>NC_137040.1:2602828-2610328 GCF_032717465.1 Coenobita brevimanus
GGGAAAAAGACCCCAAGACAAACTTTACGAATGACAGAAAAAAAAATCGTAGAGAGAGAAAAAAAGACCCACAATAATATCATACAAACGAATAAAAAAAAAAATCGACCATTAATTATTATATTTGGTCCCAAAATGAAAAATGAGCGAGAAGAGTAACGAAAAAATAAAAAATAAAGTTGAGGATGACACCATTATGGAAGAAAAATCGCAAAAAAAGGTAAATGGAATGATTTAATGAGAGAGAGAGAGAGAGAGTTGGGGGGTGGGAAGGAGGTAAAAGATGGATTTCTAAACCCTTTCTAAATTAATCAAAACCCGAAGAGAAGTATTAAGAGAGGTGACCGTACACTCCTATGCCTCCCTCTCAGCTGAATAAAATCTTCTGCTAGATAGAACAGAATGCTAGAGTTGCGCCGACAGTGAGAGGGTTAATGAAGACGGGTCTTAGCAATAGGCTCCATTGACTCCCTCTCATCTGAACAAAACCGTCTGCACTATGCCCGAATTAAGTGCTAGAGTTACCCCAGGGATGAGAGGGGTAATAAGGCTTGATATGGAGGCCTGGTCTGAGCTTCATAAAATCGTCTGGAGGCAATAAAATAAAATAAAATAAATCGCCCCAGCGAAAGGGTTGCGTAAAAGAGAGGGAAAAATGTAAGACGTGGGCTATTTCTGTGTTTCTCGGTAGATTGACGGCTGGTGATTGTGGTAGTTGTGGTTGTGGTGGTGGTGGTGGTGGCAGTGATTGTGGTGGAGGCGGTGGTGGTGTAGATTATTGTGGTAGTTAAGGTGGCAGTGGTGGTGGTAGAGGTATGTATATGTATGTGTTTGTATGTATGAATGTGTGTATGTATGTATGTACGCACCAAAACTCCCAATTCTGAAAAACAAAAAATCTTTCCACATCCACCATAGATGATCCAAAAACTGACATTTTGAGTTTCGTTTCATTGATATTTTCTGAATGGATTTTTTTGACTGACTTCTTTCTTTCATTATTAAGTTTCTTTCTTTCTTTACTTCTTACTTTTCCTTCTTTCTTTCTTTCTTTCTTTACTTCTGACTTTTTTCTTCTTTTTTCTTTCTTTCTTAACGTCTTACTTTTTTCTTTCTTTCTTTATTTATTTTTGTTCCCACCTGCCGAAACAGACACAGGTGGAGGCGATGCAACCACAAGCAAGGGCGCCTGTATCTACCTGTCCATCCATCTGTCTCTGTGTCTATCTATCCATTTGTCTATCTATCTATCTACCTATCTACCTGGTACCTGACGCCTCATCCAGTAACGGCAACCTCGAAAACAGTACATTGATAAATAAAAAAAATAAATAAAATACTCCCACACATTTTCCGTCCATGACATATTACTCTCCTCCTCCTCCTCTTTTTCCCCCTCCTCCTCCTCCTCCTCTTCCTCTTCTTCTTCCTCCTCCTCCTCCTCTTCCTCTTATTTCTTCTTCTCCTCTTTTTTCTCTTCCTCCTCCTCCTCATTTTCCACCTTCTCCTTCTCTTCTTCCTCCTCCTCCTCCTACTCCTCTTTGGAAGGGACAATTATCATCATTTTGCTTTTATTTCCTCGTTCATGCATAAAAGAACAAGAGGAGAATTGCCCAGGGACCTGCGGCGAGGCCCTTGTTCCAGCTGACGGCAATTTTGGATTCTCCGTGTCAAATAACCTTACATGAGACCACTTCTATCCCTCCTATGGCCTCCTCTTAACAAATCCGCCGACGAAGAAGACGAAGAAGAAGAAGAGGAAGAGGAAGAGGAAGAAGAAGAGGAGGAAGAAGAAGAAGAACGCTGGCCACCCACTGACCTGCTGGGTATCGCCGCAGGTAAAAAAGTATTTGTATATGTAACAGTAATGACCAAGAGAGAAAGAGAGAGAGAGAGAGAGAGAGAGAGAGAGAGAGAGAGAGAGAGAGAGAGAGACTTCACTTTGACTATTACCTACTTCAGTATCTATTAATTTCTTTTTTTTCAACTAGACGATTTTATTCAGCCCAGGCGATGGTATTTTCGAAAGGAGGGGTTAGACAGCCTTCATTACCGATCTATCTATCTATTTATCTATCTGTCTCTTCATTAACCCCATCCCTGCCACAAACCTCCCCTCAGCTGAGTAAAATCGTCTGTCTGTGGCCTGATTAAAGTTGAGAGAGAGAGAGAGACAGGAGGTTGGGCAGACGGTTTTTCACCTTTAAACAGACGATTTTCTTCCGTTTTAAAAAAGATATCTTGTGTGGGAATGTGAAAAGTTGGTGTCAATTCCTGTAACTTTCTCGGTGGAAGAGTTCCCCCCCCCCTCTCTCTCTCTCTCTCTCATACAGCTTTCCGCTCAATTTATAACTCTGTCTCCAACTTATCGCTTCTCACGCCTTTGTTGCTCTCTCTCTCTCTCTCTCTCTCTCTCTCTCTCTCTTTCTCACGCACCTTTCCACAATTCATCTTACGTGATAAGTGTTTCGTGCATGAGAGAGACAGAGAGAGAGAGAAAGAGAGAGAGAGAATCCCATGATCAAAGAGATGACTTGGTTCCCTATTACTAGCCGAGACTGTATAATAATAATAATAATAATAATAATAATAATAGTAATAGTAATAATAACAATTCCTTCTATATCAGCCTTAATTATTCCCTCGAGACTACGACAATTTTTATTTAAGTTACTGAGAAATGATTTTAAAATGCTTGATGGAACCTCAACTTCCTACTCTACCTCCTTATCTTTTCGTGACAGGTGTACTCTACCTCCTTATCTTTTAGTGACAGGTGTACTCTACCTCCTTATCTTTTAGTGACAGGTGTACTCTACCTCCTTATCTTTTAGTGACAGGTACTCTACCCCCTTATCTTTTGGTGACAGGTGTACTCTACCTCCTTATCTTTTAGTGACAGGTGTACTCTACCTCCTTATCTTTTAGTGACAGGTGTACTCTACCTCCTTATCTTTTAGTGACAGGTGTACTCTACCTCCTTATCGTTTATGACAGGTGTACCCTACCTCCTTATCCTTCTATATTAAATTGACAGGTGTACTCTTCCTCCTAACTGCGCTTGGGATATTTCGTGTTTCCTTTTTCCTCGTGGATATCAAGAAACCTACGAATCACATTTCAGTAAGCGATTTATTGACATTTATCAGTATACATACAATATACTCCACAGGTAAACGCTAAAATCTTAACAGGTAACCACGAACATCTTAAAAGGTAAACAGGAACATTATAGGTAAACACGAACATCTTAAAAGGTAACCACGAACATCTTAATAGGTAACCACGAACATCTAACAGGTAACCACGAACATCGTAATAGGTAGACACGAACATCGTAATAGGTAAACACGAACATCGTAATAGATAGACACGACCATCTTAACAGGTAACCACGAACATCTTAACAGGTAACCACGAACATCTTAACAGGTAACCACGAACATCTCAATAGGTAAACACGAACATCTTAATAAATTCTTTGAGGAGTGTGTGAGGGACTGGGACTGAGATGGACACAAGAAACAGGGTGAATTTTAAGTACTTACCTAAGGAGAGGAGAGAGATGGGTGTAGGGGTGAGGTGCAGGGTGTAGGGTGGCGGTGGCAGGGGTGGGCGACAGGGCGAAACCATCATGCCACACCTACACACGCACACACACGATACACGTACACACGATATCCCTACACGGCTCCTACGACCCCTTCGGCATCAGCACTTCTTCTTCGTTACTATTTACTTTCGCTATTTTTCCTATTACGGAGTTTCGTTAATCGTCTTTTTCTTTTACCTTTGCAAACACCAGATGTATTTTAACCTTATTTTTATTTATTTATTTATTTTTCGATTTTCTTGGTGTGGGAGTTGTGTTCTGGTCTTCAATAAATCCCTCCAACTAACATGATTTTTTTTTTTCACATAAATCCGCCCTCCATTAATCCTTGTGCTGATTTTCTTCTTCCTGTCACTACGATTTTTTTTATGTCAAATTATGGATAGTCTCCCTTGGTGTACGTGGTCAGATCCAATCCCCATTTAAATTTATTCTTTATTTAATTATTACTACTGAACGATTTATTTATCTATTTTTTTTTAAATCTTACGTCTCTTGTATGCCGAACACAGTCTAATTAAATTTATCTTTACGCTTCACTCGATATATTGTTTAGTGTATGGGGTGCTTGTCGTACTGAAGGGGTACTTAATGTATCGCTCGCTCCCAAACAGACGAAATCCAGTTCAAGAATTGCGCTTTATTTTTATTTATTTTTTTGTCCAGGTTTTGCGATGCTGTTGGAATTTTTTTTTTTTTTTGTAATGAAGGATTTTCTTTAATTTTTCTTTACAGGACTTGGTTGGGTGGGAAATTTTTTTGTCGCCTTTTTCTAGTTTTTTTTTTTTTTATGATACTGTAATTCCGTCTGATCTTGTGGATATTTTCTTGCAATTTCCTCTTGAGTCTTGAGGTCTTGGGATTTGTCTCTTTCCGTATTTTCTTCCGGGTCTTTTCTTGGTGCTGTGGTTGTCTTTGGTCTTTTGTTACTGTGGATTCCTTCTGGCAGTGCTTTTGAGTTTTGTTTTTGCGAAGTTTTGTTAGTCTTTTCAATTTAATTTTTCGAAGTCTTGAAGCTATTTTTTTTCCGAAGTCCTGTAGCAGTTTTTGGTGGGTCTTCTGTGTCCTCAACTATTTTTTTTTCTTTTTATTCTGCCCCTTTTCTTGTTGTTGGCAGGGCTTTTGTTTCAGTCTGTCACCACTACCACCACCACAACGACCACTCCTCCTTAAGACTACCTCTGCCACGACCACAACGACCACTCCTAATTACGACCACCACCTCTGCCACGACCACAATGACCACTCCTCCTTACGACCACCTCTCCCACGACCACAACGACCACTCCTCCTTAAGACTACCTCTGCCACGACCACAACGACCACTCCTCCTTAAGACTACCTCTGCCACGACCACAACGACCACTCCTAATTACGACCACCACCTCTGCCACGACCACAACGACCACTCCTAATTACGACCACCGTCACCTCCCTACCATTCCAATTCTCATTAGAGTTTCTGACACCATCCCGATTTTTTTTTTTTTTACTGTTTTTTCAATCTAAGTTTTCCGGTAATTTCTGTGAGTCGATTTTCACTTTCAGACGATTTTTCACCTTTAAGACGATTTTTTCATTCTCAAGAGGAGTCTCTGGCAGGCGAAGTAGATACAAAGAGTCTATTAACCCCTCCGGAGAACGAGAAGGGATTTCGTGTTTTTCTTCCTCTAAAACCAGGCGATTTTATTCAGCAAGAAGAGAGGCCCTTGGAAATAGAGGAACTAATGGCGCTTTCTAATGGGGTAATGGGTTTAAATGGGGAATGGTGGTCGGAAAATGGGTGATGTAAATGGGGTTAGTTATGTTTAATGGAAAGAACCCCGTACGTATTTACCATTATCCTTTCCTTCATTTTATTCTCCAACTCTTGCTCTCATCGTTTACTTTTCCATTGCTTTCGTTCAGGGTTGTGTCATAATTTTTCAGTTTTTGACGAAATGGAAAGGAGAGCGATGGGACGGCAGGTAAGAGACAGGTGTGGAAGAAAAGGTAAGGAAAGGATGGAGAGGATGGGAACGGGGTAAATGGAATGGGAGGAAGGGAAGAGAAGGGGTGAATGGAAGGAAAGGGAAAGGAAAAACGAGGAAGGGAGGGAAGGGAAGGGAATAAGGGAAAGGGGAAGGGAAGGGAATAGAGGAAAAGGAAGGGAGGGAAGGAAAGGGAAGGGGGTATACGATTTTAATGTGCACTCAGAACTGTTCACTCTCTTTTCCTTGTTTTATTTTCTTTCTTTTCTGTGCACACCAAAACAATAATTATTAAACACACAAAGTCGCTCCTGATTTCTTCCCCCTGGGCCAGGCTCCACACTCTGTCTCACTTTCCCTCACCTTTTTTCTCACTTTTTCTCACGGGGTGTTGGTGTCTCTCTCACTTTCTCACACTTTCCCAACTATCTCTAACCGGGGTACACACAGGTCCCTCACTTTTTCACACTTTTCTTACTTTCTCTAACTTCCACGTAGGTCTCTCTCTCTCTCTCTAAGTCTCTCACTCACAATTTTCTCACTGCCACCAATTTCAGGCTGGTCTTTCACTTTCTCACTATCTCTACGTCTCTCTCTTTTCCCCCAAGCACTTCCTCACTCTAAGTCGCACTCAAGTTCGCCCCGTGTTCTGTCGCGAGGATGTGCGTGTGCGTGCGTGCGGGAGCGAGCGGGGCGACGGCCACGCGCGGGCGACGGCTGGCGTGTGTCTGAGTGAGTGGGGCCGCGTGTGCTACTGCCCCACTCCTGCGACGTGTGTGTGTGTGTGTGTGTGTGTGTGTGTGTGTGTGTGTGTGTGTGTGTGTGTGTGTGTGTGTGTGTGTGTGTGTGTGCGTGCAAACTCTCACCTAACAGCCTCTTCACATTACCTTTGAGAAAAACTAAAAAACAAAATTATAATGAGGTCAGCACAGGAAATGGGTAAATGAGTTAATGGGAGCAGAAAATAATGGTGGAAATAATTAGTTCGTCTGATTTCTTAATTACACTTTCTGGAAAATACAACAACACCCAATTTACCCCTTCAGTTCGATGACGTGGCGCTCGCTCTCTCTCTCTCTCTCTCTCACACAAACAATTAACCCCTTCAGTTCGATTCTCTCTCTCTCTCTCTCTCTCTCTCTCTCTCTCTCTCTCTCTCTCGTCACAAACGCTCTACTTCTCTTGTGGTCCTCGGAGGCTCCCTAGCATTTTTCTGTTGGCGATTTTTTTTTCTCGGTGTGATAACTATTTTTAAAAGACTTTTTTTCTTGATCTCTGATGCCTACCTCACTCCATCACTATCCTACTCCTCCTCCTGTTCATCATCATCATCACCACTACCACCACCACCATTATTATCACCAGCATCATCATTATAACCACCACCACCATCATCACCACCACCACCATCATCATCACCATCATCACCACAACCATCATCACCATCACCACAACAATCACCATTATCACCACCATCATCATTATCATCATCATCACCATCACCACCACCACCACCTTCATCATCATTATCATCACCACCATCACCATCACCACCACTACTATCATCATCATTATCACCACCACCACCATCATCAATACCATCACAATCTCCACCACCATCATCATTACCATCACAATCTCCACCATCATCATTATCATCACCATCATCACCACCATCCTGTCACGTCATCACCATTAATCTCTCCTTCGTTGTTATTCAGGTATGCAGATGGAGGCCGCCCTTCTCATATGCAGCCGCCCGCATTAGATAGATAAATAGATAGATAGATAAATAGATAGACATAAATAAATAGACATATATAGATCGATAATGGTAGATACAGAAAGATAGATAGCCAGATGGATGGATGAATGGATGGAGATAGATAGATAGACAGATAGATAGATAGATAGATA
>NC_137040.1:2612828-2642828 GCF_032717465.1 Coenobita brevimanus
GTGTGTGTGTGTGTGTGTAAACTGTAGTCGTATATGACTGTATAAGTAAAATAAATAATATACATAATAAAAGTATATATAAGAATGACGCTTATGTATTTCCTTAATTTATAACACGTAATAGAAAAATAAAAAAATATATAAAAATAATCTTATTGGAGAGTAATTAAAAGTTACCGTAAATAAAAAAAAAAATATATTAAAGAAAGTATGTTTATATTTAACACAAAAATCTATAAATAAATAAAATAAAGGTAAAAAATAAAAAAAATATTATTCTTTTTTTTTTAATGTGATATTGATCTAATGTCTATCGTTCCTATAAAATTTTCTCCAGGTATATCTATCGAAAAGGTGGTGTTTTTTTTATTATAATCCTCTTGTATATATCTATCACAGCTCAGACAATTCTCCAACATAAGCTCAACGAAAGGTCTCAGGGAGCGTCCAGTTGAAGGGGCCTGGTTCTTGAGGTCCACTGGGTTTATGTGCAATTTAGCCTGCAACAACAACAAAAATGAATAAAAATAACAACATTGTCGGAGGGTGTGGTGGGAAGGAGAGAGCCTCGCCTTACCCGTTATACTGATACTTATGGGGCAATAGGGTAAGTTTTAATGTTAGTTTTAAGTCTGAGATCGCTTCTATGGGATCGTTACGTCTGGGTATTTATGTAACACCCTCTCTCTCTCTCTCTCTCTCTCTTACAGTGTTCTTGCCACATTTGTTCATTTAACTGCCTTTCTCTCCTGCCTACCAACTCTCCCTTCCTTCTCCCTTCAATTCTCTCTCCCTATTTCCTCCATCTCTCCCTCCCTCCTTCCTTCCATCCTTCCTTCCTCCCCAAAGAAGTAGGATTAAGTTCTTTACTAACTCATCTTCTCTAGTGATAAACTTCTAAACAAATCCTACCATCATTCTTAAATCCTTTTTGGTGAGGGAATCCATCCTTCTTTCCTTCCTTCCTTCCTTCCTACTTCCGTGACTCCCTCCCTTCTTCCTTCCCCCCTTCCCTTTATGCCTCTCTACTCCCTTCCTCTATCTTTCAGTTCCCATCCTTCCCTCCCTTCCCTTTATCCATCCTCTCTTTCCTTCCTTCCTTCCCTTTTTATTTTTCTCTTCTCCCCTCCTTCCTATCATTCTACTCCCTCCCTCCATCTCTCCCCACCTTCCTCTCCTTCTCTCCTCCCTCCCTCCTTTCCTTCCTTCTTTCCACCCATCCATCCTTCCTTCCTTCCTTCCTACCTCTCTTTCATCCATACATCCTTCCTTCTTTCCACTCATCCATCCATCCATTCATCCATCCTTCCTTCCTTTTTCCTACCTTTCTTCCATCCATACGTCCTTCCTTCTTTCTTTTCTTCCTTCCTTCCCTCCTTCCTGGTAAAGTTTCAAACAAGCTCAAAAGTAAGCCTTACTAATCTTTCCCTAAACCGCTTCCGCTCGACGACTTTTTTCCTTTATTTCCTTAAGCAGAGAGAGAGAGAGAGAGAGAGAGAGAGAGAGAAATTCCTACTACAAATTACTAAAATCACTTAACAAGGCTCTGAAGAAAAGCAGGGGTTACTTAAAACTCCAGTAAAACCCCTTCAGTTCGAAAATCTTCCCCAATTTAAGTTAAAGTAAAAAAAAAAAGTCACCAGATGGAAGGCGTTAAGTAAATCAAATACCCTTGAGATACCTAAAAAAAAAACACCTAAAATCTTATCCTGTGTCTGAAGATGTAATTCCGTAAGGGTAATGATGTCTTGTAACCCATCCTACCTCCACGTGACTTTTTTTTTTTCACTTCCGGGGTCCTCGTACCGATGGGGTTAAGGCATCGTCATCTCCCGGCGTCTCTCGGGTCATTTCTTTTTCTTTCATTTCGCTCATTTCATTATTCTCGTTTCATTTCATTATTTCCTTCTGAGGTTATGATTTATTTCATGATAAAACCACTTCAGAGAGTATAGTGTTTTCGGTACTATTTATATTTATTTATTTATTTACTCTCTCTCTCTCTCTCTCTCTCTCCTTCCTACCTTTTATCACTTTAATATGTATAAAACTCTACGCATTTTAAGACCACATTTTCACTACTTATAAATTAAAAGAACTGAAAATATTTATGTGGTATTAATAAAGATACAGAAAAAAGCCATCATCTCTCTCTCTCTCTCTCTCTCTCTTCCTCTCTCTCTCTCTCTCTCTCTCTCTCTCTCTCTCTCTCTCTCTCACGGGGCCAGTCAGTCGCTCTCGTGAGGCCAGTCAGCTCAGACGTGCTAGAGACCTGTGGTAGTGTTGTGCTAGTGTGCTTTAGTGATCTGTGATAGTGGTTGTGTTAGTGTGTTGTAGTGATCAGCGATAGTGCTGTGCTAGTGATCCGTGAGTGTGTGTGTTGTGGTGACCCGTAGTGACCCGTGATAGTGTGTGCTACCTTGTGTGAACTAGTGCGTAATGGCTTCCTCGGCAGAGAGCTGTGTCCCCACTGCAGGTACTGAAAAGGACTACCTTGAATTAAAGGAGGAACTTCTCGAACTGAAGCGGGAGGTACAAATTCTCAGGCAGGAGAAGGCACAGATGAGGGAATTGTTGGAGGAGATGTTGGAGGAGAAAGAGAAAAAGGCTGAAGGTTGGACACTAGTTAACAAGGGTGCAACGAAGTTCACCCTTAAAAAGCAAACAGAAATTAAGACAACTAATACATTCGACACACTACGGGACGAATGTGAAGGGAAGAGCAGAGAGGGAAGTAGAGGAGAAGGACGGTGAGAGAACTTCCAGTACAGGTAAGTATAAACAGAACAAGAAAGGTAAGAAAAATGTTGTTGTTGTTGGAGACTCCCAGGTGAGATATCTGAACAGGGCCATGTATACTCCACTCGCTAAACATGTGTGTCTTCCAGGGGCCAGGGTGGCTAATGTGGTAGATAAAATTTCAAATATCGTAAAGGAAAGTGGTGACAAACCCACTGTGTGCCTCAGTGTAGGAGGCAATGATATTAGTAGCCGTAAGAGTGAGGTACTGTGGAAAAGGTACAAGTTGATGTTAGAAAAGGTTAGGGAGAGGGGAGGAACCCCTGTAGTGCTTGGTGTTTTACCAAGGTGGCGGGTTGGAAGGGAATGGTTGAGCAGGGCAATAGGGTTTAATTGCCGCCTTGAAAGGTATTGCAAAGATAATGCAATACCTTTCATAGACAACTGGGACCGGTTTTATTGACGGAGTGCCTTGTATATTTGGGATGGGACTCATCTTAGCAGGCAGGGAGTTACTGTTTTAGCTGGAATGATAGATAGGGAGTTTGGAGGGAATTTTTTCGAGATTGAGAAGTAGGTGTACAGGAAGATGCAGCAACTACAGTCAGAAATCATTATTACCATGTTTGGATAGATGCATCGATACTTGCAAAATTAAGAACAAAAGTTCAACCAATAGTGTAGATACATCCACTCAGGCACCTCAAATTGAGCAGGCGATGATAGATGATAGAACAAGCGATGATAGAAGGGCGATAAGCGATAGTACAAAAAATATTAGTAAAGTAAAGAGTTTCCCAGTTAGTAATAAAATAAATAACAGTAAATGCCAAGGTAAAGGCATAACTACTCGTAATAATCTGAAAGTGTACTACACAAACAGCCGGAGTTTACGTAATAAAATGGATGAACTGAGGGCTTTAATTTGTACAGAGAAAATAGACATTGCCGTTATTAGTGAAACTTGGATGAATACAGACACTCGAGAATTTTTAGCAGAATATCAGATAAAAGGCTATAATATTTTTGTGTCAAACCGTCAGGGAAGAAAGGGGGGAGGAGTAGCTATTTATGTAAAGGATTCATTAAACTGTTACAATAAAGCAGACATTAAAGTAAATAGGGACACAGAAAGTGTCTGGGTTGAAATTAGTAACAATAGGGAGAAATTAGTCTTAGGAGCAATTTACAGATCTCCTAAATTAAGTAGAGCTGATAGTAAATACCTCTGGGAGGAAATTAGGAAAGCATCACAGTCCAGCTTAGTAATAATTGTTGGGGACCTTAATCTGCCAAGGATAGATTGGAGAAATCAGACAGGAGATGCAGAGTCAGAGGAATTTCTAGAGGTAGTACAGGATAATTTCCTTTATCAGTATATCAGGGACCCCACCAGAGGTAATAATATACTAGATTTGGTTTTAGCTAATAAAGAAAATATCATTAGCGATATAGAGGTTGGTGGACGACTTGGTAATAGCGATCATGAAGAAATTAAGTTCAAATTTATTTGGGATGTCTGTTCCACTGAAAATACCTCCACCGTTCCTAATTTTCGTCTAGGAGATTTCGATGGCTTAAGAGCTTATTTTCGAACGGTATTCCACAGGGAGATTAGCTATTTGAGGGAATGTCAGGTTAGTGGGGATCCCCAGGTCATAGGTCAGGCGCAGGAAGCACCTGGGGATGTCCGTCAGGTGTCTGTGAGGGGGGAGGTGGTAGATAGGAATGTAGTCCAGGTGACGGAAATTAACTCAGCTCCAGTACCAAACAGACGTTCGACCAGTGAGAAGTATAACGAGTTAATAAATATAATACACGGAGGCCAAGATAGATATATTCCTTCAAAACCGTTTAGAACTAATAATTCAGAACCAAGATGGTTAAACAACAGATTAAAATCTCTCATAGGCCAAAGGAAAGGAATATATAGAAAAATAAAACGTGGAGAGGAACACTTACGTAACCGGTACACAATTTTAAATAGAGAAGTAAAGAGGAGATAAGAAAAGCAAAGAGAAGTTATGAAATTAAGGTTGCAAGTGAATCAAAAGTAAACCCCAAGGGTTTTTTTTCAAATGTACCGAACGAAAAATAAAGATAGGATAGGACCACTCAGAACAGAATCAGGTGACATTACCAGTGAAGATAAAGAAATGTGCTCCAGCCTAAATAATTATTTCATATCAGTATTCACCAAGGAAAATCTAAGCCTGGTCCCTCAAGCAGCAAATATTTACCATGAGAATACGGAAAATATTCTTAGTAAAATAACCATTAGTAAGGAGGACGTATTGAAAGAAATTAACAAGTTAAAACCTCAAAAATCGCCAGGTCCGGACGATATATATGCAAAAATTATAAAAGAAACCAAAGAAGAATTATGTCAGCCACTTTTAACGTTATTTAATGACTCTTTAAGTTCAGGAGAAGTTCCAGAGGCGTGGAAAACCGCAAACGTAGTGCCCATCTTTAAAAAGGGTGATAAATCAGCTGCGTCGAATTATCGTCCGATAAGTCTAACGTCAATAGTAGGAAAAATGCTAGAGTCAATTTTGGCAAATAGGATTAGAGAACACTTAGAAAGATTTAATCTTATAAACGAAAGTCAGCACGGATTCAGGCAAGGACGATCCTGCCTCACAAATTTGTTGTCATTCTACTCGGAGGTCTATGAGGCAGTAGATAGCGATAAAGCTTACGATGTTATTTATCTGGACTTTAGTAAAGCTTTTGATAGAGTCCCACACGAAAGGTTAGTTAGAAAGGTTCGAGCACACGGTATAGACGGCGATATCTTAAAATGGATAGAATCCTGGCTGAAAGGACGAAAGCAGAGAGTATTAATAAATGGAACTAAGTCGGACTGGGGATTAGTAACTAGCGGTGTACCACAGGGTTCAGTACTCGGTCCCTTATTATTTATCATATATATAAATGATCTAGACTTAGGAGTCAATAGCAGAATCAGCAAATTTGCCGACGATACAAAAATAGGGCGTATCATTAACTCGACTGACGATTGCCATTACTTACAAAAAGACCTCGATACATTGTCCAAATGGTCTAAAACTTGGCAAATGGAATTTAACGTTGAAAAATGTAAAGTACTTAACGTAGGCAAGACCATTGGAGATACTAAATACAGCTTAGATAACAAAGAAATTAGCAAATCGGAATGCGAGAGAGATCTAGGAGTTATGATTAGTAACGACCTTAAACCTAGGCAACAGTGCATTAATGCGAGAAATAAAGCAAATAGGGTCCTAGGATTTATTTCGAGAAGCGTGAGCAATAGATCATCTAAAGTAATACTGAAACTTTATCTAGCATTAGTAAGGCCACATTTAGACTACGCAGTACAATTTTGGTGTCCTTACTATAGAATGGATATTAATTCGTTAGAAAATATACAGAGAAGAATGACTAAAATGATACATGACGTCCGGAACCTGTCATATGAAGACAGACTGAAAAGACTAAGTCTGCATTCGCTAGAGAGGCGTAGAGTAAGGGAGACTTAATTGAGGTTTTTAAGTGGATGAATGGTATAAATAAGGAGATATTAGCAAGGTACTTAAAGTGAGCATACAGGATAGAACTAGAAATAATGGTTTCAAACTAGAAAAATTCCGTTTCAGAAAGGAAATCGGTAGAAATTGGTTTGGTAATAGAGTAGTAGACGAATGGAATAAGCTACCTAGTAAAGTAGTTGCTGCCTCTTCCATTGAGAGTTTCAAGCATAGGCTAGATAAGCATATGACAAATAAGGGGTGGATATAGAATAAAGAAAATATTATAACCAATACTAATTCAAAAATAAATTTTCTTTTCAGGTTACACTATGATAGTCTCTATTCTCCTTTCACACTTTCCTGTAAAATGTCCACGCCAGTTTTTCTATACGGCGTGGTGTTCTTTCTGACTTTTTCCTGCCGGCTTCGGCTGGAGGGTTTGGAGGGCGGGGGAGAGCCTTCTTCTTTGCTATCCTTATCTCATTCTAGTAGTTAAGTTACTCTTCTAGGAGCTGCCTAGGATGGGCCAACCGGCCTACTGCAGTTATCCTCTCTTCTTATGTTCTTATGTTCTTAAAATCACATCGCCTTATGACCCAATTAACGAGCTCCATTAGTGTCATTTAATAGGTGATTGCCCTCCACTGTGCAATAAAAGAGAGAGAGAGAGAGAGAGAGAGAGAGAGAGAGAGAGAGAGAGATGGTGGTAGTGATCATTGTAGTAGCCCATATTTGTTCACTGTCAGTCTATCCACCCACTACTCTATCTATCTATCAATCAGTTCCCTATGCTTATCTTCCAGCCAATCATTTATCTATCCAAATATATCTACTTCCACTGATCAATTTATCTACCAACAACCTACCCACATACCTAAGTACAAGTTAACCTATTGACCTACCTACTTACCTAGCTACCTTTATATCTACCTACCTACCTATCCACCACTCCACTCACCTACTCACCTCCCTACCTACTATATATACAAACTCACTTACACCAATCTTCCTACCTACCTACAGCACTTACCTACCTACCTACCTAACTAACCATTCACCTACCCACCTCCCTACCCATTATATAGACAAACTCACTTATACCTATTATCCTACCTACCTACCTACCAACCAAGCAACCACCCAGTCAACCAATCTTCCATCCTACCTACCACTACCCACCCAACCAACCTACCTACCTACCTACCAACCAGCCAAACTACCTTCCATTACACAACTCTACCTACCTACCTACCAACCAACTAACAACCCAGCCAACCTACCTACCCACCAACCAGCCAACCTACCTACCATTCAACAACTCTACCTACCTACCAACCTATCTACCTACCTACCAACCAACTAACAACCCAGCCAACCTACCTACCCAACAACCAGCCAACGTACCTACTTACCTACCTACCTACCTACCTACTTACCATTCAATAACTCTACCAACCTACCTACCTACCTACCTACGTGTCTACCTACAGCCAGGTCACTTTACATTCATCTCCTACGGACTATTCGCCTACTGAGTAACTGGATAAAGCTAATTCTATTCTCTCTCTCTCTCTCTAACTTGATAATTTCTCGTTTATGGTTTCTCGTCTTCCCTACCTCTTTCCTCTCTTTCATTCCTCTCTCCTTCCCTCCTTCCTTCATTTATTCATCTCTCTCTCTCTCTCTCTCTCTCTCTCATTCTTTCCCCTCCCTCCCGCCTGCTATTCATCTTCCTAGCCTGTCCCTCCTCTCTCATTTCTATCTATCTACCTATCTCTCTATCTATCGGGCAAATAGATGGGGTATTAGAAAGAAATGATGATAAATTGCCTTGCCGCTATAAACTCACTCGATTACGTGGAAAGAGAGAAAAAGAGAGAGAGAGAGAGAGAGAGAGTGTACTGTGGCGTGGTCAGTATATACCCAATGTTGACAGAGAGGTCCACGGTCCAATTCAAGGAAGGAAGGAAGGAAGGAAGGAAGGAAGGAGGGAAGGGAGGAAGGAAGGAGGGAAGGAAGGAAGGAAGGAAGGAGGGAAGGGAGGAAGGAAGGAGGGAAGGAAGGAAGAGAGGAAGAAGGAAGGAAGAAAAGAAGAAAGGAATTAAGGAAGAAGAAATAAGGAAGGAAAGAAAGGAAGAAAAATTACAGAAAGAGGAGGTGTCGGGAGGGAGAAGAAAAAAAACGAGGAAGATGTGGAAGAACATAGGGAGAGAGGAGAGGCAAGGAGGGAGGGAGGGAGAAGAAAGGGAGGTAAAGGAAGAGGAAAGGGAGGAAATGGTAGAGAAAAGGAGGGGTATGGAGGGATGAGGAGTTCTCGAGGAGGGAAAGTTTTGGAGGGTTGGGGGGAGGAAGAAAGAGAGAGATGAGGAAATATGGAGAGGAGGGGAAGAGGAGGAGAAGATAGGATTGAGAATAAAGAGGAGTTGTAGGAAGAAGGATTTGGTAGAGAGAAGAGGTAGAGGAAGGGAAGAGATAAGAGAGGAAAAGGGAAAGGTGCAGGGAGGGAGGGAGGGAAACGAAAGGTAGAGAAAGGGAGGAGGATAAGGCAGATATGGGGAAGGTGGAGGTTTAGGGAGGGAGGGAGAAAGGGTGGAAAAGGAGACAAGTAGGAAGGGAAAGAGGGAGAAAAGGGAAGGAAAAAGAAGGAAGGACAGAGGATTGAGAGGGGAAAGTATGGAGAAGGGTGTAGAGAAGGGATGGAGGATAGGAGGATGATTGAATGGGGATGGAGATAATGGGGAATGATGGGGGAGGGACAGGGAGGGTGGGGGTAACTGGGGAGGACTATGAAGGGTTAGAAGGGAGAGAATTCGTGGGGTAAGGAAAGAAGGAGGAAGGGAAGGAAAGAGGGAGGAAGGGAAGGAAAGGAGAGAAAAGGAAATACTGGGATGTACTGTGGAAGGATGATGATGATGATGATGATGATGATGATGATGATGATGATGATGATGATGAAGATGATGAAGATGATGATGATAATGATGATGATAATGAAGACAATGATAATAATGATGATGACGATGATGATGATAATGAAGACAATGATAATAATGATGATGATGATGATGATGATGATGATGATGATAATGAAGACAATGATGATGATGATGATGATGATGATGATGATGATGTACTGCTCAGGCGGGGGGAAGGGAGAGGGCGAAGGGGGGAGGGGGTACTTAAAAAGGAAGGAAGAAACTTAATATTTTGCATTTTTTGGTCAAATCTTAATTAGCTTTGGGGGGGGAGTCGCCAATAAGCTTTTTAACGACTAATTATGTATTGATGCTGCAGGGGATGCGTCTGTGAGCAGGCTTATTAAAGAAAGGCGAAGCATAAATATCATCATTATCATCATCATCATCATCATCGTCGTCGTTATCATCATCATTATCAACATCATTCTTTTCTTCATCATCATTATCATCATCATCAACATCATCGTCGTCGTTATCATCATCATTATCAACATCATTCTTTTCTTCATCATCATTATCATCATCATCATCATCATCATCATTTTAATTCTAATGCCCACTATGGAAAAACGGGAAGGGTAGGATCCAGAAACAGCTCCTTTGTTAGACTGACAGATAGCCGGAGAGATAGACAGACAGGCAGACGGACGGACAGACAGGCAGACAGACAGACAGATAGACAGACAGACAGATAGATAGATAGACAGATATATATAGTGTACACACAGACAAAGGCAGATACATAGAAATATACAGATAAATACAAACAGATACAGGTATACTTACAGATAAAAAGGCAGATAAATGGACTGATTAACTGAGAGAGAGAGAAAGAGAGAGAGAGAGAGAGAGAGAGAGAGAGAGAGAGAGAGAGAGAGAGAGAGAGAGAGAGAGAGAGAGAGAGAGAGAGAGAGAGAATTTAACCTAATGAGTGTTAACATTTTTCTCAACAGAAGAAAAAAGTGACAGAGAAAATACGTGTCTTTCCCCTTCTTTTCCCCTCTCCTCTCCCCCCTACCTTCCCTCTCCTTCCTCCTTCCCTCGCTTCCTCTCTCTCTCTCTCTCTCTCTCTCTCTCTCTCTCTCTCTCTCTCTCTCTCTATCACATCAGCGTCTCCTTTATCTTACTTATCTCTCCTTATCTCCATGTTTTCTCTCCATTCTTCAGACTCAGTTGATTTTATCCTCTTCCTTTCTCTCTATCTCTCCCTTTCTTCCCTTCCTCTCTCTCTTTCTCTCCCTCTCTCTGTGTCTCTTTCATTTCTCTTTTCCTTTCGTCCGACATAGATTGCTCTTTCCCTCCTTCCTTCCTTCCCTCCACCTCTCTCCCTTTCAATCCCTCCTCCCTTCTTCATTTTCTCCTCCTTTTTTCAACCTCTTCTTCCTCCCTCTTCCCCCCTCCCTTCCTTACCTTCATCCTTCTTTCCATCCTCTTTCCCTTCTTCCTTCCTTCCTCTAACCTTCACATCCTCTCCCCCTCCTTCTCCTCCTTATGCCTCTCCTTCCTCCTTCCTTCCATGCCTGCTCCCTTCCTCCTTAATTACCTCCTTCATTCTCTTCCATTAGGTCCTTCTCCTCCTACCATCCTTCCTTCCCAGTCTTCCTCCTCCTTCATTCTCTTCCCTTACTTCCTTTTCCCTCCCTCTCTTCCTACAGTCCCTCCCTCTCTTAACTCCGTCCGTCCTTCTTCCATCCCTCCTTTTTTTGTCTTTTCCTACATTCCTTTCTTTCCATCCCTCAACCTTGCTATATTTCCATCCCTCTATCTTCCCTCCTTCCAACTATCCTCTTCCATTCCTTCACTCTTCCATCCTTCTCTTCCATCTCTCATGTCCTCCTTCTATCCTTCCTTCCCTCACACCCTCCTTCTAACTACCCATCCATCCCTACCTCCATCTAGCCTTCCATCCCTCGTCCCTCCTGCCCTCCCTCCTTCCCTCACACTCTCCTTCTAACTTTCCATCCTCCTCCTTGCTTCCTTCCTTCCCTCTTTCTAATCATCCTTCCATACCCCCTCTCTCCTTCCTTCTCTCCCTCCCTCTCGGTGTGACAAGAGTGAACTGGGGGAATCAGCTGATCGGATGTAAATAAAAGAATGGGCTTTAAACCTTGACGAGCCAGTGCGCACCAGGCAGCCATGGGGAAATGTTGTACTCTCTCTCTCTCTCTCTCTCTCTCTCTCTCTCTCTTTCTCTCTCTCTCTCTTTATGGCTACGAGGTGATATCTGTGACTCGGTTCGTTGTCTGGATGGGTCTTCGGGGAAAATGAGGTCATATGATAGGAAATGAGACAAGGGAATAGGAGAGAGAGCGAGAGAGTCGGGAAACAGATGAGAAAATACCCTCTTTTCACTCTAACTTGGTCTAAAATTGCCAGCTCTCCATCCTGAACGCTAGCTGTAACGATAGAGACAAGAACACGATGCCAGTCACGATGAAATGCTACGAGAAGAACCACAGCATCGGCTATTTCCGCCACTGAGCTACGTGAAATAAGCTGCAAAAGGACGGAACTCTGGGCCAAGTTAAGGTGAAAGGATTATATAACTCCACACACAATAAAAAAAATATGTATCAGGCAGGAAAAAACTGATGATAAAATAATGATATAAAAAAAATAGTTTGTTGTGTCCGAAGAATTATGATTTTTTTAATTTTTTGTCGTTTTTTTTTTCGTATTAACACAGGGTGGTCCAAAAATTACGCTCCCCTTCCACTTCGTTGGGTAATTTTTCGCGTATTTAGACGACGGGTCAGGTAGGTTTATCAGAGTCTACCCTGCATCGATTATCCATTTTCTACGGCCACACCAACACGTACACCCACACCAGCAGACTGTGCCGTCCCATTCATACCACTGGAATAGTAAGTCGTGGGTATGTGAAATTCAATGGGTCTTAGGCAGGAGATGGGAATGCGTCTCCTTGGTTACTAGTCAAATTTATTCCCCAATCTACACCTGGCCATCAACTGAGCTGTATCAAAAGGGATGATTTGACTGAAAGACAGCAAGTTAATATATTCACACACACACACACACACACACACACACACACACACACACACACACACACACACACGCACACAAATCACGCTAAGGACGAAAACATCTGAAATATACGATCACGATTTCTGACACTGCCTATTTTCCTCACGCATAAATCTGACACACATACATTCACTCATAAATAATGGCAATAAAGGAATAATGGAATAAAAAATAGAATTGATCTTTACTTTTCTGTGGCTTTGTTGTGGATGCCCTTGCGTGGGATGATGATGATGATGATGATGATGATGATGATGATGAGGAGGAGGAGGAGGAGGAGGAGGAGGAGGACAATGATGATGATGATGATGATGATGATGATGGTGGTGGTGGTGGTGGTGGTTGGGGTGGTGGTGGTGTTTATCAGTGTCTATCCTCCATCCATCTTTTTCTGCTCCTACTGCCACACCCACGCCCACACCAGCAGCCCGAGCCGCCCCCGCAACGCAAGAAAAATAAACCAGGCGAGTCTCCAGAGAAGCGCTATTTCCGGATTACCCTATACAACACAAACTTCACCCACAACAAAAACAAATAAAATATATAAGTAAATAAGTAAATAAATAAATAAATAAAGGACGTCCTCATGCTAAAAAGGCGATCAGGAGTCGAATTAATGGAGAGGCGAACGTGACACAACTCGGTCGGATCGGCTTCGGCACACCAAGGCGATTTCGGCTATTCAGAAGGACCGAATGATTGACAACTACGAACGTACCATCATTTTTCCTTGATATCTTTTCTTGGTATTTTTTCCTTGGTGTTTTTTCTTAATGTTTTCTTTATCATAGTGACCGAGTTCGTGACTACCGACGTCTAAGGTAACTGTCTTGGTATTTTTTTTTCTTCGTATTTTTTCTTGGTATTATCGGGTCTTGGTATTTTTTTCTTCGTATCTTTTCCTGTTTTTTCTTGGTATTATCGGGTCTTGGTATTTTTTCTTGGCATTTTTCCTTGGTATTATCGGGTCTTGGTATTTTTTTCTTCGTATTTTTTCCTGTTTTTTCTTGGTATTATCGGGTCTTGGTATTTTTTCTTGGCATTTTTCCTTGTTTTTTCTTGGTATTATCGGGTCTTGGTATTTTTTCTTGGCATTTTTCCTTGGTATTATCGGGTCTTGGTATTTTTTCTTGGCATTTTTCCTTGGTATTATCGGGTCTTGGTATTTCTGTCTTCGTATTTTTTCCTGTTTTTCTCTTGGTATTACCGGGTCTTGGTATTTTTTCTTGCTTTTTCTTGGTATTTTTTCTTGGTATTATCGTGTCTTGGTATTATTTTCTTGGTATTTTTCCTTTTTCCTTGGTATTTTTCTTGGCACTTTTTCTGGGCATTTTTCTTCGCACTTTTTCTTGGTTATTTTCTTTTCTTGGCGTTTTTTCTTGGTATTTTTTCCAGTTTTTTTTTTTCCCTGACATTTTTCCTTTTTTCGTTACTCGCTTTTTTTTAGGGGTTTGGGTACAGATTATACACTCGTTGATTTAAACTGCGATGATATTGATAGGTGAGAGAGAGAGAGAGAGAGAGTACATATAAAAATCCAAAAACTGCTTTAAAATACAAAAATCAAAATATATGAGACAGAAAACCAAAAAATCAATATAAAATCCAGAGAAAACTTTAAAAATCAAAATTAAATACAGTTCTTTTTGTTATTATTATTGTTACTGTTGTTTCTTATTGCTTTTCTTTCCTTTACAGGTGGCTTTACATTGAGTGACAAGCCAAATGGTTTCCTGTAAGCCAAGAAACCATTTACAACGTTGGGTGGTAACCATATAACCAAACCATACGTGCTCCCTACGTGTCAGCAAGTGGGTTGGTGGAGGGTTAGTGCCCCTCCCCATAAAACAAATAACTCAATGTCAAATGGCCACCCCTTACGGGATTACGGCGTCTGGCGGTATATAGATAGATAGATTATTGTTGTTATTATTATTATTACAACCCACAGTCATCTACCACAACTACCACCATCATCTACCGCAACTACCACCATCATCTACCACAACTATCAACATCATATACCACAACTACCACCACCTACCACAACTACCACCATCCTCCACCACAGCCACCACCATCTTCCACCACAACTACCACCATCATCTACCACAACTACCACCATCATCTACCACAACTACCACCATCATCTACCACCATCCTCCACCACAACTACCACCATCATCTACCACAACAACCACCACCCTCCACACGACTACCACCATCACCTACCACAACTACAACCATCATCTACCACAACAACCACCATCATCTACAACAACTACCAGCCTGATTGCCATTCGGGACTAGCCTACACCAGGGAAATACTTTATCTGAGGAAATTGGATTAGATCATTTTCTTCATTCTTTTCTTCATTTCTTTCTTCATTCTTCCTTCATTTCTTAATCTCTCTCTCTCTCTCTCTCCTAACAATGTCAAAACTGGACAACCTAATTCACCCCCGCTCTCTCTCTCTCTCTCTCTCTCTCTCTCTCTCTCTCTCTCTCAGCAGACTTATTAGGGACTGACCTCAATTTGTGACCTTTGCCCCTAGTGACCTAAGGTGATAAAAACAATCATTATGTATATTTTTAAAAGATAATAGTGTTTTGGAGTTTACTGGTGATTATGAGGTAATTGAGGGTAGGTCATAATTAGGCTGTTTGGTGGATGTTGGTATTGTTAGTTATTATTATTATTATTATTGTTGTTGTTGTTGTTGTTGTTGTTATTACTATTATTATTATTATTATTATTATTACTATTATTATTACCATCTTCGACGTTTTCATCATTATCATCATCATCAGCTTTATTTATTAGTGTTTTATTATTATTATTATTATTATTATTATTATTATTATTATTATTCACAAGAGGGCGCCGATTCCCTACACTATGTCTGTACTGTACTCTATCTGTAGGACGGCCGTATGGAAGTAGTTGCTTACTTGTGGTCGACGGGTTTGCTCGCCCAGACAGACCGGGGATAAACAACAACAAAACCCGTATTTTCGTCGGTTATGGAAGCTCCCTAACACTTTTTCCTAGGCGATTTACTTTGCTTATTACACCTTACTGTCCTTCTCCGAGTTACATAAATTATTCTATTATCGCCATACTCTACATGGAAAATTGGCGAAAGGACATTAACCAGCCATTACCAAAAATAAATTGCTAAGGAAGAGGTGCTAGGGAGCCTCCTTAACTAACGGGAATACGGGCCCAACTCTGTCATTCAAGTGTACAACAGGTCAACTCTGGAACTGTCTGTCTTGGTCTGTATTTCCTTCTGCCTATGACCTCCAGTCTTTTAAACGCACCTCGAAATGAACGGATCTTGAATTTGACTCTCTCTCTATGTTTCCCTTGGCCTTTGGTTCTTTCTTTAAGTGAAAAAAAAAAAAAGGAAGTAGTTTAATCCATCCCCCTCCCCCGAAAAAAAAAAAAAAAAATCTCTTCAAATATCAAAAGTTCAAGACCTTTCCTGTTGACTTTTTACCTCTCTCTCTCTCTCTCTCTCTCTCTCTCTCTCTCTCTCTCTCTCTCTCTCCTAATCAAGTCCTTCAAACGTATGGGGTAAAAAAAAAAAAAAAAAAAAAAAAAAACTCTAGGGGAAAAGGTAGCCAAGTTCTGATTACCTGATTTTTTTTTTTCCGTATTTTTTTTTTCGATTTTTTCTTGGTTTCTTCTTTTTCTTGGATTTTTTTTAATTTTCTAGTGTCATTATAATTTTTTTTTCAGTTCCCGTATGAAGTTTTCTAGCCCCGGCTTCTCTCTCTCTCTCTCTCTCTCTCTCTCTCCTAACAATATCAAAACTGAACAACCTAATTCCCTCCTCATCTGTGTGTGTGTGTGTGTGTGTGTGTGTGTGTGTGTGTGTGTGTGTGTGTGTGTGTGTGTGTGTGTGTGTGTGTTACCTTAGCAAATTAAACAGCACAATTACTTTTCTGATGCCCTGGATAATGAATGAATCTGATAATTACTCTTATTTGGGGTCTGTGGGATGTGGCAGTGTGAAGTGTGGCAATATGAGGTGTAGCAGTGTGTGGTATGGCAGTGTGTGGTATGGCAGTGTGTGGTGTGGCAGTGTGAGGTGTGGCAGTGTGAAGTGTTGCAGTGTGAGATGTGGCAGTTAAAGGTATGAGTATGTTCTGGCAGTATGAGGAATGACAGTGCATGGTATGAGTGTGGTGTGGCAGTGTGACATGTGGCAGTATGAGGAGCGGCAGTGTGAGGTGTGGCGGTGTGAGGTGTGGCGTTGTGAGGTGTGGCGGTGTGAGGTGGAACAGCAACTTGACACTCCAGCGACTTTTCACTTTCCCTATATAAGAGACGAATCAATTACCTTTACCTGTCCCTGTTACCTTATTAATTACATCCTCTTCAAGTCTTAGCCAATCTTCTCCATTAAGTAATTGTCTCAGGTGTATGGGTTGAGGAGTTGTATTTAGTGGGAGGGAGGAGGGGAGAGAGAAAGGGAGGGAGAATGAAGGAAGGGAGAGAAAGAGAAGTAGAGGGGGAAGAAGAAAGGGAGGGGGAATGACGAGAGAAAGGAGAGGATAGTGAAAGAAGGGAGGGGGTGAGAGTCAGGAGAAAAAGGGAGGAAGAATGAGAGTGAGGACGGGTTGATGGAGGAAGGAAGTGTGTGGCGACAGGAGGGAAAGGAGAAAGAAGGGAGGAATGATGGGAGGGAGGAGGGGAAGGTGAAGGAAGGGAGGAGGAGAGACAGCAAGGAAGGAAGGAAGGAAGGAAGGAAGGCAAGCACAGTGAAGAAAACTAACGCTAATAACTCAGGCTAAGCACTTTGATCAACGCAAAAAATGGACTTACGCATTTTTCAACAACTTCGCCTTTAAACTTACGCAATACCAGGCCCTCCAACACCATGATGTTTTTTCCCTGAACACGATTTTACTCAGCTACAGTTCAACGCAATCTGTTAATTTTTCCAAGACGATTTTTTTTATTGATTTTACAAACTCCAGATCACAAGCGTAGATATTTTATTTTCGTTTCCGGGATGACCACTAATGATACTCGGATATAAAAGAGAAGAGGGGGGTCACTGTCGAAGGAAGTAAGCTGATAAAGTTGCTTGTAGAAGAACGTTAAGGAAGGCAGGAAAGTCAAGTTTGATAGCACACTAGGACATGAGAAGTAATGCAATTCACGCACGCACGCACGCACACACACACGCACACACACACACAAACACACATCTATATCTATCTATCTATATACTGTATATAGATAGATAGATAGATAGATAGATAATACCCTTATTGGAAATTATATATAGTATTTTCGAAAGCACTAGCTTTAAGATTTATGCATCAATCTATCTATTACCAGACGTCTTAATTCCGTAAAGGGTGGCTACAACCAAAACGCCTCCATGTCACCTTGTCCTCTACCATTTCGCTGCCCTCCCCCCCCAGCTCACACAATATATATTAAAAAAAAAAATACTGTGTTTTTATACTCACAGCTCTTGTCGCACGTCAGGGGATGAACACAACTTACCTGTAAAAATAGCATATGATTAGTAACTTGTAAAGTAATTGTTATGCTGAGCACTTACCGTAATAACACAAAATTAAATACAGTAAGAGCAATAATAACCACAACAGTATAGTGTATGTGCCTCTTTTTAACCCCCACTCATTATTTCCAACCAGTTATTTATTTGTCAGTGAAGAGAGAGATAATTTGACCTTGATTAATGACCTTGATATCTGATACACTTTGATCATTTTGGGAGAGAGAGAGAGAGAGAGAGAGAGAGAGAGAGAGACGCATACACACCACATCTAGCCGTATGGAACCGTATCACTCTACTTGGACACACACACACACACACACACACACACACACACACACACACACACACACAGCACTGTCTCAAGGTAGTAAGGCTGGGAGAAGAAGAAGAAGAGGAAGACCAGGCAGTGGATGGAGGGACGGCGTAAGTAAGGGATTTGGATGTGGTGAGGTGAATAATAATGTGAAGTGAGACGGAGGAGAGAAAGGAATAGAGTTGAAAATGAAAATAAGGTTGAATAGGAGGAATGTAGAATAGAGCTGAATAGGAAATGTAATTGGGTTGAACAGGAAAATGTAATTGGGCTGAATAGGAAAATGTAAAATGGGACTGAATAGGAAAATGTAATTGGGTTGAACAGGAAAATGTAAAATGGGGCTGACTAGGAAAATGTAAAATAGGGTTGAATAGGAAAAATGTAAAATTGGGTTGAATAGGAAAATGTAAAATATGACTGAACAGGAAAATGTAAAACAGGGCTGAATTGGAAAATGTAAAATAGGGCTGAATAGGCAAATGTAAAATAGGGTTGAACAGGCAAATGTAAAATAGGGTTGAACAGGCAAATGTAAAATAGGGTTGAACAGGCAAATGTAAAATAGGGTTGAACAGGCAAATGTAAAATAGGGTTCAACAGAAAAATGTAAAACAGAGCTGGATAGGAAAATGTAAAATAGGGCTGAATAATAAAATGTAAAATAGGGTTGAATAGAAAATGTAACTGGGCTAAACAGGAAAATTTTTATTATCGAAAAAAACCATGATATTTTTTCACCATTTTCCTGGCAGTTTTTCCTATATTTTTCCTATCTTTTTTCCTGGTTTTTTTTTTTTTTTTTTTTTTTCTGGCGGCCAATTTATCGGAGACGTGGAAGATGGTAAAAGGCCTTCCTCTTTCCTTTATGTTTTATCACATTTATTGGTTGGATAAATAGTTTTGCTCCTCCAGACAGCCTTGTTATGGGTCAGTGATTCTCCTGTTATCTGTAATTATCCTGTTTTTTTATCTTTTATCTTTTTTATCTTTTTTTTCTCTCATCTTCTCTTTCCTCGGTCAATTTTTCACCATATCTCCTCCCACCTATTTCTTTCCTTAATACTTTTCTTCGTTACAGCTCTCTCTCTGTCTCCTTTAATCTCTCTCTCTCTCTCTCTCTCGTCTATCTATCTATCTATCTATCTATCTATCCTCAAACAATTCTTTAACTCATATATTTTATCTCTTCTCTCCTACAAATTATTTCCTAAACATTTTTCTTCTTTATGACCCTCTCTCTCTCTCTCTCTCTCTCTCACACACACACACACACACACACACACACACACACACACACACACACACTCACACACACACACACACACACACACACATTTAAACAGCCCTCGCATATTCACTCTTGCCTCTTGAACTCAGACACACACTCACAGATTTTTTCACATTCTCTTTTTTACGTAAATTAAATCTTCTATATTTCATTTTCAGTCCTTTCTTTTTAATCGTCGTCGTTGTCATTATTTTTATTATTATTATTATTATTGTTGTTGTTATTATTATTATTATTATTATTATTACTATTATTGCCAGCATCCTCATCCTCATTATCTTCTTGTTCATTATCATTACCATCATCATCATCATCATCACCAACACAACCATCACTCTATTTCCCACACATAATTATGTAACGCGGTTAGAAGGTCAAAAGTATATTATCATTATTATTACTATTATTTATTTATTTATTTTTATTTTTTGCTAGGAAAGACCATTAGGATATTCTTCATATTGACACTAGATGGAAGGAAGGAAGGAAGGAAGGAAGGAAAGAAGAAAAGGGGAAGGAAGGAAGGTAAGATGAAAGGAGTGGAAATGAAAATAAGAACGAAAGGAAACAAGGAAGAGTTGGTAAAAAGGAGGAAGAAATGGAAGGAAGGAAGGAAGGAAGGAAGGAAGGAAGGAAGGAAGGATGTAACATAAGAATAAATTAGAGATGGAAGAACAAAAGATGTACGGAAAAGGAGGAAAGGAAGAAGAGAAATTAAGAAGAGGTGGAGGAGGAGGAAGATTACAAGAGGAAGAGGTGGAGGAAGAGAAAGAAGGAGAAGAAAACATTGAGAGAGAGAGAGAGAGAATTATGGGAACGATATGTTCTGCAAGCTTTTGTTCATTTCTTCCACATATTTTCTGTCTTCCCACCTCTCTCTCTCTCTCTCTCTCTCTCTCTCTCTCTCTCTCTCTCTCTCTCTCTCTCGTCGCCTCTCTAATACAATTCCACTCTTTTCTGCGCCTGTCTTCAATTCTTTACCGTTTTGGCAAAGAATTTAGTCTGTCTACTGCAAGTGCCTTTGGAAATTCCGTAACACGTCATCCTAAGCGATTTATTCTGCAAATTGACGTCATTATTCTCTTGTACAGTATGTTAATGAGGCAAACCATGTCAATAATGAAGAGATATTAAAAGCATATAAAAGAATGATGAGGAAATCTATGCAAAAAATAAATCGTTAACGAGATGATGAAACGAAGCTAGAGTAACGTGAAAATAAAAAACGAGAGAAAAAGGAAAATATATGATGATTTTTAACCTATTTCGACTTTGGGTAAATTCGTTAGCGTCCGTTATCAATACAATCTGTGCTGGAGAGGGAGGCCTTCACGTGGTGGCACCGATATAACTGGTCGGTGGAGCTGCCCGGTTATACACACGTCCCTCACCTCCCTCCCTATCCCCCAAAAGGAGGACGGTGGACTGCAGGGAAAGGGAATCGGCAGCCTGCAGTCCACGGGGTTCACGTCGAGAAAAAATAAAACAAAATAAATATAGAACAATAAAAGTAAACATTTGTGTAATTATTATCTTTATTTCTACTTATTTCTCAAACCAGATGGATCTTCCCCCCTCCCCCCATAGTCGAATTTACCCCATTCTATAATACACTTTTTTTTTATGCCAGGAAGAAGGAACCAAAGGCCATGAGCCCGGAATAGCTGTTCCTTCGAAGAGAAAAACAAAACACAAGAGAGAGCCAAATTCAAGATCCACAGTTATAACCCCGCTTAAGTAAAAATTACGTAAGCTATCGCTCCTGTATACATATTCACACAAAGTAATTCACACAACTCCCTTACGCTTGATAAAACGGAATGAATAACGTGAAAAATGCGAGGGATAATTAGGATTCACGAAAATGCTTAACTACCGAGGAAACTGGTCCAAGATAAGAATTGGCTGAAAATATTTATAAGTGTGACCCCTGACCTCCTTCACACCTGTATAAAAATAAGGTGCGTTGCGGGGAAGGTGTAATCTCTCTCTCTCTCTCTCTCTCTCTCTCTCTCTCTCTCTCTCTCTCTCTCTCTCTCTCTCCTTTCTCCCTCAATGCTTTCTTTTTCTTATCTCATCTGGAAGCTGTTATTTTTGCTTCGAAATTTTCTGTTGGTCTGTTATTTTACTTCAAGAACATCTGTCCTTAGGTTCCTCTTTTCCTCTGTCTGTCTGTCTCTCTCTCTATTTACGTCGCTTTCACGCATTTATCCAATATTTTTCTTTTATTTCCTATTACTTCCGAAAAGGGTCTCTCTCTCTCTTATATCAAATTCTCTCCCAACCTTCCTTCTACGAGACACACAAAAAAATATATATTAAATTTTCTAAACCCCCTGAATTTCATTTTGAGAGAAGTTACATAGACCTGGTTAGTCTCACACGCTAACATAAAGACGTGAGGCTTTGAAACAGTGAGTGGCAGGAGGAGGAGGAGGAGGAGGAGGAGGAGGAGTGCAGTAGTGGGAGAAGGAGTATTATTATTGTTATTATTATTATTATTAGTATTAGTAGTAGTAGTTGTAATATCTGTTGTTGTAGTAGCAATGGGTCTGTTAAGAAATGTAGGCCTATGCTTGTAGGATGGTCCAAAAAAGATATATAGAAAGCTCATGAAAGACGGACAGTAAGAAAAATTACTAGAAAAAATATCACCCCCCTTTTCCCGAAAAAAAAAAAAAAAAAAAAAAAAAAAAAGAGGGGGGTGCTCGTACTGAAGGGGTTAACGAGCCTCCTAACTACCTAACTACCGAGGGAATTGGCCGTAACTTAACAAGGCCCCCTGGGGTTTGGAGGGGGGGCCGTGTTCCCGTGGACTTAGGAGGCTCCAAGACGTCTATTCTTTAAGCAGTTTAGGTCCACAATTTACAGTGTGTGTGTGTGTGTGTGTGTGTGTGTGTGTGTGTGTGTGCAGAATCTCTAAGACAGACACACATACATACGAGGCAAAACACACACACACACACACACACACACACACACACACACACACACATACACACACACACACATACACACACACACACACACACACACACACACACACACACACACACACATTTACATGCAGGGAAAACACACAACGGAGGCTTAAGGAGCAATTACATGAGATATTAAGTTAATGAGAGAGAGAGAGAGCAATTATGTGGCCCAAATTGCTTGACATTTCTTATATACACTGCTTCCTCTTCCCACTCTCTCTCTCTCTCTCTCTCTCTCTCTCTCTCTCTCTCTCTCTCTGGCAGGGAATGACAGGATATGGCAAGGGATGGCAGGGGGTGGCAGGGGATGGCAGGATATGGCAGGGGATGGCAGAACACATCAAAGGGCCACATCTTCCCCATACACTAAGATGATGAGTCAGGGGGGTCTTTGAAGAGTGGGGGAGGGGAGGGGGAGGGGGAGAGAGAGAAGGGAGGGGAGGGGGGAGGAAGAAGTGGAGGATAGGGGAAGAGGCGGGGGAGGGAAGGTAAAGACTGGGTGAGGATGTCGGGGTAGGGGGATGAAGGGGAGGGGAGGAGGAAAGGCAGATGAAGAGGGAGGGGAAGAATGGAAGGTGAGAGAGAGAGAGAGAGAGAGAGAGAGAGAGAGAGAGAGAGAGAGAGAGAGAGAGAGAGAGAAAGTTCCTAAAGGGGATAAGGTTAAGGGCTTTTGCTGTACTAATCTGCATCTTATTAATTTCTGAGGAGAGAGAAAGAGTGAGAGAGAGAGAGAGAGAGAGAGTAGCCATGTAGACTGACAGGTTGATATATACAAATACTGATTGATAAATAGATGGATAGAGGATCGACAGACGAGAGAGAAAAAAACAGAACCTGGCAAACAGACGGATAAAAACACTTACCACACACCCAAATAAACAGATAGATAGATAGACAGACAGACAGAGAGATAGATAGACAGATAGACAGACAGACAGAGAGAAAAAAACACACGAAATTTGCATTGTATAATAGATTCCATGTTTTTCGAAGCATAGAAAAATTTCACCGGTGCATTTTAGACATCTGAGTGTTGTGCTGGTGTGCTGACCTTGCTTCGCATTACAAATAATAATAATAATAATAATAAAAGCTCATCACAATATTCCCTTTATACCAATGTAAATTTGTAAAAAAATATATATATAGTTTTTCAATGCACTCCTCATCCTCCAAACACACACACACACACACACACACACAGAAAGCCCTCTGGTGGAATTGGTATACTGCCCTTCACAAGCAATTAAAAAAAAAACACACGAAAATAAAGCCTGTAGTGTTTTTTTTTTCTGATTGTTCCGTGTATTGCGTTGACGTGTGTGTGTGTGTGTGTGTGTGTGTGTGTGTGTGTGTGTGTGTGTGTGTGTGTGTGTGTGTGTGTGTGTGTAGGACACTGAAGGACTGCCCCCTGAGCTGCAGTCCACCATCTTCCTTGTGGGGGATAGGGAGGGGACTGAGAGGACCTTTGCATCATCGGGCAGCTCCACCGACCAGTCATATCAGTGCCACCGCTTGAAGGCTCCCCAGCACTGTACACTGATTCTAGTAATATCCAACTTCCACCTCAATATCTAACTTCCCATGTCAACTGCATCAACTTTATCATCCGGGTTGAAATGGCCAGTAAGAGATTCCAATATTTCGGCACCCCTCGGCCCCTCTCGGCACCCCTCGGACCCTCTCGGCACCCCTCGCCCCCTCTCGGCACCCCTCGGCACCCCAGATGATAGAGAGGAAATATCGGTCGGGTCGGGAGAAATCAAAGAGTTGTTTCTCCTATCGGTATTGGGGGACGACCCTGTGTGAGGGGGACATTGACTCTATGGGGTGGACGAGGGCAAGGGTATGTCAGTAACAGATAATAATAATAATAATAATAATAATAATAATAATAATAATAATGATAATGGTGGTGGTGGTGGTGGTGGTGGTGGTGGTGGTGCTGCTGCTGCTGCTGCTGCTGCTGCTGCTGCTGATGATGATGATGATGATGATGATAATAATAATAATAATAATAATAAGAAGAAGAAGAAGAAGAAGAAGAAGAAGACGAACAAGAAGATGAAGAAGAAGATGAAGAAATGAACAACGAACATGATAAAAAAAAAAAAGATGAAAAAGCAATTACTATAACACAAAATCCAAAAAAGAAAATTAGCTTGAAAAATAAATATCACAGGATGGACAAAATTAACCCCAATCACTAAACATCTTTCCTGGGATAAAAAAAAAAAAAAAAAAAAAAAAACGCAGGACGACAGAAAATCAGAAAAAAAAAAATCCAGAAAATCAAACGAAAAAAAAAACTCGTACTGAAAAGACGGAAGACTATACCACACCCCTTCACTACGAGGACCTTCTTCAGATAGACATAAAAATAGATATAAATTAATGTGGTTGTAGAAACAGACAACAAAAGAAGCCATTAGTATGAGAAGGTAAATAGGTTTGTAAGGAGAGGTATATACTTACTGAGATCAAAGGGAGGTGAGATGAAGAGGAAAAATTAGGCGTACTCGTAGTGATGGGGTGAAGAAGGTACTTTGTAAGGGGAAGTGGTTGAAGAAATGAGAGGGGAAGGGGAGGGGAGGGAAGTGGGAAGAGAAGAGGGAGGAAAAGAGGGAAGAGAGGAGGGAAATTGAAGAGGGGAGAAGAGACAGGAGCAATTAAGAGAAGATGGGACAAGGCACAGCTGAATACAATCACCCTGTTTCCTCCTCCTCCTCCATCCTGCCTCCTTCCTTTCCCTCCCCTTTACCCACCCCCCTTTAGGAGTAGGTGTACAATCCCTTTGGTTAATATGAAAGAGAAGAAGAAAGAGGAGAGAAGAGGAAAGGAAAGGTGAGAGGAGAGGAGAGAAAAGGTGAGAGGAGAGGAGAGGAGAGGCCTTTTTCCCTCCTTCCCTCCCTCTTTTGTCCCCCTGCTCCCCTTCCCCCTCCCCCTCCTCCCTTCAAGCGTGGGTGCGGGTTCCCTCTTGTTATTATGAAGTGTGACCCATTTACGAAGACCTAAGCCTCTTTAATGAGTCTTACAACAATGAGGCGGAGTGGAGAAAGCAGGAGGGGAGAGGGGGAGAGGTTAAAGAATTTGGGAGGAAGAGGAGAGGAGAGGGAGAGGTAGGGAGAGGGTAGGAGAGGCGTGGGGTAAGGTGCGGATGATGAGGGGAGTAGCTGGGATGGGGAGAAGGGAAGGAATGAGGGAAGAAAATAAAGAGGGAAGGAAAGGGATAGTAGGAGAGAGAGAGAGAGAGAGAGAGAGAGAGAGAGAAACACCACAATGCTCTTACTCTCCTCTAAGCTTCACTTTAATTAATTGCCCTCCATTACACTTAACCCTACAGACTTAATTAACCTGAATACAGTCTTGGCCAACAGAGTAATATATCTCCCCTTATGGCTATATTATAAGAGGATTAATTATCTTCGGTTTAATATAACAAAATCTACACGAATATAATACACAATCTTCTCCTCCTCCTCCTCTTCTTCTTCTTCTTCTGTCTATCTATATATCTATCTGTCATCTCTCCACCCTCTCATCATCTTTCACCGTTATCTCTCCCCTCTTTGCCTTTCAATTCCATTTTTTTATCTACTATCTCTCATCTTCGTCTTCCTTATCTTCCATCCTTCATTTCCTCAGTTAACTCCGCTTTCTCTCTCTCTCTCTCCATACAATCTTTCTATACATATACCCGTATATATAAATTTTATATATATATATATATATATATATATATATATATATATATATATATATATATATATATATATATATATATATATATATATATATATATATTAGTTCACCTCCCTTTTAATCTTTCGGTTTGTCTGTCTATCAGTTTTGCACACATGCACACAATCTCTCTCTCTCTCTCTCTCTTTCTCTCTCTCCTTACCTCCCATTCTCTCCAAATCCTCCCCTCCCTATCTCCTCCACTTCATGTCCTTCCTTCAATATCCTCCTCTCTTCTCTTCCTCTCCTCCCCTCCCTGCCGCCTCCTCTCCATCTTCTCCCCTCCTAACTTCCCTGTTCTCTCTCTCCTCTCCTCCCCTCCCTCTCCCTCTCTTCCCCTCCTTCTCCCTCCCTTTTTTACATCTTCAGGTGGCTTTTTCCTCCAAGGATTATAACAGTTGCTCAGACATTTTTTCTTCCTCTCTCTCTCTCTCTCTCTCTCTCTCTCTCTCTCTCTCTCTCTGTCTCTCTCTCTCTCTCTCTCTCTCTCCAGTTAAACTCTTCCTCCCTTCCTACTTTTCCCTTCTCTATTCCTCCCCCTTTTTCTGCAGTCCTCTTTCCCTCATCCTTCCTTTCTCTGTCTCTCCCTCTTCCTCATTACATCCTCTTTCTTCCCTTCCCTCTTCCTCACTTCATTTTTCTTTCTCTCCCTCTTCCCCTCCCATTCCTCCTCTTTTCGCTCCCACCACCAAATTTCCTCCATACTCTCTCTCCCTTCCCTACCCTCTCCTTCCCTCTATCGTCATCTCCCTTCCTTCTCCCTTTGCTCTTTCTCTCATTCATCTTACCTCAGTCCCTCTTTCCTTACCCATACCTTCTTCTCTTCCTTCCTCTTTTATTTTTCTTTTCTCTCCCTTCCTTCCTTCCTCTCTCCTTCACCCTTGTTCTCACCCTTTCATCCTTCCTTTCTTTCTCCCTCCTATTTCTCTTTCCTCTTCGTCTCCCTCCCCTTTTTTTCTCCTATCTCCTTCCTTCCTCTCTCTCTTTCCTCTTCTCTCCCCCTTCTCTTTCCCCTTTTTTTTTATCTCTCACCATCCCTCTCCCCTTCCTCCCTCTCACTATCCCCCTCCCCTTCCTCCCTCTCACCATCCCCCTACTCTTCCTCCCTCTCACTATCCCCCTCCCCTTCCTCCCTCTCACCATCCCCCTCCTCTCCCTCCCTCTCACCATCCCCCTCCCCTTCCTCCCTCTCACCATCCCCCTCCTCTCCCTCACTCTCACAATCCCCCTCCCCTTCCTCCCTCTCACCATTCCCCTCCACTTCCTCCCTCTCACCATCCCACTCCCCTTCCTTCCTCCCTCTCACCATCCCCCTCCCCTTCCTTCCTCCCTCTCACCATCCCCCTCCCCTTCCTTCCTCCCTCTCACCATCCCCCTCCTCTCCCTCACTCTCACCATCCCCCTCCTCTTCCTCCCTCTCACCATCCCCCTCCCCTTCCTCCCTCTCACCATCCCCATCCCCTTCCTCCCTCTCACCATCCCCCTCCCTTTCCTCCCTCTCACCATCCCCCTCCCCTTTTTCCCTCTCACCATGCCCCTCCCTTTCCTTCCTCCCTCTCACCATCCCCCTCCCCTTCCTTCCTCCCTCTCACCATCCCCCTCCTCCTCACCATCACTCTCACCATCACCCTCCTGTTCCTCCCTCTCACCATCCCCCTCCCTTTCCTCCCTCTCACCATCCCCCTCCCTTTCCTCCCTCTCACCATCCCCCTCCCTTTCCTCCCTCTCACCATCCCCCTCCCCTTTCTCCCTCTCACCATGCCCCTCCCCTTCCTTCCTCCATCTCACCATCCCCCTCCCCTTCCTCCCTCTCACCATCCCCTTGCTCTTCCTCCCTCTCACCATCCCCCTCCCTTTCCTCCCTCTTACCATCCCCCATCCCCTTCCTCCCTCTCACCATCCCCCTTCCCTCCCTCTTCCCCCCACCCATTTTTCATCCTCCTGTCTCTAGTGAATAATGAATAAGGCAAAGATACACCCATGCTCTCCCGCTTTGATGTATTTTTCACTGAACGCGGCCTCTCTCGGCATGGCGGAGAGTTTGTTTACATTCCGTGGTGAGAGATGCTTAACGCGGCCATGAAGACTGGAGGACGGGGAGGCTGACTTATGGATGGACTGATAGACAGATAGATAGATAGACAGATGGATAGAGACAGATAGACAAAGATAGACAGATAGATAGATGGATGGCTAGCTGTACAGATTTATAAACAGAAAAAGACAGACAACCAAGTAGTCAGAGTAAAAGGCTGATCGGTTGACAGACAGATATAGACAGATAGGGTGATAATAGATACTACAGAGATAGACAGACAGATGGACAGATCTATTTATATACATAGATAGATAGATAGGTAGACAGGCAGATGGGCAGATCTATCGAATGATAAATATCCGTAGATATCAACAGATAGGAGAGATAGGGATAGTGAGAGAGAGAGAGAAAGAGAGAGAGAGAGAGAAATATGTCCTTGTCTCTCCAAATCCCCTCCCTCTTTTCCCTCCTTTATTTTTTTCACACCATCCCCTCCCCCTCCCCTTCTCTTCTCCTTCCACCTCCCACTTCCTCCCTCCTTCTTCTGCTTCCCACACCTCTCCTTCCTCTCCCCCTCTCCCTCTCCTTTCCTACCCTCTCCCCCTCCCCCTCCCCTTCTATTCTCCACCCTACTCTCCCTCCTCCTCCTGACACTTTCTTTCTCCCTTCTATCCTACTCCCTTCCATTTTCTAGATCACTTCCACTCCCCTTTCTCCCCCCAATTTTTTCTCCCCTCCCCCCCCTCTCTCTCTCTCTCTCTCTCTCTCTCTCTCTCTCTCTCTCTCTCTCTCTCCCAGATAAATCGTACTATAGCTAAACTGTCTTTCCTATGAGCATCCTTGTTACCTATGGATGACCTGAGCCGGAGTTAGGTCACACGCGAAGGTCAAAGGTCGGGGTCACGCTCTGGAGTCTGACTGTGGACTGAGAGAGAGAGAGAGAGAGAGAGAGAGAGAGAGAGAGAGAGAGAGAGAGAGAGAGAGAGAGAGAGAGAGAGAGAGAGAGAGAGAGAGAGAGAGAGAGGGAGAGAGAGAGAGAGCAAAGAGAGACATATACAGGTACAAACGGAATTTTAAAAGTATAATCTCTTTATAACGTAAAAAATAAAAATAAATGAATAAAAAATAAATACCGGTAAATAATCGTCAGTAGCTACCAAAAAAAAAGGAAAAGAAAACGGAGGCGGGGGGTCACTGAAGAAGATATGGAAAATCATTTATAAGTAGCAGAGACGAAGCAGAATTGAGTCATCGTGAGGAAAGGGTTAAGATAAGAAGAGTTTGGGTGTGTATCTATCGGCTCTTGGTCTGTGTATCTATTTCTCTATGTCTTTTTCTATCCTTTTATCTATCGCGATCCGGCTCATCTTTAACCCCAATACCGAGTCAATGAAGGTCACGCTACGTATAAATCCCTTGCCTTACTCCCGTCCCCCCCTCCCTTCCCCTCCTTCTCCCCCTTCCTCTTTCCTCCATCGCCTCCTCCCTATCTCTTCCTTCCTTCCCTCCTACTCCTCCCTCCTCCTCATTTTCTCACCTCTATCTCTCTTCCTCCTCTCCGTCCCCTACTTCCTCCCCCCCTCCCTCCCCCTATTCCTATCCCCTTCCTATTTCCCTCCTCTCCTTCTCTCCTCCTCCTCCTCTCCTTCCCTCCTCCTCCTCCTCCTCCTGGTCTCCATTTCCGGTGTCCATTCATCTACTACCCTCCCATTTTTTTATCTATCTCATTAACCCTTTTTCTTTCCCCCTGTCTCTCTCCTCCTCCCCCACCTCAATCTTCATCTATCTTCCCCCCCGCCCCCCCGTCTCT
>NC_137040.1:2645328-2652828 GCF_032717465.1 Coenobita brevimanus
CTCTTCCCTCCTTCATCCTCCATTCCCCTAATCCTCTCCTCTTTTTCCTCTCCCCTCTCTTCGCTTCTCTTCCTTCCTCTCTCCTTCTCTCTCTTTCTTCTCTCCCCTCTTAGCTTCTCTTCTCTCCTCTCTCCCCTTCTCCCTCTCATCTTTCCCTTTTCTTTCTTCCTATATTCCTCCTCACTCCTGTATCATTCTTATATTTCTCTCCTCATCTTTCCCTCTCACTGTTTTTTCCTCCATATTCCCCTCACTCTCTCCTTCGTCCCCTCCAATTTCCCTCATATTCTTTCCCTCCCCCTTCTCCTCCCCTCCTCTTCTCCCCAAACCTCTAACCACTCTCTCCCTCTCCCCTCCCTTCCTCTCCCCTTCCCTCCTCTCAATATATCCCTCTCCTCAATCTCTCCCCCACTCCATCTCCCTTCCCCTCCCCTCCCCTTTTCCCTTTGCCCTCCCCTCCCCTCCCTTATCCCTCTCATCTTAACTACTTACCCACATCAAAGACTTCTAACCTCTCTGACCTAAAAGCTTCCTAATAGGCCTAACTCTCTCTCTCTCTCTCTCTCTCTCTCTCTCTCTCTCTCGCGAACAACTTTTCCACTTTCCCTTTCTTAGTATGACGAATCCATCTCCCACTACTCTTTATTTGACTCCTCTCTCTCTCTCTCTTTATCTCTCTCTCTCTCTCTCTCTCTCTCTCTCTCTGCAATACACCGCGCAACCACCAATCAATCATCAATCACCTGTGTTCCTGGAAAACTGACCGACCATTTTCATCAATTAACACCTTGCATAAAGTTGATTGATCCATACATACATACATACATACATACACAAACATACATACATACATACGTACATATATATATATATACACATACATACATACATACACAAGTACATACATACATACCGGTACACACATACATATACACATACATACATACATACAATTAAGTGATCTATCTCATTATCTATCTATCTTTCTATCTACCTATCTGAACGTCTGTCTATTTGTCTTTATCTACTGTGTGTATCTATCCGTATCATATCTATCGGCCAAGCTGTCTGCAGTATAGCCTATATCTATCAACAGAAGTCAGTCGTTTTTAATCACCGTCCTTCTAACAATATTATAATTATCGAAACAGGACCTAAACCATCACATCCATATAGAAGGCAACCAACGTGAAGTTATCATAATAATAATACTAATAATAATAATAATAATATTATTATTATTATAATTATAATAATAATAATATTAATAATAATTATTATTATTATTATTATTATTATCATTAGAAGTAGTAGTAGTAGTAGTAGTAGTTGCAGCTGCAGTAGTAGTAGTAGAAGGAATAGTAGTAGTAGTAGGAATAGTAGTAGTTATATACTGTATATTTCCATCCATTCATCTCTCTGTTGATCCATCCATCCATCAATCCATCTATCTATTTCCCTATTAACTTATCTATCCATCCATCCATCTTCTACCCATCTATCTACTTCTCTATTAACCTAGCTATCAATCCAGCAGACAGCACAAAAGCTAATGTAAGTGTCATAATGGAAAAATGTGTCGGGATATTGCGACTCTTTGAAGGGAGAAATGATTTAAACGCTGATTATACTTCGCCAGAGCGTTAGCATCCCTCTGTTTACCTGTCTGTCTGTCTACTCGTCTGTCTGCCTTCCCTCCTGTCTGTCTGCCTGTCTGAGGTAAAAAAAAAAAAAAACTAGCGGGGGACTATGATAAAAAACCTGTGAGGAAGTTTTTATTGGTTCAGGTGAGGGAAGAACTTTTTGTGAAATTTCGTCTGTTTTACACCTGCCTCATACACGGTCTCTCTCTCTCTCTCTCTCACACACACACACACACAAATACATACATACACAGAGCCAATCAACACATACCGTCTGTACGTACCCACAAAGCTAATCTCTCTCTCTCTCTCTCTCTCTCTCTCACACACACACACACACACACACACACACACACACCATTGCCTGCGTCATTTCATTTGTCATCAAACTCCCTTTATTGGTATGGATAGACAGGGAGGGGGCAGCTTTGAGGGGGGGGAGGATGAAAAGGGGGAGGGAGAGGGGAAATAGGGAGAGGGAGAGGGGAAATAGGGAGAGGGAGAGGGAGGAAGAAGAATGAGGGGAGAGAGAGAAGGACGGGATAAGGGGGAGACTGTGTAGAGAAGTGAAGAAATTAGAGAGAGAGAGAGAGAGAGAGAGAGAGAGAGAGAGAGAGAGAGAGAGAGAGAGGTACTCCAATACATCCCCACTGCCCTCCAGTGCGGCTTCTGTTTTTTGTAACCAGACAGTAAAATTAAGGGTGGCAGTACAGTACAATTAGTTTCCTGTATTTGTACTCTTGTAACTCTCTTGTACTATGACAGAACACTTATTTATTTATTTATTTATTTTTACAGAAGGCGAAGAGGATGGAAAAAGGAAATCAAACTGAAAGAAAAAAAATCCATACACCAAATTACACGTGTCCTTCATCCATGTAAAAAAAAAATCCTTAAAAAAAATAAATTGAAAAGATAATCCGTAAAAAATTAAAAACAAAAAAAAATGTTGAAAAATCCCTTACACCAGATTACACGTGTCCCCCCTCCATAGAAAAAAATCTGTAAAAAATAAATTGAAAAATATCTAAAAAATAAACTGAAAAAATCCATAAAAAATATATTGAAAAAATCCATAAACCAGATTACATGCGTCGTCCACCCATTAAAACAAAAAAAAAATCCGTAGGAAAGAAGTTAATCTATTTTAGGTCAATAGATGAATTAATTCCGTTGTATAATAATAGATTACTGTTTTTAAGGGTGGTACGAAAATAAAGCTGCACTTGTAACTCACCAAGCCGTATATATACTGTGTTGGTGGCTCAGGCTGCTGGTGTGGGCGAGGGTTTGGCAGCGGGAGTAGGAAATGAATAAATGATGCTGGGACTTTATTTTTTTTTGGCCATGTTAAAAAATGTGAAAAAATTACTATATATACTTAACACTCGTCAATAAATGGATGATATTTTTTAATTATTTAGAAAGTGATAATTATCTGAGTGTTTTATTTTGTATATAAATTGAAATATAGAGAAATTTTCATGTTTTGTGTAATTTTGACTTTTTGGGGAAGAGCAGGGAGCATGAACTGGAAACTGGAAAAATGGAGGAAAAAAGGGATGTAGGGGAGAGGGGAGAGAGGGATGAAAAGAGAGAGGGCAAAAGTGAGAGAGAGAGAGAGAGAGAGAGAGAGAGAGAGAGAGAGAGATCAAAGGACCAGCAATCCTCTACACTGTCCTCATTGTTCCCTAACAACTTTCCGCTAAATTCGCTAACTTCGGCAACTTTTCTACATCCCTTTTCTCGTTCTCTAGCAACTTTTCGCTACATTCGCTGCCTTCAGCAACGTCACAATACTGTCTTCACTTTTTCCCTTTAGCAACTTTCCGATGAACTTGCTAATTTCAGCAAAAACTCACCACCGCTATTTTACCATCATCACCACCATCATCATCATCATCATCATCATCATCATCATCACCTTCTTCATTATCTTCTTTCCCAGCAACAAATGTGTCTTGTAAACAATCTCTCTCTCTCTCTCTCTCTCTCTCAGAAAGATGGGATGGATATGTTATCAGGATATTGCGCTCTTTGTAAACTGGCCGTGTGTGTGTGTGTGTGTGTGTGTGTGTGTGTGTGTGTGTGTGTGTGTGTGTGTGTGTGTGTGTGTGTGTGTGTGTGTAACCAGGGAATACTATACTCCTTTCACCTTAACCTGGCCTAGATTTTGTCCTTCAGCAGCTTATTTTTCACAGCACTTCTTCGTGACTACCATCATAATCCTGCGTTCATCAGCTGCTAAACTCAGCATTCAAAACGGAGATGAGAATTTTAGGCCAAGTTAATGTGAAAAGAGCATAGTGTGTAAAACTGTGTGCGTCAGGTTATGTGCGTGAAACTGTGTGCGTGAGGATATGTGCGTAAAACTGTGTGCGTGAGGTCATGTATGTAAAACTGTGTGGGTGAGGTTATGTACGTAAAACTGTGTGCGTGAGGTTATGTACGTAAAACTGTGTGCGCGAGGTTATGTACGTAAATCTGTGTGCGTGAGGTCATGTACGTGAAGCTGTGTAGGTGAGGTCATGTACGTAAAACAGTGTAGGTGAGGTCATGTGCGTAAAATTTGGGTAATAGTATGTACGCAAAAGTGAACAGGTAAGACTTAAGTACGTAAAACTGAACAGGTAACTATGTATGTAAAACTGAACGTGTAGGGCTCATGTACGTCAACTCGGGTACGTGAATCCATGTACGTATGGGCGTGTACGGGAATCTATGTACGTAAGGGCGTGTGCGTGAATCTATGTACGTATTGGCGTGTACGTGAATCTATGTACGTATGGATATGTACGTGAATCTATGTACGAAAGGGTGTGTACGTGAATTAATGTACGTAAGGGCGTGTACGTGAATCTATGTACGTATGGTCGTGTACGTGGGGCCTAACTCCTTGGTCTTCAGCTGCCACCATTCTAATTGGATTTCACTCTCAAATACTCTAGCAAAGGCCTCTCTCTCTCTCTCTCTCTCTCTCTCTCTCTCTCTCTCTCTCTCTCTCTCATATCTCAGTTTCCCCTGTCTTTATGCAACTACGCTAATCGTTTCCAGTACTCTTTGATATACTTTCTCTCTCTCTCTCTCTCTCTCTCTCTCTCTCTCTCTCTCTCTCCTCTGCCCATGCCCTAAGCCTTTAATTCTTCCTTTGCCAGAGTTCATAATTTTCACGAACTTAGTAAATTCCTCCCTCTCTCTCTCTCTCTCTCTCTCTCATCTGCATATCACTAACACAGGCGGCCTTGTGTTTGTTTATCTGTGTCATGCCGCCTTGTTTGGCTCTGTGTATGGTTGTTTGTTTGTGTTGTTTGTGGGATATTGTTCTTGAGAGAGAGAGAGAGAGAGAGAGAGAGAGAGAGAGAGAGAGAGAGAGAGAATCAGGTTAGCTGGGCGTCGGAGAGCTGTGAGAAAAGAAAGATACAGAGAAAAAACATATACATTAAAAACTGTACATACAAGAGAAAAAAGAAAGAGAAAAAGAAAGAAAGAAAGTCAAATCTTAGGAAATGAAAGAAAGCGAAGGGGATGGGTAAGTGGAAAATGAATAAATAAACTTAAATTTTGTTACATAAATGCAATAATCTCTGAAGGAAGGAAGGAATGGAAGGAAGGAAGGAAGGATGAAAGAATGGATGGATGGATGGATGGAAGGAAGGAAGGAAGGAAGGATGAATAAAAGAATGGAAGGAAGGAAGCAGCTGGCACATTCCACGGTTGCAGGAAAGTTGAGAGAGGAGGAGAAGGAGGAGGAGGAATCACACCTGCACCATGGAGGAGGAGGAGGTGGAGAAAAAGAAGGGAGGAAGAAAGATGTGAAACGACATCTGTGGAGAGAGAGAGAGAGAGAGAGAGAGAGAGAGAGAGAGAGAGAGAGAGAGAGAGAGACGTAATTAGCAACTCCTGCAGTACCCTTGGGGGAGGGGGAGGGGGAGAGGGAGGGGGAGAGGCAAGGGGAGGGGAAGGGAGGGGAGGGGTACACCATATTATCCCTCTGACTACTCATTATTTTTATTTTAGTTATTAATTTATTCATGTTATTTACTTGCCATGAGTACTTAAAGGTAATTATTTTTCTTTGTTATGCTTCTTACTTAGTTATAAAATTGTTATGATTACTTATAGATACTTATCTCACTTATAAAATTTCTATGGTTAATTATCGGTATATATCTCATTAATGTTACATATAAAATTCCTGTTTATTTATCGGTATTTACCTCACTTATGTTATTTACCTACTTATAAATATCTACTGTACAGTTATCGGTATTTATCTCACTTATTTACTTACTTATAAATATTCTATGGTTATTTATCGGTATTTACTTATGTTATTTACCTACTTATAAATATTCTATGGTTATTTATCGGTATTTACTTATGTTACTTACCTACTTATAAAATTTCTGTGTATTTTCCGGTATTTATTTTGCTTGTTACTTATAAAATTTTTCTATATTTATCGGTCTTTACCCTATGTATTCTTGCTACTTACAAAGATTTCCAGCCTTACTACAGAGAATTCATTTTATTTATATTTCTTGGACTCATTTATTTACTGGCTCATCATGTGCTATTTTTTTCGATTTCCGTTTTAATCAGCAAAAAAAAATCACACATTTTTTTCAGTCTTAGTCATATTATTTTTTTTACTTTTCATCGTGTTATTTATTATGATATTTTATTATTATTATTATTATTATTATTTATTCTACTTGATTTTAATTTCCCGTTTTTCTTGCTTTAGTTATTCCTTTATTTTTATTACTTATTTATTTCAACTTTCTAGATTGTTATTTTTATTATGATGTAAAATATGTGGCTTTAATTTCCTTTTTTTCCTTTATTTACTCCTTTACTTTTATTATTATCTTTATATTTATTTATTTACTTATTGTAACTTCCTCCATTGTTACTGTTTTAGTTCTTCTTACATGAAATCTCTGTTTTCTAAGACATCTATTTGTTTATCTATTTTTATTTATTGTCATCTTATTCTGTTCATCATATTTATCATTCTCAGCTTTATTGCAATTCTTTACTTTTGTGTTTTCGTGGTTAATTATTGTTCATTTCTTCTATCTATCTATCTATCTATTGCCAGACGCCTCAATCCCGTTTGGGGTGGCCACAAACAAATCGCCTCCAAGTCATTTCTTACTTCTCTATTATTTCCACTTACATTTAATATCATTTACCTTTACTATTATCATTTTATTTACTTGCCTTATTATTTTCTTCCTTTTTTCTTTTTATTTTTATTACTTTCCATTACTTTTATTTTCTTTATTTTTCGTTATCTACTTTTATTATTATTTTTCTTTACTCTTAATATTATTTTTTTTCTTTAATTTTCTTTATTTTTATTGCTATTTTTCTTTACTTTTTATTAATTTTTTATCTTTCTCGATTAAGATGCACCTGAACGAAAAAAAAAAAAAAATCCCGCCACCTTCATTTTTCAGGCCAGGATCTTAAAGGGGATGCTCTCTCTCTCTCTCTCTCTCTCTCTCTCTCTCTCTCTCTCTCTCTCACACACACACACACATTCAACTCAGTGATAGATAGACTAATAGATATATAAACAGAGACAGACTGACAAATAGATTCACGGACAGACAAAGACACAAAGACAGATAGATGGATCGATCGGTTTAGATAACTAAGAAAGACAGAGACAGATAAAAAGATAGATACGGATAAACAGATAGATAGACAGAATAGATAGATAGATAAATAAATACATAAATAAATAAATAAATAAAAGAAGAATTTAGCAAGAACAAAGCTGGATGTAGCAATAAAATCAATTAACGCTAACAAAAATACAAGGGTCTGTTCGATGCATGAAAAATAA
>NC_137040.1:2657828-2662828 GCF_032717465.1 Coenobita brevimanus
CGATGAACAAAAAAAAGTTAAACCTCAAAATAATTCCATTTCTTCACACGCGTCTCCTCTTGGGTCAAAAAAAAAAAAAATAAATAAATAAAAATAATAATAATAAAAAAAAAGGTGACCCGAAATATCAAAACTTTCTCTAACTTTTCTCTTCTGATAAAATTATGTCTTAAGAATTTTCCTAAGTTCTTAAAAGTTGTCTTAAGTTTACCTGTGTCCGGGGGTGTCCGTGTGTGTGTGTGTGTGTGTGTGTGTGTGTGTGAGAGAGAGAGAGAGAGAGAGAGAGAGAGAGAGAGAGAGTAGTAAAAATCAAAACAGGTCAGGGAGGGAGGGAGGGAGGGAGGAAAGAAGGGAGAGAAAGAGAGAGAGATAAAAAGGAGCAGGAAAGGAATTCAAATAGTTAGTGAGTTTGAGAGTAAAAAATAAAAATAAAAGGTAGTGAGAGAGAAAATAGGGAGAGAAGGAAGAGAGGAGGGAGGGAAGAATGGAGGGAGAGAAAAGAGGAGGAAGAAAGGGAGGAAGATTTACTCTGTGGAAGGGAAAGAGAAAATACATAAAGAGATATGCGATGAGAGAGAGAGAGAGAGAGAGAGAGAGAGAGAGAGAGAGAGAGAGAGAGAGAGAATTAAAGCGAGAACACTGAAGACGAATAAAGGGATAAAAGTAAAGAATAACAGATGAAAATAACACAAGCAAGGACAAAAAAAAAAACAAAATAACAGCAATATAAACAATCAAATCAGAGGTAAAAGTTGCCAACGAGAACACAAACCGGATTTAATTTAGGTTAGTTCCTGCTTATGCTCTGGCGATGCTCTCTTGTGGCGTACACTGAAACACACACACACACACATGCACATATATATACATACATACATAAAAATTCTATCTGCCTATCTATCTATTGCCACAAGCCTCAATCCCGTAAGGGGTGGCCACAAACAAATCGCCTTCATGTCGCCCTGTCCAATGCCATTTCAAGCATACATATACCTGTAAGTACACATTCATACTTGCACTCATACACATATATACATTTATTCTACATTCAATCACACGCTTATTCTCTCTCTCTCTCTCTCTCTCTCTCTCTCTCTCTCTCTCCCCAACCTCATTCTTTACCTGTCACTCACCTTTGACCTTGCCACCATCTTTTATTTTCGAGACCATTGAGCTATCTCGTGCTTATTCTCTCTCTCTCTCTCTCTCTCTCTCTCTCTCTCTCATGCATCTAATTTAATCTATCAGTCCATCCACGGAACTGTATATCTATTAATCCATCAAATATTTCTCACTTTTAGCTACAGATTATGACTAAAAAGCTTTTCCATTTTCTGTGCATTAACTTTTCTCTATTTTTTTTTTTTCACTACGAGAGTGTCATCCGGCAAAAAAAAATATATAATATATATATCATCATCATCATCACTATTATTATTATTATTATCATCATCACTATTATTATCATCACCACCATTATCATCATCATCATCGTCATCATCCTTCTTATTTTTCTCTCCTCCTCCTCCTCCTTCTTGCTCAATCGCCCAAACCTTCCTCCCAACTCCTTTCATTCCTCCTTCCTCTCCTCCTCTTCCTTCCCTTTAACTCAACGACCTTCCGCTTCCTCCCTCCCTTCCTTCACTTCCTTTATTACCCCCTCTCCTCCCTTTTCTCCTTCAGTTTATTGCTCACTCTTTCCTCCTTCCTTACTTCGTCCTTTCCTTCACTCTTTATAAAACTATCTTCACTCTCTTTCTCTCTCCCAGTCTTTCTTCAGTTCCTTTATCACTCTTTCTCTTTTTTCTCTCTTTTCTTTTATTAGCCATAACTTTCCCTACCACTCTCTTTTCCGTCTTCCTCCCCCCTTCTCTCTCTCTCTCTCTCTCTCTCTCTCTCTCGTCTCGCCATTTTCTCTCCTCTTTTTTTCTCTCAACCTTCATTACCTATGCACTGGAAGTTACTACTCTTTCCCCCCCCCCTCTCTCTCTCTCTCTCTCTCTCTCTCTCTCTTCCCCAGGGTAATCACGTCTCCCACAGGTGATCAAAAGGCACCTGTGGCTAATTAACTCACCTGCCCTAACTTTGGACCAAGGTACTCTGCCAAATCCACCTGATCAATCCTAAATCCCATCAGTCCAGACGATTTTCTTCAGCTGAGAGAGAGAGAGAGAGAGAGAGAGAGAGAGAGAGAGAGAGAGAGAGAGAGAGAGAGAGACGTACGCAACCCCTTCAGTTCGAACGCTTACGCAGGATATATTAAAAAAAAAAATCCAAACTCTATACTCTGTTCACATTAACTTGGCGAAAAAATGGACGTAACTTCGCTGAAATATGAGACTAACAGAGGAATATGGTGCTAGTCACGAAGAAGTGCTATGGAGAGGATGCAGCGCCGTGGTATTGTCTTATTCTGCCAGTGAGCGACGGAAAATATGATATAAAAAAAAAAAAAAAAAAAAAAAACGAAAAAAATAATATAAAAATAGGTAAATGATCCGTAAATATATTAAAAGGAAGGTTAATTACACCTGGCCACTGAGGTTAATTATAATCCTCGCTAATTGCTTTACCATCTTATTTAATGGCAATACAAAGAAATAATTAGGAGTTTATTAGGTCCTTACAGCCTTAATTTATTTATTTATTTATTTTATTTTTTATTTTTCTATTTCTTTATTCATTTAATTATTTTTTTCTTGTTTCCTATTTACATAAGATTTATTTATTTATTCATTTATTTTTGCATTGGATAAATACTGAACGATTTCTCTCAGGTTAAGGAAATCGTCTGGTTCTTAGCCTTAATGGAAAAAGTTCTCACCTTCTTCCACTTCTCACCTTTCCTCCCCTTCTCTCTCCCTACCTCTCCCTCCCTCCTTTTCTTCTCCCCGCCCGTCCCCATCCTCCTTCCCCTCTCCTTCCCTCAATCACTTTCTTCTCCCCCCCATTCCATTTCCCCTTTCCTTCCCCCTTCCCCCTCTCCTTACCTCTCCCTTCCTCCCTCCCCTCTTCTTCCCCTCCTCCCCTCCTTCGCAACTCTCCTCCCTTCCTTCCTTCCTTCCTTCCTCCCTTCTTTCTCCCCATTTCTGTTACTTTTTTCTCCATCATTTTTTCTACCCCCCCCCACCTCTCTCTCTCTCTCTCTCTCAATCACTTAATCCAACTATCCCTCTCCAAGACCTTCCATAATTCCTCTCTCTCTCTCTCTCTCTCTCTCTCTCTCTCTATCTATCTTCTTCCTCCTCCCCTTCCTCTCCACCACCCCCTCCCCCCAATCCCAGGTGTGTCTGTATAATTAGGTCATTACGGCTCCTATGACCCACTAATTACGCCCCTGTCAGGCTAATTACATCATGCACCGCCTAATTAACCCCATATCACTCTCAGAAGACCAGGTGCCCAGCCCGTAATGACCCCCTCATGCTGGGAAGAAGTTTAGTGGTTTATTGAGAGAGAGAGAGAGAGAGAATCATCCCCACTCACACACAAACTGCCAACATCACCACCTTATTACAATATCATGGGTTACAATGAGAGAGAGAGAGAGAGAGAGAGAGAGAGAGAGAGAGAGAGAGAGAGAGAGAGAGGAAGAGGGGGAGCTCCGAACAGTTGAGTGCCATGGACTTTAGAAAGAACATTATTTTAGCATACAGCAATCTCTCTCTCTCTCTCTCTCTCTTAATGTATCTATCTATTTATTTATGTATCTCTATCTACTATCTATGTAATTATTTCTATACATTTCTCAATTTCTCTCACAACATCTACCTACCTACCTACCTACCAATCTACCTGTCCGTCTCTTTCTTTATTTATCTATCAATCTATGTATCTGTCTATCCAATCATCCATCCATCCATCCACCATGCATCTATCTATCTACATCCCTACTCCTCATCCATCCCTTCACAATACATTAAAATCATTCGTTCTAAATCCTACCTACGTTTCCACACTACTATCCGTCTTAACAGGTATCTTAATTAGTCCAGGTGTTAATTAAAGGTAAATCTAACCTCCTCATCGAAAATATAAAGGTAAATATACGCGAGAAGGGGAGACGATGGTAAAATAAACGACGTACAATAATACAGGTGAGATAAGGTGAGTAGGGAGCCGTCTAGAACCACGGGGACAGGGTAGGTAGTGTGTCTGCCTATCATTCGCTTCACCTAACCTTCCGTTGCTTGAAGGAGGGAGGGAGGGAGGGAGGGAGGGAAGGAGGAACGGAGGAAGTAAGGAAGGAAGGAAGGAAAGAAGAATTAAAAAAAAAAGTTGACAAAGAAAAAAAAAACTATTGATTCCATCTAATCTTCGGTCACTCAAAAATAAATAAATACCTAATAAAATAAATATTAGAGAAAGAAAGAAAGAGCGAAAGAAAAATAAAGAAAAAGAAATAAATAAAGAAAGGAAGGAAGATAGAAAGAAGGAGAGGGAAAGAATAAACAGAGAAAAACGTAAGAAAATAAATAAATAAATAAAAAGAAATCCCTTACTCCTTCCTTAAGGGGTTTTTGCGTCTCAGATTATTCTTTTATTCTGCGGAGGAACCGAAAAAAAATCTTCTTCTTTTTCGTCCACTTTCGTCATTTCTTTGTCCCTTTCAATTTCCACGTTCTACTTTCACTCCCCTTCTTTCCTTTCTCCCTCCACCTCCTCCTCCTCCTCCTTTCTTCTCCTCCCATCCTCCTTCTCCTCCTCCTCTCCTCCTTCCCCTATCCCTCTCATTTTTCCATTCTTCCTTCCCTCATCATCCACCTGTCTTGTCTACCTATCTATCTATTTATCTGTATATTTATCTAGCAGTCTATTCATTCATCTATCATCCTACCTGTCTGTCTATCGACCCATCTATCTACCTATCTGTCTGCCAATCTATCTATCTGACTATCTATCTATGTCCATTTTGTCTTTGCTTCATCCTCTCAGTATTCATTAATTCATCAAAACAAGTGCTCAATCATTCATTTATTCATTTCTCCTACTCCATCTCT
>NC_137040.1:2675328-2685328 GCF_032717465.1 Coenobita brevimanus
GCATCCACGTGTTACTGTTTACATTTTCCCTACCAACCACGTGCTTCTGTTTACATTCTGTGGACCAATCAGGTGGTGTGTGTACAAGGGCTCCAGCCAATAGGGAGCTTTGTTATCTTTCTCCCTAACCAACCAAAGGAAATGTTTACTTACTCTTCATCCAGTGAGGGGAAGACAACACAAAGGCTTCTGTACGTACCTGAAAGAGGGGAAAGATAAGATTAGTATTAGCACTGGAATTTGTATAAGTATTAGCCATGGAATTAGTGTTATTCTTATACTTGTATTAGTATTTGGATTAGGACTAAAACCTCCTAAAAATATACGGTAAGAGATTATTACTGCAAATTCATATATTAATTTTAGATTAAAATTAGAACATTCTTATATAAACACATTGAGATTAGTATTAGAGATTAAAATCTGAACCTCTTTATACACCCATTCAGAGCTTAGCATTATATTTTGGAAGTAGAACCCACTTCATAAAACCCTTGCAGAGATTAGTATTAGAAACAAGAGGAATTCAGTTAAGATTATTAAAAGTGTCTGGAAGAGGGAAGAATTAAACACACACACACACACACACACACACACACACACACACACACACACACACACACACACACACCATCAGACAGCAGCTAGTGGTAATTGCAACCCCAAGCTCATCTGAATGTGTACCCAGTGGACTGCAGGCTGATAAAACCCCTTCTCTTGCTGTCCACCTTCCTCCATTTCGGGGATAGGGAGGGCACTGAGGGACGTTTGTACACCCAGGCAGTCTCTCCGACCTGGGATATCAGTGCCACCCCGTGAAGGCGTCGCTCTCTACCACCACACTGAGAAACTGAAAGGGAGAGCACTATAGGACCGCGAATCCCAATACACTCCTTTCACTTAAACTTGGCCGAAAATTGCCGTCTCTTCTCCCCGACTTCTCACTTTTAACACCAGACTAACGCTAGATGATGCTAGTCACGAAGATGTGCTACGGAAAAGATGCAAAACCGAGCACAGTAGGCTACGTGAATCATGCTACATACGGACGAAAATCTGGGCCAAGTCAAGGTGAAAGAACTAGAGTTAAAAATTCTCGTAAAGAGAGAGAGAGAGAGAGAGAGAGAGAGAGAGAGAGAAATGTCACACTATTTACATCGAGCAAAGGGAAGAGTACGGTATGGAAGTGAGAGAGAGAGAGAGAGAGAGAGAGAGAGAGAGAGAGAGAGAGATGCCACACTATTTACCTTTACGACCAAAGGGAAGAGTACGGTAGGGAAGTGAGATATAAATGTTTTTGTTATTTTACCATTTTTTTTCTTTTGTTACAGGTGTCAATCAGAGTTTCCTGGAAGACTACAGGATACTTTTCTTAAGATTATTTTGGATTCTTAAGATTACTTTGGATTCTTATGATTATTTTGGATTCTTAAGATTACTTTGGATTCTTATGATTACTTTGGATTCTTATGATTACTTTGGATTCTTATGATTATTTTGGATTCTTAACATTATTTTTGGATACTGTGTTCAAGGATGCGGGAGTTTGAGACAGTGTAAATAGACCTTCAGTAATAAACATTTCTCTCTCTCTCTCTCTCTCTCTCTCTCTCTCTCTCTCTCTCTCTCTCTCTCTCTCTCACACACACACACACACACACACACACACACACACACACACACATAAAATCTATCCCAAACTTTTGTCCTTCCTGCTTCATCTACATGCACCCAGGGCACAACTTACATAACAAGCCCTGAGGCGTACACACAGACACACACACACACACACACACACACACACACATCTAAGCCACATGACATACATATTCAATCTCCCTCTTCAACACACACACACACACACACACACACACACACACACACACACACATATATAAGCCGCATGACATACATATTCAATCTCCCTTTTCAACACACACACACACACATACACACACACACACACACACACACACACACACACACATCTAAGCCACATGACATACATATTCAATCTCCCTCTTCAACACACACACACACACACACACACACACACACACACACACACACACACACACACATTCCTCTGGAGACATATAATCATAGAGGGACCATTAATTCAACAAAGGAACGTGATGCTGGGACAAAAGGAGGGATGTCTGCCCCTTACTCTCTCTCTCTCTCTCTCTCTCTCTCTCTCTCTCTCTCTCTCTCTCTCCCTCTCTCTCTCTCTCTCTCTCTCTCTCTCTCTCCATGCGAGTTGTGTGAGAGAGGGGAATAACCATGGATGATGATGATGATAACTATGATGATGATGATGATGATGATGATGATGATGATGATGATGATGTCTGCTGTCGTCATTACGCAGAAGACAGAGCCCATAAAAAGAGGAACTTAAGATGCCATACTCTCTCTCTCTCTCTCTCCTTTGATTTTCCGGGCAGTTTGTTCACTTTTAAAGGAATAAAAAAAAATAATAATCCTAGGTCGATTACCAAATTCTTCAGTCTGTCTCTCCTCCCTTCATCTCTCCCCCCCTGCCCCCCCTTCTCTCTCTCACTCTCTCTCTCTCTCTCTCATAACCCCAGAGTTAGTTTTAATGTGAGGTTATAAATGCTTTGACGTCACGTGTTGGTGGAGTTGATTTCCTGAGAGAGAGAGAGAGAGAGAGAGAGAGAGAGAGATTACTGGGGTACCAAGAGGATAGTAGCACAGATAGACAGAAACACAAATAGACAGATTGATATATAAACAAAACGATGTAACATGATCATTAACAAATATAATAATAATACCACGTAAATTCCCTCATCCTGTAGGTCGAAACGCGGGATTCGGCACTGCTCACAACGTTCTGTGCTTTAAGAACCTAAACCCCATCTCATTGTGTGTCAGTAATGTGATCCTTGAAAGCACTGTCTTTCATTTTTGCGAGTTCAGAAGATTATTTAAAAGAAGTCAGCCACCCAAACGTAAAAAAGAAAAAAAATCTGTCCCTTAGCTTCATCACCACCCGATCTGTCTCGAAAGTTTAGAAAAGCTGCGAAAGTCTTGGGTAAGTTCGTGCCACATTTCACTTAACAGATTCAGTTGGATTAAGTGATTGATATACCTCGACTCGTTTCCAATCGACTTGAATTGGTACTTTCTACCTCCAGGGAAAATTTCTGAATAATAAGTCATCTCTATAAATATGTGAAAATAAAAGAAACAAAAGGATAACAGGGTGCTAATAATGATGATGATGATGATGATGAAGCTAATACCATCAACATAAACACAACTAACATCGATATCAACAACAACATTACCAAACAGAGGACACTAACAGAGAACAAACAGGAAGGAAAAAGTGATATTTATGTACTGTATATATCTAGCAAAACACACACACACACACACACACACACACACACACACACACACAGCACCGTACACTACATTCAGTTATTATTATACTGTACACATCAGAACGCACACATTCCACCACACACACACACACACACACACACACACACACACACACACACACAAACTGTATTCTCTCCATAAAATTTCATAAGTTAGGCCAGAAAGAGTAGATTTGAATGTAAATTTATACGATGGGTGAATAAAAAACGGAGAGGGGGTGCGCGCCCCCCTTTTGCCCCCCCGACTCTCTCTTCTTGGGTAGATTTGTAGCTCGTAGGCATTATCTATCTATCTATCTATCTATCCATCTATCTAGCTCGTAGGCATTATCTATGTATCTATCTATTTATCCATCTCTCTATCTATTTATCTATCCATCTATTTTTTTCTATCTGTATCTATCAAGCAAATTTTCTATCTATCCAGCAAGCAAGGTTTCTATCTATATCAAGCAAGCAATTTTTCTTTCTAACAATCTATATCTATGCCAATCAATCTTTCTGGCAAGCAAGTTATTTTTCTATCTATCTATCCATCTATTTCAGTCTATTTTTCAATCTATCTGTCTATTCATCCCTACCTCCTTTATCTATTTATCTATCAATCCAAATCTCCATCAACTATCCGTATTCCTGTCGATCTATCTATCTCTCCATCTATCTCTCTATCTAATTCACGGTTGGATAGTAGTTTAAATAAGGATGGGCCCCTTCTTATCTAAACTCTCTCTCTCTCTCCTTCCATCTAATTATTCCATTCTCTTTACCATCCCACTTCCCTGTCTCTCTTTCTCTCTTTCCTTCATTTCTCTCCTTCAATCTTTTCATTCCATTCTCTGTACCATTCCACTTTCTCTCTCTCTCTCTCTCTCTCTCTCCTTCCATCTAATCATTCCATTCTCTTTACCATCCCACTTCCCTCTCTCTCTCTCTCTTTCCCTCTCTCTCTCTCTCTTTCCCTCTCTCTCTCTGCATCAGAAACCTAACTCAATCGCTCCTTCAAAAACGCGAATTCCAATGAACTTAAAAAGCCAGTTTATCGGAAATGACGGAGGGAAATGAAGAAAAAATAAGGAAATGAAGACGCTGAGGGAAATGAAATGCTGGTGGATCATTTTCTTATCATTTCCTCTAGATACCTTGAGCGCCTGGTGGTTCAGTGGGTTTTGGCGCTTGGACTGAAGGTATATTTTCAATCTATTTTTTTCCATCTATCTATCTGTCTATTTTTTTCACTCTATCTATCATCAATCCATCATCTATTTATTTATCTATCTCAGGCTTCATCTACTATTCCCCCTCCGTGCCTCCCTCCCTCCCTCCCTTCATCCTCCTCCGTGCCTCCCTCCCTCTCCCCCTCCCTTCATGTCTGGTAATCAATCACCACCCGAGGCCAGCAATTTCCATCCAATACCCAATTACTTACCACCGGACGTTTGCAAATTGACGGGAGGTTATTGAAAAGTTAAACATATATATCTGAGTGTAAAAAACTAAATACTACTACTACTGCTACTTATACTGGTCCTACTACCACTACTACTACTACTGCAACTACTACTGTTCAGGGTACTATTACTACTACTACTATTACTACTAATACTAATACTATTACTCTTCCTCCTCCTCCTACTATTACTACTACTACTACTCTACTAACAACAACAACAATAATAATAATAATAATAATAACAATACCCATTAACTCCTCCACTCTGACCATATACTTTTCAAAATAATATTCAAAGCAAGGATTCTAAAGTATTAAAAACCAAAAGCAAAAATTCTGAACTAATATCTCACTTTTCATCAATAATTTTCCTTCAGTTTTTTCAATGGATTTATTTTTTCGATGGGAGACTTAAAAAAAACACACTTACCTTTACTTATTTTATTGTACAAAGTTTTTCGTAAAGATTTGCATATGTCTTCCTCCTTCTTTCCCTCCTTCCATCCCTCTGTCTCTTCCTACCTCCCTCTTCCTTCCCTCCTTCCTCCCCTCCATCTTTTCCTCCTTCCTTCTATCCTTCAGTCATTCCCTCCATCATTCCTTCCTCTTTATATCCCTCCGTCTGTCCATTTCTCCCTTTCTTCCTTCCTACCTCCCTCCCTCTCAATCTCTCTCCCACCCTTGCTATCCCTCAATCCATCTCTCCACACTTTCCTCCCCCCTTCGTCTCTATCAATCTATCTGTTCGTTCTTTCCTTCCTTCCTTCCTTCCATCCCACCGTCTATCCATAGCTCCTTCCCTCCCTTCTTCCATACCTCTATTATCCATCTCTCCCTTTCACCCTCCTTCAGTCTTGCTATCTATCCATCTCTCCTTACCTTCCTTACTCTCTCCCTCTCTATCTATCTACTGATCTCTCCCTTCCTCTTCCTTCCATCCCTCTACCTATGCGTCTAATCAGAATTTCTTCCTTCTTTCAACCTATCCCTCCCTTCCATCCTTCCATTCTTCCTTGCTTCCTCCATCTATCAGTATCCCCTACACTTCCCTCTTTCCTTCCTTCCCTCTTTCCTTCCTTCCCTCTTTCCTTCCTTCCATTCTTCCTTCCTTCTTTCGTTCCTTCCATTCTTCTTTCCTTCTTTCCTTCCTTCCTTCTATCGTTCCTTCCATTCTTCCTTCCTTCCTTCTATCGTTCCTTCCATTCTTCCTTCCTTCCTTCCTCCATCCATCAATATCTCCCTCACGTCCTCCTCCACCTGTCCTCACACCTGCTCCCTCACGCACCTGCCAATTTTCACACCTGCGTCTTCTCACCTCTGGGCCCCTCATAAAACTCTCTCTCTCTCTCTCTCTCTCTCTCTCTCTCTCTCTCTCCCTGTCTATCTCTCTCTCTATCTATCTATCTCATAGCAATGCAATCAAACCTAGTAACCCGGAACAAAAGCATTCCCATTTTCTTTGAGGGCAGACGCAAGAATTTCGGGCAAACATGTATACATCAACTATTTATAAGACTCACAAAATATACACTAAATTATAACAATGGCTCCAAAAACAGTCTTGAATCTCGACCAACAACAACAACTATAATAATAATAATAATAATAATAATAATAATAATACGAAGAAGAAGAAGAAGAAGAAGAAGAAGGAGAAGATGAAGAATATTGTAACGACAAAATTGTTATTTTATTACTATTACTATTAATCGAAAATAATGACAAACGAGCGAGCGAGCGAGAGAGAGAGAGAGAGAGAGAGAGAGAGGGGGGGGGATGGGGAATGGAAAAAGAAAAAAAATGTAGAAAATAGAAGGCTCAGAGGGAGGTAGGGGGAGGGAAAGGGGGAGGGAGAGGGAGGTAGGGGGAGGGAAAGGGGGAGGGAGAGGGAGATAGGGTGGAAGGGAAGGGGGAGGGGGATGATGAGAGGGAGATAAAATAAAGGTGGGGGTGGCTGGCAGGGAGACTCAGAAAAATGCATAATATAAGACGAAGAAAATTTGACACCCAGGAAATATATCAGAGAGAGAGAGAGAGAGAAAGAGAGAGAGAGAGAGAGAGAGAGAGAGAGACGAAGCTAAAAACAAACACAGACTAAAACACAATAAGAAAAATACATACGACAGTGGATGAAATATGAGTTAAGAAAAATATACAGGAAAGCAACTGAGGAAGCAAAAAGAGCGAGAAAAGAAATAAGCTTAGATATAGTAAAGACTGGTCAGGCTAGATATTAAGGAGCTAAAGTGGAGAAGGCAGACGAAATTCAAGATTAAAGAACATGTGAGCAACGCAATAACAAACTAGAAAAAAACAAATATATGATCCCAGATATGAGACTATGAGACGAGACAAAATTAATGTTAGACGAGATAAACAAAAAATATCTTGAAACTGAAAGACGAAATGGAAGACTAGAAAAATGAAACAATAGGGAAAAAAAGGGAAAAAATAAGTAAATATATGAAACTAAACAATTCTTTTATTTATTTTACTAAGATTTTCGAACTGAAGGGGTTAGATATCGCCTTCCTTAACCCCTTCACTGCGAGACTCCTTTAGGTAAAATATGATAGTCTGGCAGGAAAAAGAGGGGAATAAATGATGATAATTCGGGGATGAAGTGGTTGGTCGTGTGTGTGTGTGTGTGTGTGTGTGTGTGTGTGTGTGTGTGTGTGTGTGTGTGTGTGTGTGTGTGTGTGTGTGTGTGTGCAGGGGCCATGGATGAGAGGAATGGCAGAGAAAAGAGCAAAGGGTAAATACACAGAGGAAGAGGAAGAAAGGGAAGGAGGAAGGAAGGGAAGGGGACAGAAGGGAATGCTTGTAAATGAGAATGGGAGGTGGCGAACGTGAGAAAGAGGCTGAAAACGAGACGAAGGAAATTTGAAACCACGCTGAAATATGAGCAAGGAAAAAAAATATATATGTGATGAATGATGTAGGTCGTGAAAAAAAAAAAAAAAAAAAAAAAGGGGGGGGGAAGGACAAAATTCAACACGGAAATAGCATCGAAAGGCCGGACGAAATTTAAGACCGATGGAATGTGTGTGTGTGTGTGTGTGTGTGTGTGTGTGTGTGTGTGTGTGTGTGTGTGTGTGTAAAAACGTCACAAAACTGTTTCCCAATATGATGTGTGTCGTCAGTTCGGGAAGGAAAATAAAAAAAAAACATTCTCGATACGAATTCATCTTCTGGTATCTTATGTAAACAACTCGGCCTCTTATCTTTCTTCTTCCTCGTCTTCCTTATCTACTTCTTCTTCCACCTCTTTTTTCCTTTTTCCTCCTCCTCCTTCTCCTTTTCTTCTTCCTCTTCTTCTTCGTCCGACGGAGCTTGGAAGGCGTAGGGAGAGAGAGGAGAGGAACTCGAGAGACGGGGGTGGAGGGAGGAGAAGTAGACTCCTGACTCTGACCCTGACCTCTGACCCATGACCGTGACCCCTGACCTGTGACCTTGACCCCCGACCTGTGACCGTGATCCCCGACCTGTGACCTTGATCCCCGACCTGTGACCTTGACCCCCGACCTGTGACCCTGACCCCCGACCTGTGACCGTGATCCCCGACCTATGACCTTGACCCCGACATGTGACCTTGACCCCTGACCCTGACCTTGACCTTATATTGATCTGCTCCCAACCTACATCGCTTTCTTTCCAAACCCATACACAAAATATGGATCACGTCTGACTTAAACTGGAGGAAGGGAGAAAATGGAAGATTATGGAGGGAAAGAAGAGGGGAACAAAGAAAAAAAAATGTGCGTGTGTGTGTGTGTGTGTGTGTGTGTGTGTGTGTGTGAGAGAGAGAGAGAGAGAGAGAGAGATGAAAGTAGGGAGAGAAAGTATGGAAACGGAGATTAAAAAAAAAAAAAGAATGAGGATGAGGGAGAGAGAGAAAATGAGAATGATAAAGATGAAGAAAGGGAATAAGAGCAAGAAAAAACGATGAGGGATGGAGGAAGCAAGGAGAGGAAAAGGAAGCGGAAGAGGAAGAGGGAGGAGGAAGAGGAGGAAGAGGAAATGAGAAGTTAAGAGATTGGAAATGAAAATATGTAAAAAAAAGTGGAGTGAACATTCATATACGAAAAATGTCTATTCCTGAAATTTATGTAGTAAATAAATAAATGTAGCAAATGTCCGAAAAACAACTAAAAATAAACCAAAATATATCGATACTGGAAACCGTTTTGGCTGGAAGGAAACAACTAAAATATTTCGACACCCAAAAGTGAAATACAATACCGTGTGTGTGTGTGTGTGTGTGTGTGTGTGTGTGTGTGTGTGTGTGTGTGTGTGTGTGTGTGTGTGTGTGTGTGGATCAGGCATGTGCGTATGTATGTTTATCTGCCTGTTTGTTTGTGTATGTATGTACGTAGGTTGGTAGGTAGGTAGGGGGTTGGTAAGGGATAGGTAAAGTTGGTGAAACAGTTACTTATGTATATATGTAAGTAGGAGTATGTAGGTAGGTAGGTAAGTATGTATGTCCGTAGGTATGCAGGTAGGCTGGTAGGTAGGTACGAACATACGTAGGCAACTTACCACGAAAGAACAGGTATTACATGGGTAGGTAGGTAGGTAGGTAGGTAGGTAGGTAGGTAGGTAGGCAGGTAGGAAGACAGATAAACAGACACAGACAGACAGAAAGACAGACAGACAGACAGACAGATAAGAAGGTAGGTAGATAGGTAGGTAGGTGAATAGATAGACAGGCAGGCAGGCAGGTAGGTGGATAGACAGACAGACAGGTAGGTATGCAGGTAGGTGGACAGACTGATAGATAGACTGATAGACAGATAGACAGATAGACAGATAGATAGATAATGAGGTGGGTAGGTAGGGGTGGTAGGTATGGGGTAGGTAGAGTTAACGAAGTAGTTAAAGTCGCTGATTTTGCTCAGGAACAAAAACCTCAGCAGGGGAGGAAGACTGAAAGGGAAGGGAGGGGGGAGGGAGAGGGAGGGAGGAAATGGAGGGACAGGGAGGGAGGAAGACGGAGGGAGAGGGAGGGAGGAAGATGGAGGGACAGGGAGGGAGGAAGACGGAGGGAGAGGGAGGGAGGAAGATGGAGGGAGAAGGGAGATAAAGTGAGGGAAGAATAAAAGAGGTAGAGAGGGAAGTGTTGCGGGAGATAAAGGAG
>NC_137040.1:2690328-2775328 GCF_032717465.1 Coenobita brevimanus
GGGAGGAGAAGAGGAGAGAGAAAAGAGAAGGAAGGAGAGCTGAGGAGAAAATGTAAGAAGGGCATAGGGGAAAAAAGAGGGGAATATACATTAAGAAGATGAGAGGAGAAAAAGGAAGAAGGGAGAAAAGAGGAGAGGAGAGAGGAAAAGGACGAAGATGGACTGAAAGAAAGAAGAAAAGTAGTAAGAAAAGGCTAAGAAAAAGAAGAAAGGACAAAGAAGAGAAAAGGAAGACAAGTAGAGGGATGGAAAGTAGGAAGGAGGGAAATGCTGCATCCACCGGAAAAATTAATGAAGGAAAAGGCGCAGGAAAATAAAGAAAACAGATTGAAGGGGAGGATGGAGGTAGCAAGGGAAAGGTTAGGAAAATGAAAGAAGAAAAGGAGAAACAGGAAGATGACTGAAAGAATGAACACGGGAAGAAAGGAAGAAACAGAAGGAGTAAAAAGAAATGCAAGAAGGAAGGAAAGAAAGAAGGAAGAAGAAAACATGAGGTAAAAATGGAAATGCAAGAAAAAAAACAGAAATTCAACAGCCCAATCTGTTCTTATTATTTCCAGCACTATCAAAACAACAACAAAGGGTGGTACATTCACATCCTCTTTCAAATTAGTCCAGTTTTGAGAGTTCTTCCATAAATATTAGTTCTATGTACGGCACAGAGAGAGAGAGAGAGAGAGAGAGAGAGAGAGAGAGAGAGAGAGAGAATGTATGTTATCCACGTACTCTATATATTTGCAACCGTGTGTGTGTGTGTGTGTGTGTGTGTTTCATTTTTCAACATTTTCTCTTCTAACACCGTTTATTTGCTTGAGTCTAAAACTCCTCAACACACTTCTTACCCTCTTCGTCCTCTCCTCTACATTTTTCTCTTCCTCTTGCTCTACATCTTCTTCTTCTCTTCCCTCTCTAAATTTACTTCTGCCCGTCTTCCCATCCCTCCGCCTCCATCTCCTCCTCCTGTCCTCCCCACCACCACCTCCTCCTCCTCCTCCTCCTCCTCCACACTGATCGTCCTCGCTAGGCCACAAATGTGATCATATTTCCTTGCTTAGATTTCTCCTCCTCCATCTTCCACACTTCCTTCCTCTCCTCCTCCTCCTCCTCCTCTTCCTTTCTTCTTCTTCTCCTCCTTCCTCTTCTTAAGTTTCACCTTTTAGTCTTCTACATTTCTTTTTTTTCTTTTTTTTTTCATAATCATCATCATCATCATGCCTATTTTCTCTATCTAGAAATATTAAAAAGGAAAGCGACTAAGGAAAACTATCATCACCACCACCACCACCACCACCACCACCACCATCATCATCATCATCATATCCCTATTCCCACTCTCATAAACGGGGTCAACATCGGTCAGAAGCAATAAAAACAAAGGTCATAAAACTGAGAAAACTATCGGCAGAGATGACCGCAAAAATAGGTCACCTCCTTCCCTATACCAGTGACCTAACGATGACGTACGCGATTCGTTCGATCCATCCGTGTCTACCTACCTATCTATCCATCCATCCATCTACCCATCAATCTATCTACCTGTCCACTCAGCCATCCATCCATCCATCCATCCATGTAATCAATCTACCAACCTATCCATCCATTCACCCATCTATCTATCCATACAACTCTCTCTCTATCTACCTATCAATCCGTCTATCCATCTACTCACACACACGAGCACCCACGCTAAAAATAAATACATAAAACCTAAACACATTATATAGGAGCCATTGTTAGGGGAGCTGTCCATTGCAGGTGTCCAAATACCAGGTACAGTATTTTTACGGACGGACGGCGAGGGAGGGAGGGAGGAAGGGGAGGGAAGGGAAAGGGAGGGAGGGAGTGGTACAGAGAGGGAAGGAGGGGAAAGGAGAGAAGGGAAATGGTGGAAATGGGAAGAGAGGAAAAGAGGGTAAGGAGGAGAGGAGGGGAGGGATGGGAGGGGGAGGGGAAGGATGGAAGGGGGAGGGGTGGGAGGGATGGGAAGAAAGGGTAGGGGGAGGGAGAAGATCGGGAAAGATACAAAGCAGATAGAGGGTTGGGGGAAGGGAGGAGGAGAGAGCTGATGGGGGAGGGGGGGAGGGAGGAAAATGGGGAGAGAAGGGAGAAGGACATTGAGGAAAAAGGAAGAAGGCAGTATGCAGGGGGGAGGAAAGAGGGAAAACAGGGAGAAGGTGTAAAGGAGAGAGAATGATGAGGAAAGAGGGGAAAGGAGGGGAAAGGAGGGGGGAGGGGGGGAGAGGAATAAAGAGGGAGGAGAAGGAGACGAATAGAACGTGAAGGGAAGGAGGGGAGAGGGGAAGGGAGGGGAGAGGGGAAGGGAGGAGAATGAGAGGAAAGTGAGAGAAATACAGCATCTAGGAAGAAATAGAATGAAGAGGAAGGAGGAAGGAAGACTGAGGAGGAGGAGAAGGGAGAGAGAGAGGGGGAAGAAGAGAGGAGAGGAGAAGGGAGGGGGGGAGAGACAGGGGGGAAAGGGTAGGGGGGGTAAGCACGTAACCCCACACTGCCTGCGGTTCAGCCGAAGTGCAAGCAGGGAAAGATTAGTAGGGCACCGAGGCCAGTCTCCCTCTCTCTCTCTCTCTCTCTCTAAATCGGACCACCTACTGTAGAAACCATTGTAACGTCTGTGTGATCAGTATATTTATGTAACGCTAATTCTCTCTCACTCTCTCTCTCTCTCTCTCACACACACACACACACACACACACACACACACACACACACACACACACACACACACACACACACACACACTCCTCAGGTCACAAAACTAGGTCATACAAGGTCGCAGCACAGAAGTTTTATGTATATTTATAGGTAGGTAGGTAGGTAAGTAGCTAGGTAAGTAGGTAAGTGGGTAGACAGGGTGGTAAAGTAAGCAGGCAGGTAGGCAATAGGTAGGTAGCTGCTGGTTTGTATGTCCGATATTGTGATTGACATTGATAATGTGTGTGTGTGTGTGTGTGTGTGTGTGTGTGTGTGTGTGTGTGTGTGTAGGCAGAGTTACCTTTCCTCCTCAGTGAGACAGCATGAGCAAAAACTCTCCAGTCACTTTTCAGGGTACAGCCAGACTCAAAAATCTGTTCACCTCACCTGCCTCTCTGGGATTTAAACCAAGTCCTACAGTCTGACTAAAAAAACTGCTCATCTCACCTGCCTTTTTCAACCCTGAATTCACAGACAGCTTCAATATTATGTATGGTAGTGGAATTGATGTGTGTAATATCATCCATTTGTGAGTGATAGTATTTTCCTTTTATCTACTACGTTCCATTTAAGTATCTTTCCAACAGTGAGACAGAGGTAGGAAAGGAGAACGAACTTCTGCAGCTGAGTGTACGTCATCATCATCATCATTATTATAATTATCATCGTCACTGTCATCATTATCATCGTCATCATCATCATCATCATCATCATCATCTTCGTCATCAATCATCATCATCATTATCCTCCTCCTCCTCATCATCATCATCATCGTCACTGTCATCATCATTATCATCGTCATCAGCATCACCATTTTCATCATCATCTTCATCAATCATCCCCATCATCATCGTCCTCCTCCTCCTCCTCCTCTTCTTCCTCCACATCATCATCATCATCATCACTTCTGACATCCTTCTCCCACACGACGGCCACCTTCTTGAAAACTTGCCAAACATCTTAATTTTTCTGTGTTCCTTGAGAGCACACTTAAAGGCGGGTGTTACCTGAGAGGATTCGATACCTGAGGACAGTAAAAAATGCACCAAAGCCGGTGTTGGTGCAAGACGACCCTACCTTGTCTTATATGGCCACTACACCACACCACACCACACCACAACACGTCACACCACACCACACCACATCTTGTCTCAACGCCATACCACGCCACTTCTCATTTCACCACACCAAACTATGCCACACCTCATCTCACCATACTACGTCACACCACATCACACTTTACAAGAGATTACACCACACCACGCCACGCCACACCACACCACGCCAAATAACGCCATGCCACACCATACAACGTCACACCACATCACACTTTACACCACACCACGCCAAGCCATGCCACACCACACCACACTCATCTGAACACTGCCAGCCATGGAGAGTGTGGTTTTAAATAATATGAACTAAGACAACCCAGTTTCGGCCCCTACCAGAAAGAGATAATAAAGTTTTGGCTGTCCTAAAATAAATAAATAAATAAAATAAATAAAACCGTTTTCGAATATTTCAAACTCACCAAGTGGCACGGGTTGTCAAGCATGGCGACGAAAAGCTGGATTGTGATTGGCTGCTGTGGATGTACCGAGGTTCTGATTGGCTCTCAGCACTGACTTGTTGCGACACGCCGAGATCCACGTGTCTTTGTTTACACCTGCGTCACAATGGCCATTCAAAGTTATTTTTATTTATCATTCAGTTTTATGCCCGTTTCTTACTTTCTAGGGCAAAACAACAATAAATTCTGCTTTCTTACGATCAAATTACAATAAATTCTGCCTTCTTAAGATCTCATGCAATAGTAAGCGGATAAAATTAAAAACATTATTTGGTATCGCATTCCACACTTCAAAGTCGTTCGTTCACATCAGCCAAATATAACATGAGCTTCAGGTGCGTACAAATTCGGTTTTAAATTTTGTCTTCAGTCATACGGTTACTTAATACTTCAAAATCAAAGCGGAGTGGAAGTTCAGGGGAAAAAAATTGTCAAAAAAAAAAAATACTCATTATATTTCTCACTGCCCTGGAGACTTATCATAAAACGTAGTCTAGATCATTTATAAATATTACACCAGGTTCCCTTTTTATATATATATATATATATATATATATATATATATATATATATATATATATATATATATATATATATATATATTTAATCGCTTTTCTCTTGCCAAACTTATGCAACGTTCTTATTCATAGCGGTCACTTGCGCTACTGAGAGAGAGAGAGAGAGAGAGAGAGAGAGAGAGAGAGAGAGAGAGAGAGAGAGAGGAGTACACCCTCTGAAGAAGTTCAATGCAGGGGGTTGGGAACCGAGGAGTGAACAGGATGGGCTGGGACAATGCAGAGGAGGAGGAGGAGGAGGAGGAAAAGAAGAAGAAGAAGAAGAAATTAAGCACGCGACACTCTCCTATGCAGAGACGGGGTGATGTAAGACGAAGGGAAGAGGGAACTGGGATCATATAGCGCATTTACAACAACAAGGAGAGAGAGAGAGAGAGAGAGAGAGAAACGATACTGTGTGTGTGTGTGTGTGTGTGTGTGTGTGTGTGTGTGTGTGTACGAAGACAAATGTACGTGTGTATGAAGATTTATGTACGCTTACAAAGTTATAAATGCGTGTGGATAGAGATTTATGGGCGTGTGTACGGAGATTTAGGTCTGTATACGACTCTCTCTCTCTCTCTCTCTCTCTCCTATCACACGTGTGAACAATAAAAAATCGTTCCTCTCCTGGTTACAGAACCACACCTCTGCACGTGTGGTTGTGTGACTGTAGTGGACGGGTGTTGGCTAGTGAGCGCCTATTTTACAAACTCGGTTGCAGTTAGTGGCACTCGAACCCACTCCAGAGCATCCCCCGAACGTGAGACCGGTGCATAATCGACCAAGCCACCCATCACCTCCCGTTTACAAGACCCATCCATCATCAATTTATCCCTCTTCTCTCCCCTTTTTTAACCATCCTTCCTCTCCTCAACCCCCCTCTCCCGCTCCTCCACCTATGCTCCCCTTCTCCTCCCCATGTCTCTATCAACCCTGCCCCCTATCCCATTCTCCCTCTCCACACTCCCCTTCCCTCTCCCCTCTCCACACCTACCCTCCCTCCCCCTCCTCTCCACTCCCTGTCCCTCTCTTACCCTCTCCCCCTTTCCTCCAACCCCTCTTTCTCTTCCACTACCCACCCCCCACTCACTTCTACCCACTCCTTCCCCTCTCCACACCTCCTTTCACCTCCTCAACATGTCCACTTCCCTTCCTTCGTCATATGGTCCTCTCTTTTCCGACCTACTCCTCTCCCCCCTCCCCCTTGTCCTCCTTCCCCTCCCTTTCTTCCACTCCTCGTCGTCTCATCGCTCTGTTTTCATTACCTTTTCCCTTTCCTCAAATTCTTCCTCCACGACGCTCCCTCTCCACCTCTCTCTCTCAATCCCTCCTCCCCTTATGTCTCTCCCCACTCTCCCTCCCTCCCCGTCTCTCTCCCCTCCCTCCCCCCTCCCCTCTTCCTTTCACCACCTAATCATGCCAACATCCCTGACATACAAGCTTAGTTGGGTCAAGGGGGTTATGCACTTTTTCAGCCTCTTGAGCTTTACTGGGCGTCCTTGAGAGAGAGAGAGAGAGAGAGAGAGAGAGAGAGAGAGAGAGAAATTACATAATACTACACAGGCTTTTAGGTCACAGTGAGGCAGTCCAACCATAATACTGACAACCTTTTCCTATTCATGTGTGTGTGTGTGTGTGTGTGTGTGTGTGTGTGGTCTTACACAGAAGCAGCATAGTCATGAGTCAACAAGCCTATATTGCGGTTTTCCTCTTACTTTCACTGAGAGAGAGAGAGAGAGAGAGAGAGAGAGAGATAATTAACCTCCCCAACCTCACCTTACAACCCAGCTAATCTATCCCATTAAACTCCCTCCTTAAGGCTCCTTTATAACATTCTTATTTTCAATCTTATTTTTTTCTTAATACTTCCAGACGGTTTCTTCAGCTTACGAGTGGATTTTTAACTGGAGGAGGGATTAGATACAGGCTTCATTAACCCCTTCACTACGAGATTCAGTTCTTCCTACATAAAAATAAATAAATAAATAAATAAATTGTTTCGTGGTAGCCTGATTAAAGAAATAGACAGATTAACCCTTTCACTGTCTTTTTTCTTTAAATTTTGTTAATGTTATTTTTTTTTGTTACAAGAGGAGTTCGATCACGCCATTATTAACTAACCCCTTCAGAACGAGAGGCCTTTCCAAAATTTTAATAGTCGTGTGATGACAGGAAAAGAAAAAAAAAAAGTTAAAAGACATTACCATAGTCAACATATTGTCATAATTCTTCGTGTATCTTAGTTTCGTTTTCACAAATTCCATTCACATTTTTCACACTTCTACAAAATATATAAACTGGGTGCAGTGACTTTCCTCTACCTTTCCCCCCTCTTCTGTTCATTTCGTTACTTATAAATATCGTTCACTATTTTCCACATTTCTACACAAAATATCAACTTCCATTAGTTTGTCTCTATAACTGAGCCTGTTCATTGCAATTCGTTTTCATAAATGTCGTTCATATTCTCATACTTACTTCTACACCAATATCATCTCAATGTACTGATTCTTATCCTCTATTTCTCTGCCTGTTCATTTCAAATCGTTTTCATTAATTTCGTTCACAGTTTCACACATCAACACAAATCTCGCTTTGATTTTTTTTTCCCCCTATTTCCCTCCCATGCCATTTCAAATCGTTCTCAAAAATTTCGTTCACATTTTTCAAACTGCTGCAAAAATAATAATCTCTGTGTGCTATTTTTTCTGTTTCTCTCCCTGTTCATTTTAATTTCATAATTTTCCCTTACATTTTGTCATCTCCACACAATCACCAGTTAGCCCAAAGAAAGCCTAATCATTTTTTTTCCTTTACTGATTCATCTCCATTCCCATATCGCAACTTAACCCCTTCTAAACGATGATCCCTTTCTTATCAGTAATATCTTTTCAGGATCTCTTATCCACGTTAGGAGATACTTAACGATGTCTGAAGATACCGTATATCAACCTACTGCCTTTATTATCCCCCTCCAACACAAAAGCGTTTATAAATTCAACAAGATCATTTCGAAGTAAAAATGTGTAACTAAATGAATAAAGATAAGTAAATTAAAACATAAAGACGGCAACTGATGCATGTGTTTAATTTTCATCTTTCTCACATCTTTCACATTTCCTCAAAATATCAACTTATTTCCATTTTCTCAGACTGTTACAATTATTGGTACAAAAATTTTACAGCTGCATTTTTCATCACTTCTGTTATGCATTTTTCCCTTCTACTAAATTCCACTTCACGTTGCGAATCTTACATATTTATTTATCTTCATAATTCAAAATAATTTTTATTCACTAATTTAGCATTTCAACACATCAACTCATATACATATATATATATTTTTTTGCTTCTTTAACTTTCTGCCTGTTCTATCTTCACATGGCGCATTTTTTATTTCGTTTTTTATGATTCAGAAATAACAATCACTAAGTTATTTTTCAAGTGTATTTCTTATTGTTTTCTGTTTTTTTTCTTCATTTAAATCCGATTCCTTTTCTTCTCATGGATTTTTTTATTTACCTTCGTTGCTGGATTTTTTTTTTTTCTAATTTTTCTTTTGAGGTGACTTTTCTGTTGGTTATCAAAAATTTCTATTCTCTTTTTCTTTAATTTTCAAGCTTTTTTGGATTATTTCTACATTTTCTTATTTCGGGCCAATTTTTCCAACCTCGTTTATTCTTACATCTAGTTTTTCATTTTATTTCATTTTATTTATTTTTTTTATATATTTCAAGGTGACTTTCTGAATTACTTTCCCTTTTTCACTCATCATTCCTTTTTTCTATTTTCTCTTTTTTTTTTTTTTTTACGGCCAATTTCCCTTCCCATTTTATAAAACTTAGCGAAGAGATAACTAAATAATCTGGGAGAGAGAGAGAGAGAGACAGAGAGTTAAAGGGAAGAAGAAAGGGTAAAGGAAAGGGGAAGGAGGAATAAATGAATGGATGGAATAAACGATGGATGGATGGGCAGAAGGATGGATAGATTGAAGAACAGGTGCAAGACACACACACACACACACACACACACACACACACACACACACACACACACACACAAAGGGAGAACAAAGTATCTAAACGTAAACAAAGATGAGAAACAGAAAAGAAAAAGACTGAAAGCAACAAAAGAACAAACAGAAAAAAAAATGAAGAAGATGAAGAAAGGATGGATAGATAAAGTGATGGAAGAATGGATGGACAGGTGAGAAGGAAGGAAGGATGGAAGGAAGGGAGGAATGAATGAAGGAAGGAAGAAAGAAAAAGGCAAGCAAGCAAGAAGGGAAGGATGGAAGGGAGAGGTGGTCAAAGGAGAAAAGTATTAAAGGCTGGAAGAAAGTAGGAGTGAAAGTAATGCTAAGTGGTGTAAGAGGTGGAGCAGAGTGGAGTACTGAAGTGGAGTTACCAGCAGAAGCAAGCAGGAAAGACTGATTCCACTACTGCCGAGAGTGGAGGAGGGAGGAGAGAGAAGAAGAGACGGGGGCGGAGGGAGAGGAGAGATGGAGGGAGGAAGAAAAAGTAGGAAAAGCTGAGAGGGATAGAGAGAGAGAGGGGGGGGGGTTCCAGAGGTTTATCCAGCATTTCCATTACAAAGTGCGATTTTAAAAATTCAGTCTAAATATTGGTACAAACGTGAACAACCTTTGGGACGAGGAAGATCGGCAGTTTCAGCCTGCAGTCCACCTGGTTCACGTTCCCTTGAGCTCAGAATTGCAATTACTGCTATTACTATTATTATATTTATATTTCTTAATAGCAGTTGATTTTACTGGGAATAAAAAATACCTCCTGTGGCAAAGGGGAAACAGCTACCCTATATTCCACACATACCAAAATAAATAAATAATCTGTCTATCTATCTATTGCCAGAGGCCTTAATCCCATACAGGGTGGCCACAAACAAATCGCCTCCACGTCGCCATGTCCCCCGCCATTTCACTGCCCTGCTCCCAGCTCACACCCCCCTCTCACATATACCTCTCCACTCCATCCCTGTCTCATCCTTGGCCTTCCCTCCCCCTCCTCCCCTCCACCTCACTCACATACATTCTCCTCGTCAGTCTCTCTAATAATAATAATAATAATAATAATAATAATAACAACAACAACAATAATAATAATAATAATAATAATCACGACATATTATATGCAATACATTATCTACTTGGTAGTCTCGGTCAATGAGAGGAGGAGGAGGAGAAGGAGGAGGGGGAGGAGGTATGAGGGACAAAAAGGGACAGGAGCAGAAAAAGAAGGAAGAGGAAGGCGAATAAGCAACACCAGAAGAAGGTGGGTAGGAAAGGAAAAGGAGAAAGACGAGGTGGAAGATGTAAGTGGGAGGGGGAGGACAGAGGGTCAGAGAGAGAGGGGCAAGGGGATGGGGGAGAAGAACCACAGTGAAATGAGAGGAGGCTGGAGGGGTAGGGGGAGGGTGTGGGAGAAGATGGAAAGGGGAGGGAGGGGACTAGGGAAAGGAGAGAACCTCAGATAACTGAGAAACAGACGAAGGTGAATGAAGAGGACTGAGAGAGAGAGAGAGAGAGAGAGAGAGAGAGAGAGAGAGAGAGAGAGAGAGAGAGAGAGAGAGAGAGGAAAACAGAAAAGGTAGAGGAAGCAGATTATGAGAGAGAGAGAGAGAGAGAGAGAGTGTGTGTGTGTGTGTGTGTGTGTGTGTGTGTGTGTGTGTGTGTGTGTGTGTGTGTGTGTGTGTGTGTGTTCCAATGCCATCTAGTATCGGGTCGAAGCACTATTAAGAGAAGGTTGTCATGTTGGGAATTTATGTGTCCATATATCAACAGTCTTATCTTGCCTTTATATTGTATTTATTGGGAGGAGGGGGAGGGGGAGGGGGAGGAGGAGGAGGAAGAGGAGGAGTCTAAAAAGGAAGAAAGAGGAGGAGGAAGGAATAGAGAGAGAGAGAGAGAGAGAGAGAGAGGAATGGGGCTATTAAAGAAAATGAACAATAACTTGAGAAAACTATAAAAATATATATATGTACGGTACTATGCCACACAGAATGACAGGCTCAACATCCACGGCATAAAGGAAACACGGGCCCTTACCCATGTAGAAAAGGGCTAAAAATTAATATCTCTTGTCAGGCACGAAAGGTCATACGGTAGATAATTTTTTCTGTGGTCAAATTTTCCCCTAGAATAAGACACGCAACAATCGACTTTACACCCTGGTCCCCAACTGCACTGCTGGGTGAACATGGAAGAGGAAGTAACAAACTTTACACAAGAGTCTGACCAGCAAGAGATGCCACTTCAAGGTCTTTTAGTTGCGGGCTGGAGATGCTACCCCGCCTCCCCCACCCCCTCTCCAGCCAGAAGTCCCGCATGATAATCATCATCATTTCCCCTAACTCTGTCCCGCCTATCATAATCCAGGAACAGATATAAGAAACGAGAACTCTATCATCGTTCCCTAAGAAAGGGATCATACATCCTTTTACCTATCATTCTAGTTGGATAAGAGTATAATACCAAAATGTAATGAATAATATGAATGACTAATTATCTGCCACCTCAATCTCCCTTGGGACTGTATAAACATAAAACAAGATAGTATACCCTTTTCACTCTAACTCTGCCTCAAGTTGGATCATCTCAGTGTTGAATGCTGAGTTTTAGCACCAGAATATGATTGTTGTCATGATGAAGTGCAATGGAAAAAATACTGTATATATATATATATATATATATATATATATATATATATATATATATATATTTTGCCACTGATGAACGTGACTGAAGCTACAAAAGAATGAAAAGCTTAATTAGGTTAAGGTGAAAAGACCAACCTAGTCATTACTAGTACCGTATCAAACTTTACCATACTGAAGAATACATTTGGAACAAAGGATACTCAAAATAGTACTTTCCTATAGCCTAGTACAAAACATGATACGGTACCGTATGTCAGCATAAAGGTGCAAAAACATGGAGTCAATATATTCATCAGAGAGAGAGAGGGAGAGAGAGAGAGAGAGAGAGAGAGAGAGAGACAACACTTCAGTGGTGGAGTTTACAGTCACATTACCAAAAACCAGATCACACTAATATGCAGCAAATACGGTAATAAATACATAAGAGGAGCAAATCATTAGTATTTCATTACCCCCCACCCCTTGAAAAATTCTAGTGCTGTCTTTGTGTTTTTTTGGATATCTTCCTTACACATTACCATACCTAGCTAATGATTTACAAAAGTGGTTTCATATGGATTTTCAATGCCTAAAAAATGTACTATGATTTTGAAGCACCATCTTTAACAGTTTTCAAGGATTGTGAGCTAAACCAATTATTTCTCATCACATCAAATAAAAGCAACATTTTTATTTCCCCTATCCAACAGAACTGCATACCCTAATGGCAAGCCAAAATTTTCCGTGCTAGGTTAGGTAGGGTTAGGTTAGGTTAGGTTAGGTTAGGTTAAGTATGGTTTTGTGTGGTTAGATTAGGTTAGGTTGTTAGGCCAGGTTAGGTTTGGTTTGAGTATGGTTCAGTGTGGTAAGGCTAGGATAGGTTTGTTAAGTATGATTTAGTGTGGTAAGGCTAGGTTAGGTTTGGTTTGGCTGCGTATGGTTTAGTGTGGTTAAGATCGCTTGATTTAGGTTGCCTATTCTGATAATTGTGAATGAAACTAAAACAATGACGTGAATTCCCACAAAAATCCAAATCATAGAAATATCAATGAGAAACTACACGCATATTTCAAGCCTTGACATCCCTGCAAGATTAATGAGCTTCTGGGTTCAATTTAATATACAGATGGGACATTAATAATATACATATTACCACAGATAATGCAATTTACAGTAATCAACGCCACACATGTTGAGTTTGGGAAGAAGTATCCTTTCGTCAACTGATCGCATATAGGGCCTAGCCTATATCTGCAAACAAGATTACGATGATGTAACTCAATCTGCGCTGGGAAGGACAAACAAAGCACAATGTCTTCTTACATCACCGATCCTGTATTTCTTGCAAAAATAAATCTAGTTTGGACTGGGAACTTTGCGAATTCAGCACCACGTCTTCAATCTAAATAAGCAAATTATCGTGAAACTTCTGAAACGCCTGTAATTATTACTGTGATTAGCCTGCATCCTACAATAATGATTACAGTCAGCAATGATAGAGAGGCCTCACTTTAAAATCGTCACTTTATGTTACGGTAGTACGTGAGCCATCGTCAAAGAGTGAGAGTCTGGCTTCCCATTCGCGACTTAATGTTAAGCATTTGGCCGTAACATGCAAAGGTGAAGGTGAATTCAAAATACTGTAAGCCAAATACTCACCTGATTGGCTGCATGATGAGAGTGGTGTAGAGAAGTCAACAGCCAAAGTTGACAGTGGATTCACTCTTTGTTTATGTTCGCACTTTACATGTCGGACGAAGAATCCCACGCGTCTTCAAAATCACACTGTCATTCACGAAAACAACACATACGAGTCGAAATTAACGTCGTCTTGTTGAGAGTACACCATGCTGTAAGGTTGGAGGCCAAAGTATCATCGTTTTAATTAATAGTCGCGTAAATCCCAAAATAACAGGCACTACACAACGAACACACAACACCTCGACGCCAAACATTAGTGCATTCCTGTTTTCGGGACTCTAATTTTCGGCTATGCTGTTATGTTTACTTGTTTTTTTTACCATCTTTACATTTCTTTTGTTTAATTAATTATTGTCTCTCATTCAACAGCTGCTTTATACCTATTTTTACCTAAAATTCTTTCGTCAATAGTTTTTTCGTGGCAACCTTTCGGTGTAGGTTCGGGATAATATTAAAGCAATGGAAGGATGCATGTTGCATTTTGCTATTATTGTTTTTTGGAAGTAAAGCATGGTCAGTTTAAAATAATAACGTTATGTCTGGGATATTTTTAAGGGATAAATTGCGCCGAGAATATTATGCGCCAAATTATACAAACAATGACCGACCCTCCAACCTACTGGCTCGGCTCCCAGTTAAGGAATTTTTGACCAGGTTCGGCCAATTATTCTAATATTTTAGCATCACATTTTACCTCTGCTTTTCCACCGCACTCAGGACAATCACAAATGCTTTCCACAAGGATAATAGCAAGGATGTCCAGAGCAAAAAAAAACTTTCAGTAAAAATCGTCGAAATTCACGGGAGACCATGTCCTTTATATACCTATTGTTCATTGTCGTTATTACAAGAGCTGATGCAACAATTGACGACCCATATAATGGAGCAAACATCATACAGAGGGAGAGAGAGATTACTAACACAAATTCGGAGTTGTCCTGTGCGTCGATGTTTTGGGTCGTATTTTAAATTTCGACATCATACACCTCATACCAATTTATTCTTCATGTTACGCCTCGATATCCTTTTGTATGTTATGGACAGAAACTATAGGCTATCGATATCAAAACAACACAATAAATTCGATGAAAATACTGAGGCATACAATATTATTCAAAAAAATTGCCTTGGAATTAAATGCTACTAAGCTCGACTTGCCACCTAGAACATGGGCATAGATAGATAGTGATAGAGATAGATATAAAGGTAGATGGATATAAAGGTAGATAGACAGATAGATAGACTGGTTGAATTAACTGGGGGATCACGTGTTAGGTTATTGCTATGTAGGCTACTATCCAATTACAACATAACTTTTTTGTGTCATCGCTAGCACTGCGAAACACCATACAGAAGAGCCCTGTCTTTATCATACAGTATTCGCCTTTATTTGCGAGGTTTGAGTAACACCTTTTCCTTGGAGATTTATTTGCCTATTACACATTTACACCATCCTGTATAATGCTGAGAGACTGACTACGAGAGTGTATGAGTAAAGTGGAAGAAGGAGAGGGACGGGGAGATCTAGGATGAGACGGAGGATTGGGATGGGAAGCTATATGAATAAGAAGGGCGAGAGTTGGAAAGAAGGCAGCTTGACAGCGGAAGACAGGGTGATATGGAGGCGATTTATTTGTGGCCACCCTTTACGAGATTAAGAAGTATGGATAGGAGGTACAGAAGGAGGAGATAGTTGAGGGAAAGGAGGAAGGGAGAAGTTTGAAGGGATGAGGGGATAGTAAAAAAGAATACGAAGGAAATCAAACAGCAACAGACTTATTTCTCCTTTCGTGTCTGTTTGGTAAAGTTAACTAGCAAAACTATTCAACCAGCTGAAGACAAGGATAGAAGAGCAGGAAGGTTCCCCACAACCCACCAAACCCTCCAGCTAAAGTCGGCAGGAAATTGTGAGAAGAACCATTATACAGTATAGAAAAGCTTTCGTGGAAATTACATAGGAAAGTGGGAAAGGAATGAAAGAGAAGGGAGGAAAGAAGGAGATTAAAAGTAGATGTGTGCGACAAAAAAAGATGGAATTCGAGAGAGAGAGAGAGAGAGAGAGAGAGAGAGAGAGAGAGAGAGAGAGAGAGAGAGAGAGAGAAATGAAAAACGAGCATCATCTTTGGACGGCGGGGTCGGTAGGTGAGACGGGGGTAAAAGAAAATGAGAAGATATATAAAGGGAGAAAATGGGCAAGGGGGGTACTCGTCTATAATGGCGTTAGTAGCCATAAATTACACTACAATAATTCGGAGCCGTCCATTTATCTCCAGGGGTCAATTTTTTAACATTCATTTTCCTTATCGTGGCCTGAGATACCAAATTCTGCCTCTATAAGCTTTGATATAGAGGACATAATTCTTCCTTTGATATTAAGAGTTGGGGCAAATTGCTTGTCTTATATATCGCCTGGAGTTACCTGGTTTTTCATTTCCCTATTCTTGTTATAATATTTCTTAGATTTTTTTTTTTTACTTTTTTTTCATTCAGTCTGCTTGTCTGTCTGTCTGCCTGTCTGTCACTTTATAAACCTCTCTTTGTCTGTCTGTCTATCTGTCACTTTATAAACATCTCTCTTTGTCTGTCTGTCTGTCTGTCTGTCACTTTATAAACATCTCTTTGTCTGTCTGTCTGTCTGTATCTGTCTTCTCTTCGCGGTAGGATTAAATTCGTAAAACATCCTCGCACTGAAGGGACTAATTTGCACCTGTTTCCTCTTACCCAGGTATTGGAGAGGGACGCCTTCACTTGGTGGCACCGACATGACTAGGTGGATCGGCTGTCTGGTTTTATAAATCGCCGTCTGTACCCTCTCTATTCCCCTAAAATGATAGTTTCAGTCCGCAGTCCACTGGGTACACGATTATATATGCCTGGGGTTGCTACTACTACTACTACTACTACTACTGTTACTACTACTACTACTACTACTACTACTACTACTTATCACCATCCCTTCATTTGATGTGGTAATAATGAAGGAATGAATTTTCAGTTCTCAGATCACAAATACCTCAATTGATTTTATTTATTTATTTATTCATTGCTCGTTTTCGAATCAGAGGAAGAGAGAGAGAGAGACGCGACCACAAAACCATTCTCTCTCTCTCTCTCTCCATTATCTGTTTATCTCCCTTATCAGTGCCCCTTATCTTCTATGCCACGTCTTCCTCTCTGTCTGTCTCTCTCTCTCTCTCTTTCTCTCCCTTCCCTTTTCCTTCACATTTCTCCATCCCTTTACTTTTCTTCTTCCTTCCCCTCCCCATCTTTTCCTCTTGTCTTCCTTCCATCTTCTCCCTCTTCTCTCCTTCCTCTTGCCTCCTCTCTCCTATTTTTCTCCTCTACCTCACCTTTGCCTCAAGGTCTCTCCCTTCCCCTCCTCTCTCCTTAACCCCCATTTCTCTACTCTCCCTCCCTCCCCCCTCCTTCCTTACCCCTTCACATCTCACTTCCCTTCCCATCCACATTTCTCCTTCCCTCTTCTCTTCCTCCTCCCCTTCCTCGTCCACTTCTTTCTTTCCCTCCTCATTCACTCTTCCCCATCTCATTTTCTCCCTCCTGTCCCTATTTCTCCACCTCTCCCCTCCTCCCCCCCTTCCTTCATTTCCTCCCTCTCCATCCCTTCCTTCTCCTCCCTCTCCCTCCCTTGTTTTCCTTCTCCCTTCCTTCTTTTCCCTCTTCCTCAGTTCTTTTCCCTCTCCATCCCTTCTCCTCCCTCTCCCTCCCTTCTTTTCCCTCCTCCCTCTCCTTTTCTTTTCCTCCTTCTCCCTCCCCTAAACATCCACACTGTGCAGTCCCCTCGTGTCTACAGGACACCCCGTAAACTTAACATAGCGTCACGTCACGTCATTACACGTTTTTCGATTTACCCAAAGCAAATGAGGTAATATACAGTAAGCACAGATTAGGATCTGCACAGATAACCCTGAGTTAACGGTCACTACTTTTACTTTCCACCTGTGATGGGATGTGGATCACTGAGGGTCCCTGTTAGTCAAGTGACCACCATCGGGATTTTTTTAATGTACCAGGGGTCACTGCTTCAGGATGAAACTTGTGTACTGTTCCACATGGGAGAGTTCCTTGTCTTAGTGGAGTGAACGGAGCTATTGCCTGATTGATTGCTGCCTACCTAAAAAGCGCCAGGGAAGGTTGCCGCACCACCCCTAAATATCCACTCTGTGCATTGCACATCCACGCTGTGCACTGTGCAGTCCCCTTTTATCAAAGACACCCGTCCTATATACTTTTCAATCTCCCCCGTGCAAAGAAAGCAATATAAGCACAGATTAGGATCTGCACAGATAACCCTGAGTTAACGGTCACTACTCTTACTTTCGACCTGTGATGGGCTGTGGATCACTGAGGGTCCCTGTTAGTCAAGTGACCACCATCGGGATTTTTTTAATGTACCAGGGGTCACTGCTTCAGGATGAAACTTGTGTACTTGTCCCACATGGGAGAGTTCCTTGTCTCAGTGGAGCAAACGGAGCTAGGGCCTGATTGACTGCTGCCTACCTTAAAAGCGCCAGGCAAGGCTGCTGCACCACTCCTAAACATCCACACTGTGCAGTGTGTAGCTTCCACGTTATGTCCACAGACTTCCCATTAACTCAATGTAACCGGTTTATAATGTCATGCCGTAACTATTATTTTATTTGTTTACTTTCTCTTTCAGGATACTCTATCGGGTAGCTTATAGATAAAGTATTATAGAATGTGACTTTTCCTTTCCAGTGTTTCCTATAAAATTTCCATGTCAGTTTTTCCATGCTGCATGGTGGTTTTTCTCACTTTTTCCTGGAGGGTTTGGTGGTGGGGGGAGCCTTCTTGCTTTACTATCCTTATCCTTCAACATGTAGAGTTAGATCTTGTAGTCATAGTTTTCTCTAACAAGCAGCCTCGAAAGGACCATAAGGTCTGTTGCTGTTTGCTTTCCTGTGTAATCCTGTGTAATCCTCCCTCTCCCTCCCTTCTTTTCCTTCTCCCTCCCTTTTTTCCTTCTCCCTCTCTTCTCTTCCCTCTCCCTTCCTTCTCCTCCCTCTCCCTCCTTCCCTCCCTTCCTTCGTATCCCTCCCCTCTCCTCTCTAGGGCACACTAAAACTAGCTCCACCATGTACATAATTTATCAAGGACAACAGAGATAATAAAATCAAAGAAAAAGGAGGGACATATCTTTTATTTCACGAGTGTTTTCTTTTTGGCCACACAGGATAAAACAAACAATTGATTTTTTTTTTTTTTTTAACAAGAATTGACACTCCTTTTTTTTTCGCAGGGTCTTCATTCAGGCCACTTTATTTACATGTTTATTTACTTATTTATTTATATTTATATTAGCCCATGAATTTTAAAATATTATCTACTTTAGTTATGCTACCTTCAGAGGACTTTTTTTTTTTTCGCCTGAGGGATTTTTCCTTTCGAACTGGAAGGGTTGGATTCAGCCGTCCTTCACCCCTTCACTACTACGATGCCATCCTGAAGCTGAATAAAATCGTCTGAAGGCAGCAAGAATAAAGGAGAAAGACATCACAACATGAAGTGGGTAAAACAAAAGTGCATCGATATCCAAACGCCTTAGTCCCGGAGAGGGTGGCCACAAATAAATCGCCTCCATGTCACCCATCCTGTCCTCTGCCAACAGGCTGTCCTCTCTAAAACTCACCAAAATTGATGGTGTATTTCTGAGCTTTTTCTTTTTTTGGTTGTAAATTAAATAAGCCCCAAAATTTAAAAAAGAATTCTTACAGTAAAATTTCATAAGGTACCAAAAACAAGCAAAATAAGAGGAAAAAGAGGGAGAAGAAGGAGGAGGCGGAGGAGGAAGAAGAAGAAAATGAATGAAGAAAGAAGACGAAGAAGAACAAAGAGGAGGAGGACGACGAGAAGGAGTTGGAGGAGGAGGAGGAGAAGTACAAAATCCACAAATTGAAAAAAAAAAAAAAATCTTCACGGAGTACAAACGAATGAAGAAAACAACTAAATTACAAAAGGTCATCTATCTATATCTATTGTTACGGAACAGCGAAAGATAATGTACACTTTAAGTGAGAATACTAAAAATCACTACTGTCCCGTAAAGTTCCAGGTTCAAAACAAAAGAGTTAGGTAAAATTACAAGTTAAAGTTTAATGCTCAAACTAACAACAAAATATTCAGGACTCATAAGGATAATGTAATGGCAAAAAACAGGTTAAATATATGGTTAACTGCAATAGCCTCTATTAACACAAAATTAGCATGAGTAAATTTATCTAAGTCAGCCCTGTTAAAATGAGATACCAGATAATACTCAGTGAATGCCAGATATATTATTACAGATACAAAATATTATTAATGATGGCTGATAGTAAAACTTTACACTAAGCACAAAAACCTCACTAGGCCTACAAATTAACACCTTATGTTATACAGTACAAGAACAAAATGTAATAACACTCATACTCAAATTATACAGCAGTTAGATGGTTGGAGACTTCCTGAGCACTCACAATAATAGCAACTGTACAGGGGAGGACAGAGGTGTGAGCAAAATGAGGAGTAGATCTAAGTGGCAATGATGCAGAGACTGAGCTCATTATATAGGGGCCAGCAGACCTTGATACAACTTGTAAGAAGGACGCGCAAATGAAGCCATAGGGGACAAAAAGCTAACAATCCTGCTCTGAACAACAGAAAGGACGACTTACTCTACTATAACGGTAGAAGGGGGGACTGAGGCAGAACACGCTCGTGATCAAACATGCAGCATACTGTGTGTTAAAATTACACAAAGGATGATGAAATCATAGGCTATGTAACACCTCCCCACAAAGAAAAAGAAATTTACAAAGGAAATTTCTTATTACTCTAAAACAATCTGTCTAAAGTCTAGATAAGCAATCTGCAATAACATTTTCTTTCCCCCTGACATGTTGTATGTCTAATGAATACTCCTGAAGAAGTAGACTCCATCTTGTCAATCTCTGATTTTTATCTTTAAACTTACTAAGGAATTTCAGAGGGTTATGATCGGTATAAATGACTATGGGGTCAAAACCAGAACACAAATAAAATGAAAAATGCTGTAAACCCAAAATCAAGGCCAAAAGCTCTTTCTCAATAGTTGAGTAGTTCTTTTGAGGTGGAGTGAACTTCTTACTGTAATAAGATACAGGGTGTTCAATACCCTGATCATCCTCTTGCAGCAAAACAGCCCCAGCTCCTGTTTCACTTGCATCAACAGCCATCTTAAAAGGCTTAGCAAAATTTGGAGTAGCGAGCACTGGCTGACTTAATAGGATAGCTTTAAGTTTGCTGAAAGAGGATTCACAGTCATCGGTCCAGGCAAATTTAACTCCCTTTTTCAGTAGGCCTGTAAGTGGTGATACAAGAATTGAAAAGTTAAGAACAAATCTCCGGTAATAACCTACCATTCCCAAAAATCTTTGTAGCTCTTTCCTACTTTTAGGTCTGGGAAGATCACTTATAACCTGAACCTTAGCTGCTGCTGGTGCAACATGTCCATCACCAATTACGTACCCAAGGTACTGAACTTTAGCTTGACCAAACTCAAACTTTGATAAATTAGCTACAAGATTAGCCTGAACCAAACGCTCAAGAAATTTACTGACATGGCATAGGTGATCTTTCCAGTTGTCACTGAAGATTAATATATCATCAATATAAACAACACACCCTGCCAAACCCTCTGTTACAACATTCATGAGCTTCTGAAATGTGGCTGGTGCATTCTTCATACCATATGGCATTACAGAACATGCAAAAGTCTTTCCTAGTGTTACAAAACATGAGATCTCCCTAGCACGTTCAGTCATAGGTACTTGCCAGTATCCCTTTAACAAATCAGACTTACTTATGTACCTAGCCTTTCCGATCTTGTCTATGCAATCTTCCACACGAGGGAGAGGGTAAGTGTCTGTTTTGGTTATCTGATTAACACGTCTGTAGTCAATGCAAAGCCGCTGTGACCCACCTGGCTTTAGGAGCTAGAGTGACAGGAGAACTCCACTCGCTCTGACAGGGCTCAATCATCTTGTGGTCCAACAGGTAGCCAAGCTCCTTCTGGATGAGAGGAACTTTCACTGGGTTCACACGGTAAGGAGGCAATTTAATTGGCTTTGCGTCTCCAACATCGACATCATGCATCAACACAGTGGTTCTTCCTGGAGAGGCACGGAACACTTGCGGGTACTCCTGCAGTAATGCCGAAAACTCCTGCCTTTCCTCGGGAGGTAGATGAGAAAGCTTAGTCTGGAGATCATTCATGATATCAGGATTCTTCCCCAAACTATCACTCAGGCTCATGCTGCATGGGAGAACTTCACTTGCAGACTCGGGTGGAACAGCTACAGTGCAGACTGGATTATTTTCGTCCCGCCTGTGATATAACTTTAGCATGTTGATATGACAAAGTTGCTTGTTCTTTCTACGATCTGGTGTGGCGATGACATAGTTGACATCACTGAGTTTCTTCTCCACGAAATAAGGACCACTAAACTTGGCTTGAAGAGGTTGCCCATGAACTGGTAGCAGAATCAAAACCTGATCTCCTGGCTGAAAGTGGCGTAACCTGGACTTCTTATCATACCAAGTCTTCATCTTCTCCTGAGCAGCTCCTAAATTCTCTCGCGCCAGCTGTAAAGCAGTGGACAGCCGTTCTTTGAACTTCATCACATACTCCAGCAGGTTGACGTCATCTTCTTCCGACAGCCAGCATTCCTTGAGTAGCTTAAGGGGTCCTCTTACTTCATGGCCAAACAGTAGTTCAAAGGGTGAGAAGCCCAGTGATTCATTTGGAGATTCTCTTGCGGCAAATAGAACGAATGGAAGACCTTTATCCCAGTCTTTCTGATGTTCCAAACAGTATTTCCTGAGCATCGATTTGAGTGTTTGATGATATCTCTCCAACGCTCCTTGGGTCTGGGGATGGTAAGCTGAAGACGTGATCTGGGTGATGCCCAACTCTTTCAGAGACTGCTTGAAAACATTGACATGAAATTACTTCCCCGGTCTGACTGTACCTCCTTGGGGAGACCAAACTTTGTGAAGAACCCTAGCATTTCCTTAACCACGTTCTTTGCTGAGATATTTCTAAGTGGAATGGCTTCAGGATAACGAGTAGCCATATCAATCATGGTCAACACATAAGAAAATCCTGAAGAAGTCTTAGGCAGAGGGCCCACAATATCCACCAACACACGGGTGAATGGCGCCTCAAAAGGAGGAATGGGAACTAGAGATGCAACCTTTTCGGTCTGATTACACTTCCCCACAACTTGACAGGTGTGACAAGACTTACAATACCAGGAAACATCCCTGAAGATACCTGGCCAGTAGAAGTGTTTCAAAATGCGTGCCACAGTCTTCCTCACTCCAAGGTGTCCTGCCAAACTGGAATCATGAGCCACTCTAATGATATCCTGCCTACAAACACGAGGGATGACAACTTGATGTACAACCTCCCATTCACAGTCGGCTGATGCTGTTGGGGGTCTCCACTTCCTCGTAAGTACTCCTGACTTTATATAATAACAATTAGAAGCACCGGCTGACTCTTCTTCACTGTAAGCAGAGTTAGCTAGACCTTTCAACTCAGGGTCAGCAACCTGCAACTCAACCAACTCTTGACGAGACAAATTATCAACACTACGGGGTACTGCCTCATCTGGTGAGTGGTCCAAATTAGCAAGAAAAGTGTCAGCCAGGATAACATCATCATCATCATTATCCTCTAAGTCACCAGTAACTTTAGACTTAGCCCTAGTGACAGCACATGCAGGGAACACATCAGGGACATCACAATCATGGGTCGCAGCCACTGGCTCACCAGACAACTGAGGAGCTGGACACACCTGACTTCCACCAATATCATTTCCAAGTAAGAAAGTTACACCTGACATTGGGAGTGTCTCAACCAACCCAACCATAACGGAACCATTAACAAACCCAGACTCTAAATTCACTCTGCACAGAGGGACAGAGAAGTAATTATTCCCTACACCTTGTAAGATTACAGTTTCATCAGAGGAATTAACATTAGAGCCTAGAACACTGGTCAGCATAAGGGATTGGCAAGCACCTGTATCACGATATATTTTAACTGATTTCCTGTCATTACTGTCCAGAGGACTGACAAAACCAACAGACAGGAAATTAGCACATGAACTCTTGAGAGTGTCACCCACGTTACTGCTCAAAAGAGGAGTGCCATCATGAGAATTTAAGTTACCCCTCAAAGCAGGTTCAGTTAACTCAGTTAAAGAATTCTGGGAACTCTCAAGGGTGGACACTAGACCAATTGACTGAATATTTAAAGACTCCTTTTTGTTCACATCACGCTGTCTCCTGAAACATTTCTCCGTAGTATGACCAAGCTTACTACAATAAGTACATTTACTTTTCTGAAATCTAGAGGTGAAGCTGGTATTTACTTCCTGAGAAACATCATCTTTATTCTCTTTCCTGTTACCTGTACTCTGAGTAGAGGCAACGTACTTACTCTCAGCTTTCCCTTTTTCTCTAGAATATCTCTTGTGAGTGAGAACATATTCATCAGCTAAAACTGCAGCATCAGACAAATTATCTATTCTTTTATCATCAAGATATAGGCTTACATCTTTACTAATACACCTTTTGAAGTCCTCCAGCAAAATCATCTGCTTAAATTTACCAAAATCAGAATCCACATTCTTAGAATTTAACCACTGCCCTAACAGATCTTCTTTGATTTTTGCATACTCAACATGGGATTGCTTATCTTGCTTATAAGTTGTCCTAAATTTTACTCTATAGGCTTCAGGAACAAGCTCATAGGCCTTGAGAATCAAGCTCTTAACTACATCATAATTATCACATTGATCCTGAGGCATAGATGCATAAGTTACTTGAGCTTTACCGATGAGAACAGTTTGAAGGAGTACTGGCCAATACTTTTTGGGCCAATTAAAACCTGTAGCTACCCTCTCAAACAACTGAAAATACTTTGTTAAATCAGATTCATTAAAAGGAGGGACAAATTTAACATTTTTAGCCACATCAAAATTATCAGAGCTAGATGATCCAGTTCCACCTTGTTTCATGCGATACTCATGGTCTGCCTGAATCCTAGCAAGTTCAATTTGTGCCTGAGCCTGTACCTGTGCCTCTTGAATACGAGCATTTGCCTGAATACGAGCATTTGCCTGAAATTCAGCCTCCTGAATAAGAGCCTGAGACTCCTCCTCATTAGCCTGAGACTCAGCCTCCTTAGCACGTGCTTGAAATTCAGCCTCCTTAACACGTGCCTCCTGCAGGGCTAGCTGTAACTTAGCTAATTCAATCTGCTTTTGCTCATTTGGAGGAGTTACATTAAACAAGCTTTTATTAATCATGCCAACAATTTGATCTTTAGAATGATGAGAGTGAACTGCAATTCCCAATTGTTGAGCAACAAGCTTAAGTTCATTCTTTGTTCTGTTTTCTACATCACACACTGTTTGCACATTTGACAAAAAATCTTTGGCTTCATCAAGTGTAGAAATAGTAGACATCATGAATAAATCACAGTCACAAAATATCAAGCAATATCCTTATGATAATATCCTGAATATCCTGATATGAGGTCGCCAAATTTATGTTACGGAACAGCAAAAGATAATGTACACTTTAAGTGAGAATACTAAAAATCACTACTGTCCCGTAAAGTTCCAGGTTCAAAACAAAAGAGTTAGGTAAAATTACAAATTAAAGTTTAATGCTCAAACTAACAACAAAACATTCAGGACTCATAAGGATAATGTAATGGCAAAAAACAGGTTAAATATATGGTTAACTGCAATAGCCTCTATTAACACAAAATTAGCATGAGTAAATTTATCTAAGTCAGCCCTGTTAAAATGAGATACCAGATAATACTCAGTGAATGCCAGATATATTATTACAGATACAAAAATTATTAATGATGGCTGATAGTAAAACTTTACACTAAGCACAAAAACCTCTCTAGGCCTACAAATTAACACCTTATGTTATACAGTTCAAGAACAAAATGTAATAACACTCATACTCAAATTACACAGCAGTTAGATGGCCGGAGACTTCCTGAGCACTCACAATAATAGCAACTGTACAGTGGAGGACAGAGATGTGAGCAAAATGAGTAGATCTAAGTGGCAATGATGCAGAGACTGAGCTCATTACAACTTGATACAACTTGTAAGAAGGACGCGCAAATGAAGCCATAGGGGACAAAGAGCTGACAATCCTGCTCTGAACAACAGAAAGGACGACTTACTCTACTATAATGGTAGAAGGGGGGACTGAGGCAGAACACGCTCGTGATCAAACATACAGCATACTGTGCGTTAAAATTACACAAAGGATGATGAAATCATAGGCTATGTAACACTATCTATATACCTAGGCTGCTTCTCCCAAGGAAAGGGAGGTAGCCGAGATAGGACGACACACTCCCCATTTACTCATCCATTCAAACACATTCATTCGCATCTTGGCCCCAAAGGGGAGAACGGACAGATCCTCACCGCACCACACCGCACAAGGATCAACTGCGCAATGCAATCAGTGACATCCGCAGCAGGGCCCGACAACAGAACTGGTTTACCCCTGTCACATCATAACAGACCCATCCCCTTACCCACACCTGACCTGACTAGCTGATCAGACCAAATGCGGGAGAATATCCCCTCAGGGCTGCGTCATCACTTATTCATACACAATTTCTCTCCATTTATTTCTGTCACGCATAGCCACTCTTCCTTGCTCAACAGACATCCCTCTCGCATCCAGCGCTCTCTTCACACTGTCCATCCATCCTATTCGTGGTCTTACTCTCAGCCTTACACCTCTCACATCAGATCTAGTTATCTTTTTCAACAATCGCTCATTATCCATTCTCTTCATATGCCCAAACCATCGCAGCAGCAACACCCTCTGCTCAACTCTACCAGCCACCTCCACTGTTATCCTTCGCACTTCATCATAATTATATACAGGAAAGAAAAACTCGTCTTGTTCCCATTGCCTTTTTTACGAGCATCGGTCTTCTATTATTATTATTCAGGAACAGGTCCGGAGACATTATAGAAACATCGAAGACATCTCTGGGGGGGTAATAAGTTTCTCGGGTACAAGTGTAGAGGTATAATATTTCATCACAGACTCCCCTCCTGTCTGGCCATCCGTTTTCCTTTTCCTCCCTGTTGCTCACGTTTTTGTGAATTTCCAGGTTTCTCTCTTTACTGCTACTGCTGCTACTAGTACTGCTGCTGCTGCTGCTACTAGTACTGCTGCTGCTGCTGCTGCTACTAGTACTGCTGCTGCTGCTGCTACCACTACTACTGCTACTTCTGCTGCTATTAATACTATTACTACTTCTACTACTACTGCTACGGCTACTACTACGAGTACTACAACTGGAATAACTCTTGTTATTCCTTCTACAACTACTGCTACCACTACTACTACTGCTACTACTATAGTTTCCTTCACTTTCTGACCTCCCCCACTTTTCTTTTTTAACGTTTCTCTGTGTTCTTTCCAGTTTGTCTTATAATAATTATTATTATTGTAATTACTATTAACGTTGAGTACACCGCTTCCCGTCCGATCAGCGAAGTTGAGCAACGTTGGGTCTGGTTAGTACTTGGATGAGTGACCGCCTGGGAACACCAGATGCTGTTGGCATACCGTTCTCCCTACGTGTCAAGTGGGGTTGGTGGAGGATTAGTGCCCCTCCCTGTAAAACAAGTAACTCTAAGCCCTTGGCCACCCCGTTTGGGATACATGGCGTCTGGCAATGGATGGATGGATGGACTATTATAAACATCATCATCATCATCATGATTACTATAGTAAGTATTAATATTATTCTTCTTATTATTACTTTTTCTTATATAGTTATTCCTCTTTTCTCTAGTTTCCATTTTCCTTATCGATGTCGACATTTTTTCTGTAATCTCCATTTTCTTTCATGCATGTCATTTATTATTATTATTATAATTATTATTATTATTATTAGTTTGGGGTTTTTCACGCTCACACTTTTCTCTCGTACAATTTCCACTACTACCACGCCTTTCTTCTTCACTGTCTTTCACTTATTGTTTACATATTTTTCTATTATATATGTTTTTCTTCTGTCGAGTCTTATACCATTTTCCACGTTACAATACAGAACAATTTTATTTGGCTTCACAGAGATCTTTTTTTCAGCAATGGGTTTAACAATTATCTAACGACAAATTTCTTCCCATCTCTGAATACCATACACTGTCATTCAGTCCCCTTTCACACCTGTAACTCGATTCTCTTTCAAAGCTGTAACCTGATCCTCCTTCAAAGCTGTACCTTGATCCTCCTTCAAAGCTGTAACTTGATCCTCCTTCAAAGCTGTGACTGGATCCTCTTTCAAAGCTGGGGATTGTATTGAGGCCTGTTGTTGATCTTGCTCTGTTTACTGGCTACCCACAGCACACTGGCCTCATCCCCAATCAGAAGGGCAGCTGTTATCAGGTGGAAAATGATGATCACCAGGTTGCAGATCAACAGGGAGGCCTCGCTGCCCGGGGGTCGAACTGTAGCCAATTGAATCAGACAGAAGTTGAAGCAGACGACGCCAACCCATAAGGATAGAGCAGATCAGTGGCAACAGCGACGGCGTGTAGAATAACGTACTGCACTCTGGTTGCTAGATTTCCACACAACCCAGACAGAACGGATGATATGCCAGCCAGAACTATGATTAGGCTTCATATGTCCCGATACTAGGCGATGCTGATGCAACCCATGACCGTCAAAAGCAGTCCCAGCGCCATGATGACCAGGTGAAGCCTTAGCAGTTTGTCGGGAAGTCCCTGAGGTAGGATGGCCCTTTAGGGTTGTCCTCCACCTTTTCACAAATCAGCGACAGAACACTTGCAGGAGGTAACGGAGAAGGTTCTAGGTGGAGTGAGACGAAGATAACTGTAATTTCTTCTCACTGCTGCTAGATGGTTTGATTCTGCACAGGAATGACGTCTCACAGCAAAGACGTGGGATACAGTCTCTCTTGAGCGTGACTGTTACTTTGGTATTCAGTTCTAGGCCACTGCTAGATTGTTTTATCGGTTTAACACTTTTACATTCCACCCGCACTCCAACTCACCACTCAATCCAGCTCTTGTTTAGCTGTCAGAGCTCTTTATGCAGACTCTCAGGAGCTTTTCGGATTCAGTGTATCTTCTGTAGATCCGGAGGTACTGATTTTGATGTTAGGAGAACTCACATGATGGAGTCCAACATAACAGGGGGTGTCCAAAAAAACACTTGCGCATTTCAAGCTTTGACACCCCAGGATGTCCAAAGATCGGGCAACTGTTAAGAGAGACCACTGGCTTTGAAGGTGCCAGAAACAATCTCTCTTCGGAACAGTGATAAATTTAGTGTTCTCACCACCTTATGCAAGACTTGCAAGCGTACGGAACTAGAGGAGGTGGCTGATGAGGCCTGTGGTGGCGAAACGGCTGCTTGCTAACTGTCTGATGTCTGATATCTCCACTCATCCGGGTTCTTATCAGGACGAATCCTACTAGACTTTGGTGACGGTTATGATAGCAGTGATAAGCTTTGTAACTGATATTTTGTGCTCTGTCCCTCTTCACTTAAAACTACAATCTCTTCAATTCTGGGTTGTAACAAGAGAGGAACCCTTGAATGTGATGTTATACTCCGTTCACTTGGCTTAATATTGCCATCTCTCCATTACTACTGAGTGAAAATAAGAAATTAACACTAGAAACCTAAAAAAGTGTTATCGAAAGATATAGAGAAGTAGTATTGCCTTAGTCTGCCACTGAGCTATTGTTTTGAACTATGGATGAAGAAAATTACAGTATTAATTAATAACAAATACATTTACAAGACGCCGTGTATATTACATTTGAAATTAATTTGGAAATATCGACTTTTTTATTCTTACGAAATATAATACCGACATAAAGACTGATGTAATAATAATAATAATAATAATAATAATAATAATAACAACAACAACAATAATAATAATAATAATAATAATAATAATAATAATAATAATAAAACAGCACTAGCGACGGTGATATTAACAACGATAACAACACAAAACACAGATTAAAATAAATCGTAAGACAGACGTAAGATTAGGTGGATAGTGTTGAAAATCTTAAGACTGTGTGTGAGGAAAGAAATGAAGAGGAAGATATGAAGTCACAGGTGTCTCCTCTTTCCAATAATTCTCTCTCTCTCTCTCTCTCTCTCTCTCTCTCTCTCTCTCTCTCTCTCTCTCCCTGTCATTTTTCCATTCACTCCCTTTCAGTGCGATTCGTTTCAAATGTGTTCCTGTTTTTTTTTTCTTTTTTCGTAACTGAAGCATGCACTTATTTTCATCCATATGCTTTCCTCATTATCTCATTTTTTACTCCTACTCCCATTTTTTAATCATACATTTAATCGATGTTTTTCTACTTTTTTTTCTTTTTTGTCACTGCAATCGTTTCGTTCAAGCTCATCTTTACCCTTTAGATAAAACCATTCCCTCCTCCTCCTCTTTTTTTTTTTTTTTTTTTAAATCAGATCTTTATACACAGTCATCTGATGCGTTTTCACAATTCTCTTGGGTTTCATCGTTTCTCCAGGGTGTGATGAGATGAGTTTTTATCATTTTTTTCATCGGTTCCTTTTTTTTTTTTTTTTCCCCTTTAGCCTAGAGTTTTTAGTTCACCGTCACTTAATACATTTTCACATTCCTCCTCTGTTTCCTCTTTTCCCCACTGCTGGACAACAACCGGACTTGCAGGCGTAGAGTCCAACAATTTTTCTTGAATCTGAGTTCCCCGTAGCCTCTGCCTTTGAACGGCCACCCACACCAGTCCGGCTTCGGCTCCAACCACCAGCCCTGCCATCACGAAGTCCACCGTAAGCAGAAACAGGCCACACACCTCCATGGCAGAGCTGCCCTCACGCGACATACCAAGCATCAGTGAGAGGCGGAACATTGCCGAAGTGAGAATGCTGTAGATCAAGAGGCCGAGACCGAGAGCGACAAAGGAGGTTACCCCAGTGGCGACGTGCAGCACCAGCGAGCGTCTCCATTTGGCCGTAGCGCCACACAGTCCCGACAAGGAAGTGGCCAGTCCGACTACCACAAACATCAGGCCGGATATTACTTGGCTTTTGGCTACGCTCAGGCCGCCAAGACCAACCAGGAAGAGCCCAAGCGACACCAGAACGAGGTACAACTTGAGCATAGCCTTGGACAGTCCCTTGGGTAGGATGGCCATGTTGGGGTTCTCCTCCACTGTCATTTCCCTTGATCCTGATTTCACCAACAGCCCACACGGCTCAGAATAGGAAGTGTGGGGGGAGGGAGGTGCCGAAGGACTAGTGGAGCAGGTGGAATACGCAAATAATGTTGTGGTGTGAGGATGCGGGGGGGAAGAGTGATGAAGAATGAATAAAAAGGGAGGATTAATGGCGCGGTGTTTTGATGTACGGGTGTGGGACTGCCAAAGAACGAATAGGGAAGAAGTATAAAAACCTGTGTTGTGGTGTAGGAATGGGGAATGGCGAGGAGTAAATGGCGCGAGAAGGAATACTGCAGTGGGGTCTTGTGGCGTGTGGGTGTGGGAGGTAAGTGTGGGAGGTAAATGTGGGAGTGGGGAGCGCAGAGAAATAAAGTGGCAAGGGGGAAATGTGTGCAGCAGCTTGCGTTGTGAGGGAGTGGAGTCAAGTGTCGTAATGGCGGTGTGGAGCGAATGAGCCCACTGATAATGCCTCCCTGGCTTATCAATACGACAGTCATATATAACACTATCAAACATTATCAGCAGATACTATTTCGTGCGGCTTAAATGAGTGAATGAATGAATGAATGCATAAATGAATGAATGGATGGATGAACTGTAGCGGCCGGCTTGCATACGCCTGACATGGTAAAAACAGACACTTTTCTTACCCCCTCCGATGCGTAGGGGTCCGAAGCTAGGCGGGTCTTTTGAGCGCAAGGTTTTCATGTACCTCGAAATGACCAGATCTTGATTTTGACTTTTAACGTTCTCTTGGAGGGACAGTATCGGAGACTTATAGGCTTCTCATTTCGTAAAACACACACACACACACACACACACACACACACACACACACACACACACACACACACACACACACACACACACACACAGGAAGAAAGAGAAGGAAGCTAACTCACTGGCATTCTTCGCGTCTACACCTATTATCAGTAGGAAATTGAGATCAGCAAAACAGGAAAAAAAAAAAAAAGGGATGAAAAAACATTAATACGTGTGCTTGTGCGTCAGAAGGGAAAGGAGGAAATGGCGAAGGTGTACGTCTCTTCCTGATAACCTACATACCATGGTTTTTCTCTGCCTACCACCCAGGAGGAAGATGGTGAACTGTAGAAAGGGGAAGATTGTACAGTTTCAGCTTGCAGTCCAGTGGGTTATGAACATGGAGCTACAACAACAACAACAACCAACAAGAACAACTAACAACAGCAACAACAACAACTAGTAACAACAACAACAACAACAACAACTACTACTACTATTATTACTACTACTACTGCTACTACTATTACTACTACTACTACTACTACCACCACCAACACCACCACCACTACTACTACTACTACTTTTCTCGCTGACACGGAAAGCACACTGCTAAGCTCATTCGTACTAATCTAGACAAATAACTCGCTAAGGAGTAGGTATTAGGAATCACAAAAGACGCTGAGGAAAATATTAAGGCGAACTGTGGAAAATATTAAATAAATAAGTAAATAAGTAAATAAATAAATAAATCGCTGAGGGAATGGTATTAGGAACTACAAAAGACACAGAGGAAAACATTAAGGTGAACCGGGGGAAATAAATAAATAAATGAATAAATAAATAAATCGCTAAGGAACAGGTGTTAGGGGTCCTGCTTAGCCTATTAGAATGCGCGACTCAACATTTTTCTCAGTATTTTTCATGTGAGTGTCAGATCCAGGAAATAATTGACTATTATCAGTGCCGAGAGAGAGAGAGAGAGAGAGAGAGAGAGAGAGAGAGAGAGAGAGAGAGAGAGAGAGAGAGAGAGAGAGAGGTAATTTAACTGATAAGAATCCCCAGTAATCTAAGAGGAGGAAAAAAGTACTAAAAGTACTCAGCAAGGAATTTCCTCGGCAACATAAGTCACTAAGGAAGACGTGTTACGAAATCTCATAAGAAAAAAAACAACCCCAACAACACACGTCTACCGAAAGTGTGACGTCATTCGGATAAGCTCCCCCTTGCATTATAAAACGTCCCTCCCCTGGTACCCTAATCAGTCACCCTGCTATCCTTGTCACATTCCCAGCCCCATTCCGCGTTCTCTGTGCCGTCCGCTACAATACAGGTGAGTTGGCCATACACCTGTCTACGGCTCATTCAATTGCTGTTTGCTGGAGATATCTTTTCAGGTGTTTATTGAAAGTGCTCAGGTTACCATACTACTTTTACTTTAACTTGGCCAAAATTTTCGTCATTTTGTAGATTATTTCACGTCGCTCGGTGGCAGAAGATAACACCACGGCTCTACATCCTTTCCACAGCACATCTTCGTGACTAGCATTGTATTCTGGTGTTAATTTGTTGTTATCACTCAGCAATTAAGATAGAGACAGGCCAAGTTAGAGTAAATCTAGCAAACCAGCTCTGATACTTCCTGTTAAGATGTTCCAGTCTTTAATAGCACTGTTAAAAATATAGTAAAAGAATTAGATTATTTATTTTTAATCCTTTAATTCCTCTTTTCCGATGACTTAATTCTAATTTTATTCATGCTGGCTTCAAAGGGGTATACTGTATTCAGCTTAAGAGATTTTTTTGCTAGGGTCGTAAGTGACTTTGGAGGCTTCGTAAGTTCCCTTCCTCAACGATTTATTTTCCTTATTACCGCTCAATATCCTCATGTACGATACTGATACAAACCGCGTCCAAATTAAAACGATATAAGTAACATACAAGAGTCTGGGTGTCAAGTGCAAAACAATAAGCTAAGGAAGAAACGCTACGAAGCCTCCTGTACCACTCAAAATGCGTTCCTTTATTTGAATGCGTGGTTCACTGGGAAGAAGAGGGAATGTTACTCTCTGCTGTTTAAGGAAAAATGAAAACTATGGCGGGTAGGATGCTGGTAGGGGACTTTCAGCTGATTTTTTACCATAATCGTACCGTCCCAATGTCTAGACTCAGCAATGAAGGCGCCAAACACATACAAGACCATCCTGCCCCCCGGCCTGTCGTCTGCCCTGCTCAAACTACACCTGGCTATGGTCTCCCTCGCTGCCCTCTTGATCATCCTGGGAGGCATAAGCATCACCCAGAGCATTGTAAGTATTTATAATGGTATTCTTATTTATTATGGTATACTATTTTCAGTTTAATGTGGCCTATAACGTGGTACACCGGTTTATATTTGAGGGCATTCTCTTGTCAATGTAACTTGGCCTGTAATACGGAATATATGATGCTATACTCTTTTAACTTTCACTTGGCTTAAAATCTCCATCTCTCTATCTTGAATGCTGAGTTTTACCAATACATTAACACTAGAATATGATACTAGTCACGAAGAGGTGCTATGGAGATGAGACAAAACCATTGCATTATATTTTCTTCTCCTGACACAGAGCCACTTGAAATATGCTACAAAAGGACGAAAATTTTGACCAGGTTAAAGTGAAAGAAGTATAGTTGTGACCACCGAAAAAGCAATAGTAATAGTGTGCAGGAAGTCGGAATAAATTGCTAAGATGTAAGTTCTTTTTTTTTTTTTATGCAAGGAAGAAGAAGGAACCAAAGGCCAGGATATACTAAGAGAGGCTGTATGCTTATCCTTTCGAATCCTATGATGTGTTATTTAACTTACCCCTTCTCTCTGTGTGTGTGTGTGTGTGTGTGTGTGTGTGTGTGTGCGAACCCGGTGAACTACAGGATTAAGTTGCCCCTCCCCTGCAATCCACCTTCCTCCTCCAAGGTGGACTGGGAAGGAGTTGAAGGATGTTTATATATATACTCAGGCAGAGGAGCCGCCCAGTCATATCGGTGCCACCACATGAAGGCGTCCCTTTTCATCGCCCAGTTTATTCCTACACACTATATAACTATTTCAGGTTCTTATTTTATTATTTTTTTTTTTTACGAAATTCTCGAGGATGTTAGTTTAATTTCTAAAATCACGTTTCCAACCGCCTACAACATCAAATCAACTTACATAGGAATAGAAAATTAAAATGAAAAGAGAGAGAGAGAGAGAGAGAGAGAGAGAGAGAGAGAGAGAGAGAGAGAGAGAGAGAGAGAGAGAGAGAGAGAGAGAGAGAATCCCGAAAAATATATACAGGGTGGTTCACAAACAGGACTGCACCAGAAACGCACCGGGTGGAAGTTAATGTGTTGAAGGGAGGGCTCAGGCTGCTGGTGTGGGTCTGGGTGTGGCAGTGGGGATGGGAAATGAATAAGCGATGCAGGAAAGACACTGATTAAACGATGCAGGAAAGACATTGAATAAACGATGCAGGATAGACACTGAATAAAGTATGTGGAGAAAAAAACTGAATAAACGATGTAGGAAAAAAAATGAATAAAGATGCAGGGAAAACACTGAATAAACGATGCAGGAAAAAACTGAATAAACGATGCAGGAAAGACACAGAATAAACGATGCAGGAAAGACACTGAATAAACGATGCAGGAGACACTGAATAAACGATGCAGGAGAGACACTGATAACATTGAGTGCGCTGTCCTTGCAACACAGATTAAATGGCCCGGCAGAGTGGAGTAGGAGAGTCACAATGAGCCAACTAAACCTCTTCTATTTCCAGGCCTACATGACGGTGGTTGTGGCGGGCGTGGGGTCTCTGCTATCAGGTCTCTGGGGTCTTCTAGCCTGCAAGTTACGGTCTGTGGTCCTGCATTCCGGCACGGTCGTAACTTCCGCCGTGGCCTTGTGGTTGGGCGTCCAGGGCATCCTCATCTGCGTCGGTCTGGTCGCGCAGGTTGAAGTTGTCGATAAACGGAGCGCCCTGCCGATTTGCGACCTGCTGCTGTTGACTGTGGAGGCGGTGATGGCGGCCCTGCTAGTGGGGGTGGAGGCTAGTGTGTTGTGGATATCCAGTAAACAATGGAAACAAGCGCTGGAGGGGAAAGACCAGAGTTAATAGTGACAAACGAGAGGTTTTTATGGTCTTTATATGATCTGAGTAATGTTGGAAAGGAATCACCAACGTTATAATTAATAACAACAACAATAATAATAATAATAATAATAATAATAATAATAATAATAAAATGTATCAGCCAATCCCACGTCGAGGAGTAGAGGACCAGGGCTAGGCTGTCGTGATCCAGTACATTTAATTGTATGGTACACGTTCAGTCTGTTTCCCTTGGTGGCATCATTTAATCGAAAAACCTCCAGTCTAGGGTTCAAAATGCGGGGCTTTAGGGGGACTAGACCCCCTCAGATATATTGTGAACCTCATGAAAATAGATTCTTCAGGGAAACCCACAGTGGGTTCTAAAAATACCCCCTCAAATAAGATGTGTTTATTGTTCGCATTATTACGAAAGGAAATATTTATTTTTTTATGTGATCATTCAGAAAGTGAATAAAAGTGTGGCGTTTATTTTCTTAACTTTGAAGGTAATTACCTAGGAGACAACAACTGAGGTGTAGCCTATTAGTGATGTTCATCACTGTTCGTAGGAATCAAGGTGCAAGGAATATGAATTTACGTTCCTGAACTATTCATGTACAGTAACTTATGGGTAATGGCAAGCTGGCAGGCATACATATTTATACCCTGTTGCTTGGCGAAGAGGGGTTCATCATCCGTAGGTAAAAGGTGACTTGGAATGAAGGTGACTTGGAATGAAGGTGACTTGGAACGAAGGTGACTTGGAATGAAGGTGACTTGGAACGAAGGTGACTTGGAATGACCTACGCTATACACTGTTTGTCCTGCTGGCCCGTGAAATAGCGTTACTGGCCTTAGAGATGATGATAACGGCACTTTCGACTGCGGAGGAAGCCGTTGCGGAGAGTGTGTCGATCAAACAAGGGAAACAAAATTAATGCTGGGGAGGAAGGGCCGACGCTGCTGGTGTTTATGATTACTGAAAACATGAACCCGGTGGACTACAGACTAAACTTCCCCTTCTGCAGTCCACCATCATCCTTTTAGGAGATAGGGAAGTAGCTGAGGAACGCATATATAACCAGGAAGTAGAGCTGCCTGGTTTTAATTAAAGGATTATCTTTTTTACCACTTCAGTCTGGTGACTCGTTTTTTTTTTCAATTTTGCTCTTGCTATTTACAAACGATTTTATTCACCTCGGGAGTTAGATACCGCCTTCATTAACCCTTTCAATATTCGGAGTCTATTTATAGTGTAATGGAATCCCCCGTAACAAGAATAAACTACAAAATTACGTCATCAGGCTGAAGAGAGAGGAAGACGACACTGAGAGACATGGAGAGATAGGTAGGCGAGACCGAGAGACATGCAGAGATAGGAAGGCGAGACCGAGAGACATGCAGAGATAGGTAGACGAGACTGTGAGACATAGAGAGACAGATAGACGAGACTGAGAGATATGCAGAGATAGGTAGGTGAGACAGAGACATGCAGAGATAGGTGGATGAGACTGAGACACATGCAGAGATACCTATACGAGACAGAGACATGCAGCGATAGGTGGACGAGACTGAGAGACATGGGGAGATAGATAGACGAGACTGAGAGACATGCAAAGATAAGTATACGACACAGAGACATGCAGAGATAGCTATACGAGTCTGAGAGACATGAAGAGATAGACATATGAGACAGAGAGACATGGAGAGACAGATAGACGAGATTGAGAGACCCTCCCCCCCCATGCTGACGTAATTGCCTAGCCTCTCCTTGCCACCCATCGCTCCCTCAAGTTCCTCTCATGCGTCTTAGTCGAACAAGTCGCGCCGAACTTCCGGGAAATCGTCTTGCATCGCCTCCAAGAAGTTGCCAGAATTCCTCACCAATGTCTCAAGAAAACCATTATGAAATTCCCCCTTTGAAAAAAAAAAAAAAAAAAAAGATTCCAGTGACGTTTTCTTCGTTTTTCATTTTTTTGGGGGGATTGCGTTATTATTATTATTATTATTTTTTAGCTCACTTTAAAAAGCCTTGAATTCAGTGAGTTTTTTTTTTTTTATCTTTTGGGGGATACTTTAAGATTTTTTTTGTTTTTGTTCATTAGGGGTTAATGGAGACTGCTTTCTAATTCCTTCTCTATAAACGGTCTTTTCCAAAATTTTTATGCAATGGTATAGAGGTTGCAAAATGAAAAAAAATAATATATACGTCATTGGATGGAAGGGGTTACAGATTTTAGACGTCGATGATTACCCTAAGTAAATTAATCATACCCATGTGTCTTACCTACCTCCCAGGAAGGATAGATTAACCCTCTCACGGTCAAGTGCACTCTGCAGAGAGAGAGAGAGAGAGAGAGAGAGAGAGAGAGATCCATCAATACAAGGATACATCGACTGATCAATACACACACACACACACACACACACACACACACACACACACACACACACACACACACACACACACACACTCTCTCTCTCTCTCTCTCACCTGTCTACCTCTCCCACACACCTGAGCAGCCAGGTAACCAATTAACCTAACACTGGGTCTAATTAGAAACTACGGGAAAGAACCAGCTATTTTGAAAACCGCAACTCTAAGCCTTTTTTTGGTACAATTAGCGATGGAGAGAGAGAGAGAGAGAGAGTGAGAAGCATTTTTCCTTTCCTATCTGCTGTTTCCTATCCTTTTCATTCCTCTGTACGCCTCTGAATACACGACTCTATGGAGCTTAGGGGAGACAGTCGTAATGAAGGGGTTAAATAAGGCTCTATCTAACCTCTCTAGCCAGAACCTCCCCCCCTCAGCTGAATAAAACCGTCTGGAGTAGGCAAGAATAAAGATCATCGTACTGAAGAGGGTGATGGATATAAGTTGATATCTTGATGTGACCCCTCTCTCTCTCTCTCTCTCTCTCTGACTCTACTTATTTGTTTATTCTATTTATCTATCTGTTTATTTATCTATCTATCTGTCTTCCTATATTTCTATTTCTGTCTTTCTTCTTACCATTTTTCTTTTTTTTATTTACTCAACCTTCATTCAGTTTCCCTACTTCTCTCTCTCTCCCTCCCTCTCTCTCTCTCTCTCTCTCTCTCTCTCTCTCTCTCTCTCTCTCTCTCCTCAATGGGCCTCTTTCCTCTGTTAGTGGCAGCATTCAATTAAGAATTCCTGTGGGAGGCATGATAAAGGCGCTAGAGGGGGGGCGGGGAAGAGAGAGAGAGAGAGAGAGAGAGAGAGAGAGAGATCCCTATCACTGAGTACGGACATTAATGAGAAACAGCTGATTATAACTACACTGGGGATAAGTGGATGTGGGTTATCTAATCTCGGTCTTGGAGATGTTACAATAATAATAATAATAATAATAATAATAATAACAACAGCAATAGTAATAATAATAATGATAATAATAATAATAATACAACCTAGAATTCTGAAACTGCTGTATCAATATTCAAAGAACTCCACATTCCAGATGAAAATACTTGTCATCATTGCAGACCTAATTTTAAGGGATTCTGGTATGACTCAAAAATGTTTACGGATTTTGACCTGTGACCATGAGATCAAGGTCATTTATACTACGCAGATCATGTTCACTCGTGACCCACTACACTTCGACCGAGCTTGGTCAAAATCGGCCAAACACTTTCCGATTAAGCCAATTTAGGCAAGAGGCGGCCATTTCGATTCTCCTAAATAATCTTAGTAAGTAATTTGCTGGATCTCAGTGTCAATACCCAGGTGCACTAGTATAAGTTAACGACCTCATACTGGATCATTTGCGAAGTAATCGATTCAGTAGTTTTTGCTGCGTAGGAGAGCAAAAATTGAAAAAATAACACAAGGGGGCGCTAATGCCGCGCTAATGCTAGGAAAAATATTTTTGAGCCAAAAGATGCCTGCAACCAAGATACATGACATCACTTCTGAAAATTTCGTCTCAATCTCGAACGGTCTTGGAATGGCAGCCTTCTAGATCTCCCCCCCTAAAAAAAAATAAATAAATAAAATAAATAAAATAATATCTACAAAATCAACAAGAACTGCAAAGAATGTGGAGTTCTTAATAATAATAATAATAATAATAATAATAATAATAATAATAATGATAATGATAATAATTTTACTTAGCTTACAGGGGACAGCTGCTTACAAATATATGTATGAATGTATAAAATGTACTTCCTATTTCGTAGTAAAAAAAAAAGAAAAAAGAAAATACAGGAATGGTGAACAGTCTGAAAGAGAGTACAATATCGCAAACCCTATTAACCACGCACCATTGCCTGATTTTGTGTGCTGGTGGTGAAGTGACCGGAGTTTACAGAGTTTACAGTGAGGCAGGAAAATGATGGTGAAGGTCATGAACGTACAGGCTGTGCGCACTCTCCCCACACCTATTTCAGTGACTACCGTGAAGAACTGTGCCTACCAGGTGTACAATTCCGGAAGTGATGAAGGAGATGGATGCAACTGTGAAACCATGAAGGGTCATTCTGCAGCATCCCCTGGCCTGTCTCCCGAGTATGATGGGGTTTACACAGGGAACAGTGCTAGAGAGGGACGCCTTCAAGTGGTGGCACTGATATAACTGGGCTGTGGAGCTGCCCGGTTATACAAACGTTCCTCATATCCCTTCCTGTGTCCTAAAAAGGAGATAGTGGATTAACGGAAGGCAATTTAAGCATGCAGACCACTCGTTTCACATTTCAGATGAACCTACGGCTACAAAAACAACAACAACAACAACAACTACTACTACTACTACTACTACTACTAACACGGGAGAATCGTGAATCGCTTAAAGTGCGGTGAAAGTGAGCATACTGATGGTGGTGACCGTGACTACCGTGAACACGCACACGTAAACTCCGCACCATCGCCCAGACCTCTTTGCCGAATGTGATAATGACGATGAATGTGACAGTGACTGCGGTGAACGTGATAGTAATTTGTTTGTAGTCACTATCCATCTTGCGTCCTCTTTCCGTCTTCCTTTTCTTGATTCTTATCTTTTCTCTCCCCCTTCCTCCTTCCTTCCTTTTCCCTGTCTTTCCCTCCTGCCTCCCACTTTTTTCTTCTCCTACTTCACTTCCTTCCATTTTTCCTCATCTTCTCTCGCATCCTCTCTCCATCCTCCTCTTTTGCCTCCCATTTTCTCCCTCGCCCCTTTCATCCCCATCTTCTGTCTCCCCTTCTCTCCCTCCTCTTCCTCACCTCAACTTCTCCCCATTTTCCTTCCTCCCCTCCTGATATTCTCTCTCCTCTTCTTCTTCCTCTCCCCTCCATCTTCCTCCCTCTCCCCGCCCCCTCTATCCATCGTTGCCTATCCCCTAGTGAGAGGTAAAATGGCTTACTGTCCCTTGGGGTGGGGGTAAACGCAGAGAGAGAGAGAGAGAGAGAGAGAGAGAGAAAATTAATATATCCTTGGCATCCTTCGGTCCTCCTCGTATTTTCAGAAGGACACTACAAACTTCTCCTGCCTAATCAAGCAGAATGAATGTTCACTCTATCGATAGGGGGAGAGTTGTGAACGTCTCTCTCTCTCTCTCTCTCTCTCTCTCTGTCACACACACACACACACACACACACACACACACACACACACCAGCCAGCCGAGAGAGAGAGAGAGAGAGAGAGAGAGAGAGAGAGGGGGGGGAGGGGGGACAAAGTAACTCAGTAAGCCTATACAGGATTATCTATATCATCCGTATGCCCGAGGGACTAAGGGAGGAAGGGGGAGGGAAAGAAGGAGGAGGGGGGAAGGAAAGAGGGAAGGAAGGACGAGGGAAAGAAGGAAGAGGGAAGGAAGGACGGGAGAAGACGGGAGAAGAAGAGGGATGGCTGAAGAATGAGAAGGGGGGAAGAAAAGAGTGTGGGAGAGGAGGGGGGAGAGGAAAGGGGAAGGAAGGAGGGGAAAATAAGGGGAAAGGAAGAAAGACGGGGAAGGAGAGAGGAAGGAAGATGGGGAAGGGGAAAGGAGAGATGCAGGAAGATAGAAGGAGGGAAGGAGGGAAGGAGGGTGGGAGGGATGAGATGAAAGGGGAAGGAGAGAAACATATAAGAATAAAAATAAAGAGAATGGGTAAAATAAATCAGCTGGCCCGTACTATAACTCCTCTTTTATTTTGTGACAAGAAAATAAAATAAACAAGAAAGAAGAAAGCTTTTACTTCGCCCACCAAACTGGCCGTAAAGAGAGAGAGAGAGAGAGAGAGAGAGAGAGAGAGAGAGAGAGAGAGAGAGAGAGAGATTAGTGATACATGTGCACATAGCCTACACACACACACACACACACACACACACACACACACACACACACACACACACACACACACACACACACACACACACACACGGGTTCTAAAAACAGATAAACAACCTAGACTCGTGGTTTAGGTAGCAAGGAGGCTTCGTAAATCCTTTTCCTCAGCGATTTATTTTTCATATTACGTCTTAACCTTCCCTTTGGTGCCAGTCATACAATTCAAATACAGCCTCAATTAAATCATACGAGAGAATATGTATTGTGCAGAATAAATCGCTATGGAAGAAGCGTTACGAAACTTTTAAAGGCTCTAAAAACATACCCTTAATCACGTCTATGAATATCCCCCCCCCAAAAAAAAAAAAGAAAACGATCCAAAATACGGGTTGGAGAATTCGGTCGACTCTTACCAAATCAGCTCAACCTATATACAAGCCAAGGAAAATTCGTCTCGGGGAAGGTTTTTCAAGGAGAGGGAGAAGGAGCCGAGTGTGTAATGTGCCGTATATCAAACGGAATTTTGAGGCCGAACCGCACCACAGGGCGAAATCTCCAAGATGGGGTGTTTATAAATACTACGTAGTACCAGGATGAGAGAGAGAGAGAGAGAGAGAGAGAGAGAGAGAGAGAGAGAGGATAGGTGGAGTAACAGCGTAATCGGAAGAATGAAAAGGAAGAGGTAGGGGGGAGTGGAAGGGAGGGAGGGGAGGGGGGGAGATAAGAGAGGAGTGAGTGGGGAGAGGGAGGGAGGGATAGGAAAAGGAAGGAGAGAAGAGAGAGGAAAGAGAAGGGAAAGAAGAGGAGGGCAAAAGGGGAAGAGAAGAGATGGGGAGAGGGAAAGGAGGAAAGAGAGAGGACGGGGATAAGAGGGAGAGGAGGAAAAGGAGGAAGGCAAGGGAGAGGGGTAAGGACGAGAGAGAGAGAGAGAGAGAGAGAGAGAGAGAGAGAGAGAGAGAGAGAGAGAGAGAGAGAGAGAGAGAGAGAGAACAAAAACAAGGACAAAATAGTGAGAAAGCGTGTGAGTACGTGTCTGTGTATGAGAGAGAGAGAGAGAGAGAGAGAGAGAGAGAGAGAGAGAGAGAGAGAGAGAGATCGGATAAAGTAAGGTAGAAACCCAGGAAGCCATCGAGATCAAGAGACGCTGGCGGGAAAAAAAAAAAAATAAAAAATAAAAAAGGAACGACGATTCTCTTTTGTCCCAGCACCGACTTTCCACAGCTTTTCATCTTTACTTTTTTTTATTTTTTATTTTTTTCCCTGTACTGCGCTTGGTGAGAGGCTTTTGTTAATGGCGGCGGTGGTCTCTCTCGGGGCTCACCTCCCATCTTCTCTTTTCCGCCATTGTTTACGTCTGGGTTTATTTATCTGTGCATAGCTTTTACTTTCTGTTGGTTATCATATATATTCTTTATGCCTATGTTTGTTGTTTCGCTTCTTCTAGGGCATTTGTGAGGACGTTTTGAGCAATAAATGACTTTGAATCGTAAAAACCCGAATAGCCCACTTTCCGGCAGAGTTGAATATACCTTCTAACAACCCGAGTGACGTAGCTCTTACTGTAGATTGAGCGTTTCCAACTCTAAATCACATACTAGCCAAGTTCTAGGGTATTAATTGCCAAGTCTACGATCCTTGGCGAGACCTACGGATTTCTTTCTTCAGGGCTGATCTCAGTTGATATACCCACTCTGCTAGACTCTTCGAGTCTTTCAACGGGGGGTATGAAGGTGCAAGCTAATCCTTCAGCATAAAGATTAGCTTGCACTTCTTGTCACTTTTCCACACCACCAATTGAGGCTGTGACACAGGGGAGTATTTATTTTATTTGTTTATTTAATTATATTTATTTTTATTTCGGTTTGCTAATTTCCAGTGGGATATCAACGTTGTGATCGAGGAAAAAATTTCTGCCTTTGAACGCCCTTTCCAGTGATAGTAATTTTATGCCTTCTCCCCGGTAAATAAACAAGTTTATTTAGTTTTAATATTCTTAAGTTATAAGCCACTGTTACTATTATTTGTTACCTCAACATTAAGCTCTCAAGAATCATCCAACAATCACATCACATATCCTCGTATATGTATTTACGATTTCTTTATGTACCGTATTCAGCCTTCGGCTCCAAACTATCAATATACCGTATATTATTATTATTATTATTACACACGACGATGGAATGATAACATTCGGTTCGCAAGCGCGAAAGTAAAAAATGTTCTCTGTAGTTTCCATAAAGATGATTCCTGTCAGCTGGGAGCAAAGCAATAATACCCATCTCATTAAAACTGTTCTCCATCTTCAACTTCATTCTGATACATATGACTGCTAATGTTCAGTCCATTCATGACTTTAACAGTGACAATTTATTTTTATCAGTGTATCCCCACGAAATGAGTGAAGTACCGGCATCATCACTGCTTAACAGCATCCAGGAAAGGCAAGCAAGGCATCTTTTTATTTATACAAGTACACTATCCAGTCACTATTCATTCTCCTCTCCGTTGCTCAGTGGTCTTGACAAATGATTTTCGCTAAGGAGACGGCCATTTTCAATAGTACGGAACATTTGCTTTAGCCAACATTCAAGCTTTTTACAGTTTACACAGCCAGCTCTATGTGTTGTGCTAGGGTTCTGAGGTCATTCGCCAGGGTCAAGAATTATTTGTTTTATTATATGAGTGTAGCCTTCATTTATTTATTTAATTAATTATTTATTTTTTGGTAGCAGTACTTTCATCAAAATTATTCATTTGTTTGGAATAGCAGTTTCGTGGCTGAGTGACATTCTTGCGAGGCGCAGCCGTCATCGGATGAGGTAATCAGTTCCTGCCTAGAATCATGATAATGCGGCCAGTTCCTGTCTAGAATCATGGTAAAGTGGTCAGTTCCTGTTTAGAATCGTGGTAAAGTGGTCAGCTCCTGTCTAGAGTCATGGTAAAGTGATCAGTTCCTGTCTAGAATCATGGTAAAGTGGTAAGTTCCTGTCCAGAATCGTAGTAATGAGGCTGGTTCACTGCTAGCATCAAAGACTTCTAATCCATATGAGGGAATAAATTATGATCCTCACGCTTCACATACTTCGGCATGGAGCCCTTCAGTGGCCCAATCACTTGCGTTCTTGTCGTGTGCCTTGATCTCGGGTTGAAATCCAAAACCTTGACGAATAGTTAAAGTGGGTGCTGCAGTGTGCTTTTTCAGTTACTTGCATATGCTCGCGTCCTGTCAGTTTTATAGGTGGTATACACTACCGTACACACCAACAACCATTACGAAATTCGGACTTTCACATGCATACCTCTTAGTACGGACACATATTTCCATTCGCTCTGAACCAGCATGGAGAGGAATTAAATCTGGCCTTCACTCTCCTGCAGTGGACCTAATATTACTGATACAGATAAGTAATAAAATTTCCTTACTGAAAATCATATATTCATCTCACTTTTCTTCATTGTGCCACCTAAATAACTTGTTTTGCATTAGGCTAAAACTGCAAGGCAGATCTTGTATTCCAATACCAGTCTGAGAAAAGTTGTTAATTTACATATAGTCTATGTACATTTAACCTTTTAAACATATCAGGATACCGGTACCTTTTGACTCATTCACTCACCTTTCAAGCCCTCAGATTCCTCACTCTACATCATATTCCTAATTATCTGTACTATAGATCTTAACAAGCACAAAAATACTATATACAGTAGATTTGGAAACATGTATACTTGCTTCGGCAGTACATATACTAAAACTGGAACGATACAGAGATTAGCATGGCCCCTGCGCAAGGATTTGGTAACACAAAACCACACATAAGATGTCGCTAAAGTTTTGGGTTGCGAGTGATGCACCTCGTCCCCATAGAACCCTCCAAAGTGACTGAAGGACAAGAAATCGCCTAGAGATCTAAAAACTTACATGACTGACTTACCTAGTAACACGGCACTGAAAAAGACCAGATGAAAAGACATAACAACTGTCAGTCCTACCAAGGCGATGAGATTACCTGAGATGACTCGTATACACATTAACAAAACACAATAACAACTGGCTAATCTAGAGGGATACGTGCCACAGTAACAATTTTGCGTCTGCGGTAGTCATTAACAAGGCTCTTGCTATTACTGAAAAATGATTAACACGATCATAACTTTTAATAAGACGAACATAGACATAAATATGTCTAAAGTAATGGCCATGACCATGGTCGAAGTGGCTGGATGAAGGTCAAGAACAATGTCGAGATATAAAGGATTGTAGTAAGGAAGAGATATGGGCGGGGGGGGGGGAGTCACGATGCAAGAGCAAAATGTCTTGCTTATATACTTTCTACTTCATGCTTTGAAGAGAGAAAAGTTCGAAAGAGTGTCATTTTGTTGGAGTTACCCTTCACAAGAAACCTGGAGATTTTCTCTGGTAATATTGTGAGAGAAAACCATATTTAATTATAACGATTGTTTATTATTCGCGCTGATCAGGGTCTCGTTCACATTATCGAAGATACGTATTTAAAAGTGTCGTATTATCCTAGAATATTTTTCTGTGTATGTCTGAGAAATCAGATATTCCATAATGATGTCACATTTACAGGGAAATTTACAACGCGGAATAGTAATATGGCTTGACCTGGCGTCAATGTAAATATTGGGTAATCAAATTTATCTAAAGATAGAAAAATGATGCAATCGATGAATGTGGCTGTGACTTTACTTTGTATAGAGCGAAAATAATGAAAAGATGTATTCCATCAATTTTTACATTTCAAATTTTATGTATTAGCACTGAAACATTGACCTTATAATAGAATCTGATGGCGTATTAATACAATTACTGGAAATTTGGTTGTACATCCGAAGCAGACGTCAAGCAAATTGTCAGAACACCTCTAGGCCAATGTTTACATCACAACTCCAACATGATTTTACACGACAATGCAGTTCCTCATGCAATAGGAGAGAGTTATGAGCATATCACCGCACATGTCACCGCAAGAAGACACTGAAATGCATTGGTGTCGTGACGCTACGAAGGTGTTCCTGCCCTGCTTAGTGAATCACATCAAATTGGCGGGAACTGAGGTTAGATGGCCCCGGCACTACCCACGCAACGCAAGGTTAGTGTTGCTTGTGCTTTCCTTGAAATGGTTAATTGCAGCCACAGTTTTAGCTCTGTTACGATGGCAGCATAGCGTAGACAGACTGGGGTTATTAAACACCAGCAACCCCAGCAGATAACCGTGCTATAGGCCAATTGGCATCCTCTTACTACATTTCATCTATCATAAGGACTTTCTTTAATTTCAGGATGTGTTCAAGAGTTGTAACAGAGTCCCCAGTAAAGCTGGGTGGAAGTGATGAGTCTTCAGGGGACTTGCATGTTGGGTGCAAGCAATTAGATGCAGCCAATATATCACCCAGCAAGAGGAAACTGGATGATATAACCAACCTCACCTCATCTGGCACCACCCTCTCTCTCCTTCCAGCCTCATTGCTCCTTCAGAAGGGTATTGACCTGATCAAGGCTCAGGTAAGTGTTTGTTATACATTACATGTGATTCATTATCTACCTCAGGCATTGTGAGAACATTCTGAGATGACTGAAACTTAAGTTATTTGCTATGCATCATACTCGTTTGCATTGCTACTTGCCTTGGCAGCTTCATAAGGCTTCCAGTTTTCATTATACTGTATCAATATTTCATAGTGTACTGTTTTCACAGGCTCAGAATTCTCCAGAAAAGAAGGTCAAGTCTCGTCCTTTCACTGTCTCCATTGAGGGCAACATTGGAAGTGGCAAGTCGACTTTTCTTCAGTATTTCTCAACCCAGCCTGGGGTTGACACTCACCAGGTTAGTCACAGTTACTGACCCTAAAGAATTAGTCATCCATGCGCAAAGTCTAGGATGTGTAGAGGCAAAAATACCTCAAAGTGATGCAGCCTTAAATGAGAAATGCTTTATGCTTGTGTTTGAGGGGATAAAAGCACAAAAAATAAATAAATAAATAAAAAAGCACTCAGAGGAATGTAACTTGCAATACTTTGGTGATAGAAACTCCGTGCACAAACAGCTAGATAAGGAGTTTATTACAAGCTCACAGTAAAACAGTCTACCCGCGTCGGCTGTCTGCTAAGAACTGATGCAATAACGCCGTCTTCAGGCGTGGGAGAGCATGCTGACCTAGCAAATTTAGTGGGGGCATGTATGCATTGGGGGGGGACATATATACATCGGGGGTAGACATATTGTGGAGGGGGTACAGGAACATTATACTTAATCATGAATACTGGTCACTGTAAGTGAAGAACGTGTGTTAATTAATCAGACTCAATTCAGAGATCAGAGTGAGAGTGTCAGACAAGGTCTAAGTGTATGTAAATTGCCTACTGTGGTAGAGTCGGGAAATTTTAAAGTGCAATTGTTTCACTGGTACTGCTACTTTTGGTTTGGTTACACTTTATCATTTTATGATTTACTTATTTCATGTACTTCAGGAACCAATTGGCTTGTGGACCAACCTTGAAGGACACAATCTGCTTGGAAAGCTGTATGAGGACCCCCAGAGGTGGAGCTTCCTCTTTCAGTCCTATGTGCAGCTCACTCGCCTCAACATACACCTCCAGCACACACCAAACCCTGTCAAACTCATAGAGCGCTCGCTTCAGAATAATAGGTAAATTGAACCACAATTTGGATTTGTAAAAACTGTACAAGAAGTCCCCAGTAAGTTTAAGAAATTTGCTGCTTAAAGTTTCATTGCTACTCTTAAATCGCCTTTGGTAATTATTGTGATTTTACAGTTATAAAAAAAAAAGTTGTGAGCCCAACCGTGGGCCCTTATGCTCCTGTTTATGTAGGGTTCAGTGGGACTTTATGATGATGTTTTAGAACATAAACCAGATCATGTCACTTCAGTCCGATGTGATCCATAAGGAGTTGAATCCTACGGTTTTGGTTGATGTCTATGTTTCACATGATGCCACTCAGGTGAAGGTGACTGGACACCCTTGCATTAATCCTAAGACATCTTCTTCATGTTATCCCTTCCACCTTGTGATTTTATTTGACTTTGGACTGACATTTCAAACTGTAATGGCTAGATATAGCCTTAAAAAACCCATTCAGTACAGTATGAGCTTTTAAGTTTCATAAAATCATCTGATAACAGCAGAAATAAAATACCATAAAGGATGTCACCCAGATTCAATGGATTTAACATCTGAACCCTGTGACAGAGAAGTCAGTCTGAAACTAGAGGAAGGAAATTGTAAGTGAGGTGTTCTTGTTTCCAGTCAAATATGGCCCATAAGGGTTTACATCCAATGATGATTTGGGGTATATCACATATTATGTTACCGAAGAGCATGCTGCTGGTCACTCATGCCTTAAATGTTTGGTGCTGTGCTCCTGTTGAGACACTAAAGGATTGGATAAACCTGTAAGCAGTGATGAGTATGAATCCAACATTTATATATATTCTTGCCTCAGGTACTGCTTCCTGGAGAGTGGCTATGACAGTGGAGACCTCACAGGGGCTGAATACAGTGTCCTCTGTGAATATTATGACCTTCTTGAGTCACATCTCGACATTGGCATTGATCTCATTGGTGAGAGGCATTCTGTGGTTTCATTATCATCTATCTATCTATCCGTCTGTCTATTCCAGACGCCTTAATCCTGTAAGGGGTGGCCACAAACAAATTGCTTCCATATCACTCTGTCCCCTGCCATTTCACTGCCTGGCTCCCAGCTCACACCCCCCTCTTTTATATACCTCTCCACTCCATCCCTCCATCTCATCCTTGGCCTCCCCCTTCCTCTCCTCCCCTCCACCTCAGTCACATACACTCTCCTCATGTCTCTCACTTTCCATCCTCTCCACATGGCCAAACCACCTCAGTGTATTTCTCCTAACGCATTGTATCACGTCCACATCCACACCACAACGCTTCTTCACATCCTCATTGTCAGTCGGTCTCTCCCTGTGACTCTACAGGGTCCTCTCAAATAACTCATTTCCACTGCACTCACTCTAGACTTCTGTCCCTCCAACAAGGTCCAAGCTTCACTTCCATACGTTAGAGTTAGTATCACAATACTGTCATGTAGTAACTTTTTCACTTCCATGCTCACTTCCCTATTTCTTATCACTGCTTTCAAGGAACCAGCAACCTTTCTTCCTTGTTGTACCCTTTCAAGCACTTCACCCTCCAAACTTCCATCCTAACTTATCAAACTACCCGAGTACTTAAACGCACTCACATTTTCCATTGCCTCCTCATCCAACCTCACTGTACACACACTGACTTCACATCGCTCGAAGACCATACCTTTGCTCTTCCCTACATTTACCTTTAGATTCCGTTTCTTACCCACTCTCCCAAACTCATCCACCAAGCCTTGCAGCTCCCCTTCTTCTTCACTTACCAACACATTATCATCTGCATTACCAGTAAATAAGAAGTAGAGGTAAAATAATTGTGATCCTTTTAGAAAATTGTCAGACCTGGATAGTTATTATATTTAATCATGTTTGATATGATTGCAAGAAAATGAACACAAGTGAACTGTGATTTAACTCCCTTTTTCGGAAATCTTCCTCCTTATAAGAGTCAAATCTCTGGAAAGGATGGTATTTAGAAAAGATGAAATGAGTGACATTACTGGGGTTAATGATGATGTATAAACCTTTCAATATGATGGGTTTACTAAGTTAAGTAAAACCACCTGCAGTAGTCAGAATGGAGCAAAGAGTGACATAATCGTTCTTCCGTTTTTAGGATCATTGATAAAAGTACTGTACATACATACATAAAAATTACACCATGTTTCCTGTAATGGAACCCCCATAATGGGGTTGGCCATAGTACAATTGCTGGAATGTTTTCTTTGGACAAGAAGCTAAATCATTAGCCAAAACCAGCCAATTACTTCCCAATGGTTACTAGGAGCTGTTGGGAAGTAAAGCAATTGTAGTCTTTCAGTTTTACACTACCAGTACTTACACTGTACTGATAATTGATAACTCTCTTGGTTTTTGCTTGTTATATGACTCTTTAATCTCCCCCCCCCCACACACACGCACACAGTATACTTGCGAACCAGCCCTGAGGTTGTTCATGCCAGAATGGTCAAAAGGGGTCGCACAGAAGAGGCTGGCGTACCAATCGAGTATTTGAGAAAGGTAAGCAGTATAGGGGAGAAGGGGGTTAATCCCCTGTTACCCCATTTGTGGTGGTGGTGAGGGAGGGAGCAATGCATGGCTACCTTATCCCAATACTTTGAAGAGTAGATGGACTGCCTACTCCCCATGTTAGTATTACATGATTATAAAACTTTCAGTCACCCTTCTTTGGTATCAAACCCATTTGCATGTCAGAGCAGTCATTCTAGATATGAAGTTCTAACCATTGGACCAACTGCTGCCATGTGTAATAAATATTGCTCTCTATATACTGTCTCTAATAATAAAAATTAATTGCCATTAATTTTACATAGATTCTTTTTAATACATTTTCTTTGTCAGAGGCAACTGGACTTTACTGAGACGTGTAATGGTACTAGGGGCATAGATCATTTTTGTACTTATACATGCTCTAGGCTACAGCAGCTTAGCCTCAGGCTGCTACACCATGATAGGTGTAATATGGGAGTGGCTGTTACTGTTTTATTACTTTTGTCATAAATTTTTGTAAGTAATCCCTTGATTATCCAACGTAACAGAGCCAAAGGCCTGTCCAGAAAGTGGATCTTCTGGATAATGGACTTCTCCCCTGGCCCCCATTTGTACATAACCTAACTTTGAAAGCCATTGTAAAATGCCACTACAGTTCATCATACAACACTTGCTCCTGCTGTTTAACACTACTCTGACTGGTCAGGCAGACCTATAAATCACAGCCAAGCAGGCCCATCTGACCGAGAGGAGCTGTTTGCTACCTGGGAACATGAGGGAACTGGGAATGACTGAGGGGGTCTCTAGCTGATGCTGGGTGAGCTACCTAGCCACACAGCGCGGCACCACCAGGCTATTCCCACATGGCTGGGTGAATGTGTTCGTGTGGCCATAATATCCACTTGGACACAAGCATTTTATCCGGATAAAATGGAAAAATGTACGAATAATGGCTTTGAACAATCAGATCATAGTGTCTAGGTAATGGATTGTTCAGATAATGGATGTCCAGATAGTCGAGGGATTACCGTACAGAATTTTGTTTGTGACTGCTAAATGTAATGTGTTCCATGATCCAGGTTCACAACTACTACGAGAGGTGGTTACTGCAGCATGAGCCTCGTGCCCCACCAGCTCCTGTGCTGGTAATAGATGCTGATCAGGACTTGGACCAGATTAAGAGGGAATATGAATGCAAGAAGGCTGTCATCATGGGGCACAAGGCACTCCAGTCTTAGGTACTGTACATACTTGCTCAGTCAGAAATACAGGTATTGTAGCAATTGGGTGTGGAGTTTTGTATCATGAAACAGCTGTTTTTACACCTGAAGTATTGTTATTTTGCTGCTGAGGAAGTTAGTACAGTTCAGTCACATATGACATGTGGATTGTATCCCTAACAGTTGTCTTGTTCTAAGTTTTTCACCTAGTGTAAATAAAAAAACTGGTACTGGTATAGAACTGTGTTGCAGCCTCAAGACCCAAGTTCCCCTTTTGACTCTTCAACCCATGTCACTTCCCGTAGCCACACTCCAGTTATCAAAATGCTACCAAGCACTATTCTTAAGTACAGTGTATTAGAATGCCCATTCCCTGCCAACACCGAGATAAAATGAAAATGTAACCCTCTTCATGCAAGTCTTTTTATCCCAGACTTGCCCAGCCACCACAACACTCTCGTCGTACATCTGTTCACTGGCTGGCTGACACCACAGCAGTAGTGAAACAGCTGAAGCTGACCTCCGGGAAAGTTGAATATTTATTCAGTCTTCAAGTGACTTTAACGTTGTTGTTAAAAATATTGAGAATCTTGTTGCATCACACATCATCATCATCAATATCATCATCATCATCGTCATCATCTGGACCTCCTTTTCCACCCTAGGGCAGGGTGAGGAGTAGCGGTGTCCTGCCAGCCCAAATTTGCCCAGTCCAATGGGTGAAGCTTCCATTCACTCGTCATTCAAGACCCTGGAATGCTGGCTTTATCGGATACGCCAAAAACATTCACCACGTTCTGTAGCTTCACATAAACATATCTGATTGAGTCACACACACTTATGAATTGTAAACACAGGCTAAGCCACTGATTAGTGGAAGGTGGGGTGTGGTGTGGTGGAGGGATGCCTTGCCATGACCAAGGGCCATATTTATAAACCCTACTGACGTCATTCACAGTCATTTTAGAGTTAATATTAAATTGAAAAAATAATTTAAATAGTCTGTAATATAGTAATACTTTAGTGTTATGGAGATTTGTTGCACTGTGAATTGGTTGTGATTGTTTTTTCCCCAATGTCACCACTACCACACCCACACAAGGATTTATTATTGCTCCATACACACTCACTTATGAAGTACCTTGACAGATGCAAGGACAAAGATGATGGTTAGAACTTTTTAAATTACCAGGTATGAGGAAAGTGAAAGGAAAGATTCACTCTCTGAAAAATAAATGGAAATGGCAGGAATCTTCACAAAGTGGCACCATACCCCACATGGAAGTTGACGGCATGATTTTTTTTCCCTGCCCGGGTAGTTCAAATCAAAGCTGGAATGAGTCTCTTCATTTGGTCATTGGCTGGCTACAATTGATGGTTGCATAAGTGTTGGGAAAGAGGGTTGTGTTGTGCTCACCAAGATTGGATTTGGTGTGTTGTACTGTAGGAATTCACATTCTGTTTAGTGAATTCATGTACCGTACTTACTTTTATAGGGATCTTCCAGTCATAGGTTGCATTATAAATGTTTTGTGCTGTAAACAAAGCACTTTGTATTTGACTGTACTGTAACTAATTGGTTACTTAACTTTAGCTGTAATCGTTAAAAAAAAAAATCTTGGTTAGGTCGCATTCCAGAATAAAAGAGTTTTACTCACCATAGGAGAGGTATTTTGAACTGGGGAGGTTAGATATAATGTTAATTTACCCCTTCCCCACAAAAGATGTCTCTTAAGAAGAATAAAATCACCTGGAAGCTTGACAAATCAACAGTAAAATATGTTGGTAGACTCAGGAGGTTGTTATCTGAAAAGCAGTGATGTTAATCTAGTACTTTAATATTCTGAGAAATATCAATGTGTAAACTTTGCCAACTCTTAAGGAATAGCTATACATAGAAGGAACACTGTTCAAAATTCGTACTGTGTGTGTGTGTGTGTGTGTGTGTGTGTGTGTGTGTTTTACTTGTGAATGTCACGGTTGAATCAAGTCATAGTAGAGATTTTGCAGTAGCCGGTATTTTGATAAACAACCACTGTGTTTGTGTGTGTGAGAGAGAGAGTAATGTGAGGAATAAAGCGAAATTCTTATCCCATCCACATGCCAACAGACTACATCATATACTGTACTCCCACATAAGGATTTAGGCTCTTAATACCCATATCTATCGTGATTTGGTGGAAAAATTAAGTGAGGACTGATGTACTGGTATTATTAGGAGTATATGATGACATCATTTCTTGTGACAGCAAGCAGTTAAAACTGTTTTGCCAGTTCTGATTCTTCAAACAGTTTTCTTGAATAATTTGAATTTATTCTTTTGACCATGATACCTACATTCTTTTTGGGTACCAGTATTTCCATGAAACCTTTCAGTACAATGGTGTACTGTTTTATTAAGCCTAGGATTTATCTTTCATAGTAATGGAGTTAAGGAAGACTGTATGTTAACTTCTTGAGTTGGAAAAATTCTTCATAAGTTGAATGAAATCAACAGGAGGTGTGAAAAAATAAAAAAGAGGTTGTCATACTGAAGGCATTAATGGATCAAGAAGTGTGACTAGGTTTTAGTATTTAACTGTTAGTCCAATCATCATAACTCAGTTTTATTTATTTATGTGGGGTCATGAGATTGTGAGCCTATCGTGATGGTCTCATTGGGGATGTGAATTGGAGGAGAATAGCAGACTCAAGTATAGTAGTGAGATTCATCCTCTTATGTTGTGGGAAATACAATTCTGCTTGCAACACAAGTGCTTGACATTGGGGTCACCACATCTTTTTTCTGCATTACAATGTACTGGTAGGTTTCAACAACTCTTCTTTTGCCCCTTCTAGTTGCCCATTATTGTGTAATATATAAAATTTGGGGTAGTAGTACTCTCCCCATTCTCAGGGTTGCTTAAAAAAGAAAATTGACGGAATGAAAGGTTATATTAACATACATAAATACATACATCATCTATATTAAATAATATTCAGTTCATTTGTTAAAGAGCTGCTGTGAGGAAAAGGCCAGATTCATACTCCATTGTACTGTGTCACCCTGGGTAATGCATGCTATTAGTAGTTTAGTTTTAAGAGTCAAGAGTCTAACTCTAGTGTAAACATAGTTAATCTTTGTATTTTATATATGCCAAAAAAGCATAGTAAAACAGTGCTGTTGTTATTTATGTACTATATTTATACAAGAGTTTTGTAGCTACTTTGGAGTTTGAATAAACTTATATTCAGGGCTGTGTTGTTTTTGCATGTGGTACTTTTTGTTAAGAATTGTCAGTTTCTGAAAATACTTTATAAATTGGAAATTCAATAATCACTGGATTTGTTACTGCAGAGTTTGAGTTTAATCTTCACAGAACATTGCTCTGGGGTAAGTGACTAGCCCCCTTATTCTAAATGTCTGAAATGTGTAGCCTTTCCTTGGGCTCCTCCATGTGCCTTGTAGCTATATTATGGCAAGATGCTAATTCTTCATTATTTCTTCCTTCCCAAGTTTTGTTGAATGTTACCTCTGCCAACGAAGTCAGGCGAAGGTTTATGTGTTCACCCATGTCTTTGTGTACAAGATATTTCAAAAAGTTGTTAATGGAATGTATGTGGAGTACAGAGAATGGATAGGATATGAAATAATGTGATTCGTGAAAGATGTGGCGAGGGGAAGTCTGTGGACACCAGAATTAGAGTGTGCTGAGATGGTATGGTCATGTGGAGAGAATGGATAACAATAGAATGGTGAAAAGGGAATATCTGAGCAAATGTGAAGGAGGGAGGAGGCAAGGTAGGCCAAAGTGGAGAGATATGATGGATGTGTGTGTAAGGAAGAGAGGTGTGGAAGTTGGTTGAGGCTAGGAGACTGTCAAAAGATCGAGCTAGCTGGATGAATGTTGTGAGAAGTGCATAATCAGGGATTTGGCACCCTTTTTCAACATGACAGCATTCGGATTGACTCTGTCTGGTATGTTTATGTGAAGCTACAGGATCTGGTGAAAGTTTTTGGCGTATCAGATACTGTAGAGCGGCGGCTTGAAATGATGAGTGAATTTAACGGATGCCTGTCCCATTGGATTGGGCAAACTTGGGCTGTCTGGACATTGCTACTCCTCACCCTGCCCTAGGGTGGGAATGGAGGTCCAGATGATGATGATAATGGATTTATGTGAAACATGGTGGAATGTTGAGCAGTGGTTCTAGAAAGTATAAAGTTTTGTGGTTGATCTGGATCCAGAGTCAGGAATAAATTGAATTTTATTTGCATTGACTGAGATGTAAGTAAGCTGCGTGCAGTCTAAGGCAATACGTAATTTACAGTTAGCTATGATGGATTGTAAAAGTATTTGGTAGGAAAGGAATTACAACAGTAAATAATAAAATGTTATTGGAAACTTATCTCTATCTATCTATAGCCCTAAGCCCTAATCCCCCAAAGGGTGGCCGCAGACGAAATGCCTCCAAGTCGCTGTCACCCACCATTTGACTACCCTCCCCCCAACTCACTCCGCCTCCCTCATATACCTCTCAACTCCATCCCTCCACCCCATCCTCGGTCTACCCCTCGCTCTCCCTCCCTGTATCTTATGAATTCCTTTACATTTCGAAACAGAGCTAATATTTGCTGAAAGTGTATGGCAAGACCCATCACCTTTTGTTGTACAAGTACTCTGTGTATCTTTATAACAATAATTATTTCAGTTCTAGTGGAGGTATACGAATGTGCCTACTCACACGTGTAGAATCACCGACCAGTTAAGTCTGCCTCACATTCCTTTCACCTGTTTTGCTTTTTAGTTAACCTCATTCTCCATGCATTACATGTCCTAACTACTTTATTCATACACCAGTTTCTAAAGATACATATTTGAGCGGGTTGCCTCTACGCCGAGTAGCCTGACAACTTCCACCTTTTGTAAATTCATGCATCATGTGTCACATCCCTTAACCAGAGTTTGTGGTATCTCTGTTGGATGGCAGTGCATTTTTATACTACTTTTCAATAAATAGGTGTAGCAGACTATCAACCCCATGATAGTGTACATGATACGTGTCACGGCAGCAAGAAACAAGTACAGCTCATTATGACCGTAACATTGTTAGTGTATATATATCTCTCATTTACGGTAACATCCAGTAAGGTTGCCTTTGCAGTGCCGGGATAGTTTGAATATACATGCTCCCACATTTATGTACTTTGTAAAATATTCGGTTGCTTGCAGTTGGCACCCGCTGGCTGAGTTGTCAAATTTAGTGTTCGGACGTAATGATGTACAAAAGGTAATATTTTTACTGTTTGATATAAAGCTTTATAGTTTTTTGTGATGCAGCTTACACTGAATTCTTGTGTGCGTCCATGAAACGTTTCATGTAAGATATATGAATATAATTGATTACAACAATATAATGTAATCTGAAGCCATGGCCAACAGAAAAGGATTGTGCCGGGGCCTGGGGTAAACATCAGCTAGCTGTCTGGTTGGGGTCGTGCCTTCTTCAGCAGCAATGGCTCAGCTCGCATACTTTGTGTTTATTTTCTGTGGGTTTTTGCAGTATTCTTATGGCGAAGACTTTTACAGTTTCACAGTCAAGGATAATACAGGCCAAGATGTGTCTCTGGAGCGATACAGAGGAAAGGTACGGCGGCACAGGTTACCGTAATGAACTTAAATTTACAACTCCCATATTTGACGAGTAAGCAGAAACAGTAATAGTTAAAAGATTAGAGCTAGATTTGCGAACAGTTGGAGAGGATATTTTTGGACTATTAACCCACTTTTACTACCAGCATTACCAGACTAGCCTCTTTTATAGTTTAGGCTAGTTTTGTAAACTACCAGTATTCTAGTATTAGTTGACACATTAATTGATCAAGTTGAATATGTTGTTGGGAAATATCTTAAGACCTAGTTGTTCAAGCCTTTTTTTTTATTTTTTTTATTTTATTATTTTTTTTTTTTTAATGCTTCTGCCCCCAAATTGTCAGATTGCCTCATTTTTATTATTGATGTCACAAATGAAAGCAGGCAGATCATCTGGTAAAAGCTACATTAAACCTCTCCGGTTTGAAAATCTATCCCAAACAGAATAAAATAATTTGGGTATATCAAGAAGGCAATGTAGTAGGCACCATCAGAGTGAAGGGGCCAGTGACCCTGGTGCAGTTGATAAGTACAGATCAAATCCATCCTTGTTTTTTCCAGGTGACCCTTGTTGTGAATGTTGCAAGTTTGTGTGGATACACAGACAGTACATATAAAGAGCTTAAGAAACTACATGATATTTTGAGTAAGTATACCCAGTTTGTATAGTGCAGTATTTAAACATTTACTGTATGGGGAAAATAATGTATGACTGTTTTGACCAGATGTGGACACTTCATACATAGAGAGGATTGAGTTGAGTCTGAATCTGAGGGTCTGAGTTTGGCTAAAACAGTTTTATCGTTACAGTAAACATTTCTTTATGTGGTTATAATTCTTACATTTTAATAGTTTGTAGTACGATTCTTGTTTTAGATCATACTCAGTCAGTCATTTTTACGGTGTTCTCTCGTTGGCTTTTACATTCACAAGCACCTTCTTGGACATTTTTACCAGAAATCAGTAATAGCTACAGTTCCTGTAACATAGCTGTTGCTTGCTAATAACACATGATCTCTCCCATGCATCTGATTTCTCCCTCACCACTGTGCATGCACTTGCTAACCTGCTGTAACTGCAAGGGCTTTGGCCTCCAGTCCCTGTGCAGTAATTATATCACCTCACACTGCATAGCTGCATAGGCAAATAAAAAATAAATACATAAATCATATTGTTGACAGGCACTGAGGCTGTACAATAAGGTGAAAACTGGTGCATAAGGGGAACCTAGGTGTTATTTGTGAGGGCTCAGTTTCCAATGAAAACACCTTTGAAGAATAGTTGTTTCTAAAGGTGACAGCTAAATACCCTCAAAATAACTGGATTGAGTATAGGCTGAAATGAGAATACAGTAAAAACTCAATATAACAGCCTTCAGTAGACCGGAATTCGCTTTTATTGGAATCAGGGAGCTACCTGACTAAATTCTTATATATCAGAAAAAGTCCAGTATAGTCAGAAGCAGTCTGGACTGCCTGACCACTTTAACTATGTTTACCACAAGAAGGCAAATAAATGACATGTGATTAGTGTACCATACTGTATTATTATATATATTATTTAATTATTGTAGTGAATGTATAATACAGTATGGTACTGCAATGGTAGTGAAAAGTATAAAAACCGTTGGTGCAATCTGGACTAATGTCTGATATATCAGAAAAAGTTCGGATTAGCAGGGTGGAGTCTGGATGTCACTTTTATCGTAATTTTGCTTTATTTGGAATGGCTTGGGCCCCAATTGGTACGTTATAGTGAGGTTTTACTGTAATACCAAATTCATGTCACTTATATGAAGACAAAGTACTGTAGCCTATACTTGTCATGGAACATACCATAGTCTGCAGACTATATATTGGTGCTATTTAAATCACAGCCAGTATACCAGTATACAGTAATTGTTTCAGGAAGGAAGTACCAGTACAGTAAAACCTCAATATAATGGACTTCAGTAGACCGGAATTCGTTTTTATCGGACTCGAGGAGCTACTAGACTAAAATCCTATATATCGGAAAAAGTCCAATAAAGCTAGAAGCAGTCTGGACTGCCTGACCACATCAGCTATGTTCAGCACAATAAAGTAAATAAAAGACATGTTTATCAGTGTACAGTACAGTATTATTATATATATTACACCATTTGATTAATGTAGTGAAGTTATAACACAGTACAGTACCGCAATGGTAGTCAAAACAGTTTAAAAACCGTTCATACGATCCAGACTAATGTCTGATATATCGGAAAAAGTCTGGATTAGCAGGGAGAAGTCCGGATGTCGCTTTTATCGGAGTATTACATTTTTCAGAATGGTTTGGGCCGCAATTAGTCCGCTATAATGAGGTCTTACTGTACTTATGTTTTTAATGTGTTACTCGAATTTGTCTTTTTATCATGATGATAATCATCATCCTTTACTTCTTTATTCACCTAAGGATGGGGTCCAGCAGAGTCCAGAAATATGAAAAGTGAAGGCACAATAGAGGGAAGTCTGCATCATATTGTATTAATAATAAATTTTTGCTTTGTGTCACAAAATTATAGAGACTACTTCTCTGCGTCAGCATTCTTAATGTACCGTACAAGGAAAGAGAAAGAACACTAGAGGAAATCTGCACTGTGTCACGTTGCATTAATCAGTTTTTGCACATAATTCCCAGGCTATGGAGACTACTTTTCTGTGCTGGCCTTTCCGTGCAACCAGTTTGGAGATCAGGAGCCACATGACATTGAAGACATAGTGGAGCATATCACCAGTTATTATGAAGTGGAGTTCCCCATCTTCAACAAAATCAGTGTGTATGGGGAGCATGCAGATCCAGCTTTCAAATTTCTCACTGGTAAGTCAGTGTCTCCCGCTTTTGTACTTCACTTTAAAATCTCATCGTCTGTAAGACATCTCTTCGGACATTCTTTTAAATACTGTCATCTGTCATTGATCTGCAGTTGGATGTTACTTCTTTCTGATATATTTTAAAGCAAATAGGGGATTACCATATGTAATCCTAATTTGGGCTTATGAGCAGTGTTTTAGAACTATGGAATAGAGGTCGCAAATGTGGATGGTCCATTAGTCACTTGAAAAAGTTATGTGGACTGACAAACGGCAGTTGGTCAGGAACTGAACTAAGTTGAGCAGTGGTAGAATTAACTTTTATATTATTGTACCTGTGAAGCAGTTTTGTCCTGCTGAAAGGACAGGCCTTTCCTCTGCAAAGGGGATAATCCTTTATAACCTCTGGATGTCATACCTAATCAAATTGCAAAATGAATTTAGTTCTGCAAATAATTTCAAATCTTACCACTCCCAGGGGTGCATTTTTAGGTGTGGGGGGGGATACCTTTATACAGCATATATAAATATGTACAGTATTATACCATTACAATTTACATACAAGCTACTGGTAACCGTCTCCTTAAATCCTTGGATTGAATACCCAAGCTATGGGTCTCCTGTTTTCCCGATGGGGCAGTAAAGGATCAGATGATGGCAGTTTATCTCTTACAAACTCCTCTTTGTTTTGCCAGATTCTTCTTCAGTAGTACCTGACTGGAACTTCTATAAATACCTGGTAGACGAGTCTGGCCAGGTTTTGGGAGCATGGGGGACACGAACTGCCATCCAGGACATCTTTGATCAAATTCAGGCGACTGTGGAGAAGGTTAAGGCTGTGGGGAAGACAAGAAGTACTGAGGAGAAACCTGATGGGGGAGAAAAAGCAGAGGATGCCACAACCAGCAGTTCAGAATCTATCAAGGAAGAACTGTGAAGCCTTAGTCTTGGCAGCTGATGAGGAAGAAGTTAACTTGGCGCTGGTATGTCAGTAACTTTTGTATTGTACAAGTCTAGCTTTTGAGTTGGGTAGTTACAGTAGTTAAGGTATGTACTGTATCTGTTTATAGCAAGATGCCTTAACACCCTGTAGGATCTAGATATAGATAGATAACAAAGTGTAGCTATACTCAAGGTAATGGTATACAGTCATGTTACTGTATTGGTTAGATAATGCAGTGTAACCCTACACCAGGTAATGGTATACATTACTGTATACAACCAATATACTGCTCGAATTCTAGATGTTTGCAGATTGTTTAATTAATTTATTTCATGTACTTAATGCCAGTATTACTAAAAATTATACCGGTATACTCTCTTGAGCAGCCATTTATTTATTTTTGTGTGAAGAAGTCTGACAAGAATTTTATGAATACAGTAATTAAAATTTATTAGTCATTAATCCTCAGAGGCTAAGAGACTTTACAGCTGAATAACCTACAGTATATTGTGGTAACTAGTATCAGACATGTCAGTTGGCTTGAAGGGTTAAGACTGCTAAACACTATGCCATGTGACCGCAAAGTAGAAACTAAGGAAAATATTAAGGTAGCTACAGTTTATTTTTTCATATTTTGAGGGCTTCCAGAAAATGCTTGTATTTAATAATGTCACTAAGGTGGTGGAAATAGGTTATTTGTAAGTTTGAATAATTTAGACTTAATCACCCTCAGAAATTGTATGTATGCTGTATTGTACAAAGTCATCTCAGAATTTGTCATTATCACTGACATGGCATAAATAATGAAGTTCAGTTTATATACTGGCACCCTAAGGTAAATTCCTGTCTCACCAAAAGTGTTGAGTTAGAATCCAATCTCATAGTTTACATTAATGCAGTGGGTTTGATATTCTAGAACCATAAGATGCCCTGTATTTTAAATTTAGATGGTAGTATTGGGCCATTCTGTGGTGGTCATAAGGAATACTGAAAATTATGCTCAGTGCCAGATTTAGACTTTGCGAGGCCATAAGCTGTATAAAGCTTGGAGGTCTCTTGTTGAAAAGTTACACTAGATAGTGTCACAAAGATGCATACCAAAACAGGACCTTGGGTAAAAAAAAAAAAAAAAAAAAAAAAAAAAAACTTTTAATTATTTAATAGCAAGGTATTTAAAGTGAAAAAAACAAATTATTATTATAAAATTTTACCCCCTCCCCCCCAAAAAAGTGAAATTTTGTGAAGCCCCAGCAGATTGTGAGGCCCCAAGCTGTAGCTTGTTTAGCTTATGTTTAAGTCTGGCACTGATACTGTACAGAAGTATGTAGTAGTAGTGCAGCATCTGCCTGAGAGAATATTCAGTGTTTTTGTTTCTGAATAATTCCTCAGTACTGTACTGTATTCTGCTTCAGTGAGCATCCTCAGTATTTTAGAATTAAAATTGCTTATGAATATCTGCTGGTATATTAAAATGTTATCTTGGGTATTTTCAGTACAGAAAAGTGGCATTTTTGTTTATTGTTGTTGGTTAACCTAATGACCTCTGACAGGTAAAATTGTGTAGTTTAGAAAATATGATATTGCTGTCCTGTAGAAACTCACTACGATATATTGGACCAGCCCATAATTTTGTCAGGCACCTTAACTCTTCCGGACTTCCATTTATTAGACTGTTTGTTACAAAAGTGACCAAAGCTTGGAGCAACCAGTACTTACGGTAGATGAGCCACCTCCACCTCTTTTTTTTCCCTTCTGTTTTTTTTTTTTTTTTTTTTTTTCTTACAATTATATTTTAAACTCTGTGTGCATACACAGTTTTTGTATTTTTTTTTTTTTTTTACTGCTTTAATGTCTCTGATATTGCTTTTAATACACTATGCATACTTTACAGTGTCTTGGGCTCACTAGAGTTGTATAAGACTGTGTAGTGTGTATTATACTTAAGCCTGATATATCCCCCTAAACTCAGGACTGAGTGAAATCTGTTTTTATCAGGCATGCATTTAGCAGACTGTGTTACTCCCACTTTGTACAATATAATGAGATTTTACGATGTTGCCACTGTTAAAGGTTGGGATTGATGTTACACTGCCACCCAAGGTCTTTAGCGATAACATGATTTTATCATATGTTTAAGCACAGTTACACAGGTAGCATCATGAGCAAAAGTTCGATGACATTTCTGTGCCAGCTTTGGCAGTGGAAGATGTTACATGAAACCGTTTTATGTGAAAACAATATGTAGCTCAAAATAAAAGAGTATGAGAAGGAATGATACTCTGTTGTTTTAGGAAGAATGAGAAACATGAAAGGTAGGACACAAGGCTGGTTGGCAAACTTTTGCATGTGACTTTAATGTAAACTATATGAACTGTCAACCCTTTAAAGGTTTATTGAATCTCATAATTGCTCAAATGGTTCATTGTCTACAATGTTGGCTTTAGAAGATTTATAATTTTATTAGGTTAATTTAAAGATGATAAACAATGGAAGTCCATAAAATGTTATGTGAAATCTCAGGCATTGAAATTAGTTTTCAGTAAAACTCGTAAATTATTTCCCATAGTAGTTATGATGAGGTATTTGTAATTTGGTCTGTTTTTTCTGAAGTTAACATTATTATATTTTTTATACATACTGTATGTGTTGTTTGTGCTTAAAGAAGTTTCATATTTTAATAGTGTTTTATTTGCCAGTTAGTGAATAGGTAATAGTGTACTTGCAGTAGTGAAAGATGGAGGGAAAACAAAGCTTTTCAGGTACAAAATAAAGGAGATACGAGGAGACAGTAAACAAAAATGTTGGTGCTGATCAACTCTGCCCTGGCTTGAGCAGCCCTGTCAACTGCAGGCAGGCAGCTGCCTTTGCAAGGCCGTCCTGTGTAGTGACGAGGTTACCTTGCATTTGAGAGCGCCCCACAACAGTGAGGCTTGGTTCCTGGTTCCAGGATGGCTGTTGCATTTGCATCTCCATCCATTTGGTAGGGGCACCATAGTAGGCTCCGTATCACCCCATTATTTGGGTATGTGATTATCACCCAGCATTGTAAATAGTTTCCTGGGGTTGTCACTCAGTGTACAGTGGAAAGAAGATTAATTATAAGAGACAGGAAGGAGGAGATGTAGACACACAGATAGATTGATAAAGGTGAGTTAGAAGTTGGCAGCACTAGAAAGTGAATGATAGTTGCTGCCACCTACCACCAAACAAAACTGTGAAGTGCAAATGTAAATACAGTAAATCCTCATTATTTTATTATTATTATTTTTTTATTAATAATATTATTATTATTATTACAGATGATGATGAAGATTATTTTTTAGCTGAATCCATAGTAAATACCAGAAGCTTTAGGGAAGTTCATTGCTACTTTACTACCTAGGCAAGTGATTTGCCAGTTAACCTTTCAGTACCAAGTATGTATAAAGACATGATATTTTGGAACACATCCATGGCATAACACAAAAACTGCTTGTTTATGATAAAAGGCAAGGATGGTTAAAGTACTGTGTGTGATACGCAGGGTATGACTGCTTTAACCATTTGCTGAGCATGGATAACGTTAGAGGAGCAATATAAATACTGTAAGTATGGTAGTGGATGGATGGCTACCATGGACTGAGAGGTCCTACTGTGAGAGAGAAATATGGCTATACCTCACACAATCACTCCATGGCAAGAAACATTGAACTCCATGGAAATAGTCAAAGTCCAAGGCTAGACTCAACACTTACAAATTTTATTTCACAGCTGGGATTTCTTTTTTCCCAAGTTTCCAGGAACTGTTGAGAGCTAATTTGGCTTATTACCACAGAAAACATCAGCTGTATCACAGCCAACCTCAATATGGTGATTTCTTAAGAGGAAGGATGGGATTATAATGACTGATTGACAGTATCTTTGGGATGTCCACATTTGATGAAAAGGGTGTGTAAAGATATAAAAACATTACCAGACTGAAAGAAATAAAGGAGGTACTGCTATTTCAGATGTACAACTGTGGTATGTTAGCTGATAAGCAATTGTCTGGCAGTGACCAGAATATTTAAAAAGACATTACCATCCAGAAGAAGTAAGCCTTGAAATGAACTTCTCTAGTGGGGTATACCAGTAGAGGTGGTACTGGTCTCATAACTGACAAGATGCAACAAACTTGGAACTAATCAAAACAGAAAATGGTTGAAAGTGGAAGGTTACTACATTTCAAAAGCACAAATGGTAATAATCTTTCATAGAAATGTAACATCCATATTACTATACTATGTGCCAGTCCAGAAATGGAACTACAGAAAAGTAGGCAGCATACTGGATGGAGAGATAGAAAATAAAATCCACAAGGCAGTGGACTATCAACAACTGAAGATGATTCTGACATCTGAATGAAAGAAAACAGGGTACAGTACTAGTAACCTGGCTTTATGTCAAGGATCAATAGTGGGTTAAAATATTTGATCATAAAACAGCAGTACACAAAACTTTCATGATAGAAAAAAGTGAAGTACTGTACTGTATTGTACTGTACAGTTGTATACAATATTACAGTGAATAATGACAATGGTGCAGGAGGAAAATGTGGATGAACATGGTAGAAGACTACAATATACAGTATTGCAATGGATATTGGTTTCGATAATGGAATATCTTAGGCATAGTCAAAACTCAAGAATAAAATGGTTTTGCCTGTTACAGGTAAAAACCAGAGCTTATGATAGTCAAAACTCAAGAATAAAATGGTTTTGCCTGTTACAGGTAAAAACCAGAGCTTATGATGCCAAACTGGAGCATGTTGGAAGAAGCTTAATGAGGAGCAGAGAGAAATATTTCTAGGTGGCAACAGTTTGTTGCAAGAGAACCAGGGTTGAGAGGCAACTTTACTACTTGGGAAAAAAAAAGGCACTACAGTGTTTTCTGTTTCAGTGTCTTATTTATGCGTCCATTTAAGAACCCAAATTTTATGAGCTGGTATTGTACCCAGGTATTCTTGTCAAAAGCTCACCTTTTCTTAAACTGATGTGTCCCACATAAAACCATGGTACAGATCATGCACAGGACTAATGAAATGCAGTGTTTTATGAACATCAACTATATTTCTGATAAAGCAGGAACACCAACTAATGTGCTACAGTCATCAGACAGAGTGATAAATCCCACACTATAGTATAAGAAAGAGCAGTTCCTTTAAGGAATTACAATACTGATGGCTTGAATTACTGCCTTCACCTTTGGCACAAGTTCTTCCCTATATTTGCCTATTATATTATCCTCCTTTGTATAAACAAGAAAATTACTTTTACACTGACTGTACATTTCACGAGGGCAGCGTTCTTTGTAGTGATTCATCTGCACCATTGATATGTTTAGTACTTTGTTGGACTTCATTTTGGGATACAGACTTTCCAAGGTGTAATGATTGAAAACTGCTCGAGAAGTCACTGTTGACACAAAACTCTTGACTGAATGACCCACGAGGCTGAAATTTGCACTCCGTACTGTATTTTGGAGCATGTGGAAATAAGTGGGTAAACTAAGATCCTTTGTTGAATTAAATACTCCTAGGAAATAAGCATTCTGAGCTGACAATGATGCATACTTGCTCAAAATCTTTGGACTTTCTTTCATGATGTCTGCAAGCAGTTCAGACCACGTGTAGGCCTTTACTGGTATTATAACTTCATCAATATCTAAGGGTATTATGTATTCATACTGGTACAGACTTCTGTACAAGCAATCATTATAAGGTACAAGTTCATTTCTTCTTTTCTGCCACATGGCTTTCTTCAGGTACAATGAGCGTAACTTGGGTTCATTAGGTTGATCACCAGGTAGTGTAAGTGGGATAACTTTCACCTGACCTTTACTGGAATAATACTGTAAGAGTTTCTCAATACCCTCATGAACTGTATATTTGTACATAAACACTATATCAGCCCCAAGAATGTTAAGAAGTTCCAGCCATTCAATAAATCTCAAGGAAACATCTTTGCTATAATCCATCCCTTTGACACACACTGCAAACTGCTTCCTCTTTCCTTTCTGCCAGTTTTCCATCCCTTCCCTGTGGACTACCAGCAGACTGGTTGGGTCTGCACATGCTCGAGATGTGACTGACACAGCTCCTGGATATACTTTTTTGTCACGCATCTCAAGAGGTACAGGACAAGTAAAGAGGTACGTGTGGTAAGTATCAGGATCTGGGTTGCGGTTCCATTGTTCCAACCACACTTCAGTAACCTCAGCCTTCATCACCACCCTCTCTGGTCCCTCATACCAAAGGCTACAGTAATATAACTCTTCTTTTTTTATTTTGCCCATTGACATTCCAATTATTCTGATATAATGATACTCTGACCCTGAGTACATATACCTAGAGTCATAATAAGCACTGTATAAATATATCCTTGCATCTACTTTCTGCCAGAATTTGTTACTCCACTCAACATGAATTTCATCTGGTCTTAACAGATTTGTACAGTTGTGAACCTGCAAAGTATAGAACCTAGATTCGATTGCTGAACCTACAACTATTTCATATTCATTAACATGTTTGCGTTGAGGTTTCTCTGAACTTGGAGGTGGTGATGTAGCTGATGAGGCTCTGAAGTAAGCATAATACAAAATTATAGTGAATGCTGTTACTCCAACTAACATCAGCAGTTTGAATGGTGAGGTTCTCATTATGGTAAGTGAATGACAAGTGAACTTACGAAGCAAAACATTAATGTTATACTGTAATGATTAAATACCATACACAACAATGTGCTTACTTAGAACTGAAGATAGCTATAGTCTATTGCATTCACTGTTATTAGTGCACAATGTTTAAGGGATGTTGTACAATTACACACATAATAATGGTGTTTTGAGTCTGCTGCCCCTAGTCTTGGCTGTTTTCAACAGCTGCATGTTTAATTCCTCTTCTTCCAAGCTCATCACAGATTAATTTTTTTTTCAACTGAAAGAACCAAAGTGCAATGAGTTACAGAATATAAATAATGGGTATACCAACAAGCTAAATAATGTACAGAACAGTATCATTCAAAATAGGCTACAGTGTTTCAATCTTAAATGTGTTAAGCAGATAATGCTGCAGTTTTGTACAGTATTTTTTTCATCAGTAATTTATGGAAAAATTAGATATAAATCAGTTTGAGTGGAAAAGTGGTTCATATGGGCATGCTAAAATACTGTTCCAAACAATCATCAGGAAAAGGTAACTGACTGAGGGTTCTAGTTTTCCTTTTAGCTAACAAAATGGGGAGAAAATGATGCACTTAGAAAAATGACCACGACAGATACATTAAAGCACGGAGAGTACTGTAAAACAAAGAATGGAGGGATACTGAACTGTTAACCTACATCTTTGGCAGTATACTACAATACAGCCATACATTACCAGAAAAATGTGACTTGCTGCTTGTGAATATAATTTTAGAATGATAAGGAGATGAAAAGTACATGCAAATATCAATTGAACCACATACCTACCATTAGCTTTGTTATGTATGACCAGAAAAAAGACATACACAGTGTGCTTTAAAGATCATTTATGACCAAATAATGCTTGCACAGTGATTAAAAAGCCCTATCATTACAGTTATCTATATGTACCATACAGTTTCTGACTTAATTGTACTAGTAAGTCAGTAAGAATTTTACCTAAATACCATATTTCATGCATCTTTGTGATTGCTGTTTCTTAAAATGAATTAAGATGGTCAGACTTTATGTGCAGTACACTAATACTGATAACAAGAAGAGAGGAGAGATGAAGATTTGCTTTCATCTCACTCAGAAACCCTTCTTGGGAAATCATCTGGTATTGGTAAAAGGTAAAATGATCCATTGAATGTGAAAAGGCTATTCCTTGTTAGTTCTGTGAATGTTTTTGAAGCTCAGAATAAATAAAATTAAATAAACGAAACATCCAGTACTTGGCTAAGTGATGAATCTCCTGTCATCATTCTCATTTCCAAAATCCTACAGTTCTGCAATACTGTTTTCGTACATTCACTGAAGTATTACCTCTAAATGACCTAAAATTCATTTAAAGTACTGACAGTCCTACGACACATCATTAGCATAAAAATAAAACTTACCACCACGCTAATGTTAATGCATTCCTAGTACTTAGGAGGGCACTCCTACAGGCGTTTGATGTCTGTGAAAAACTGGACGCCACGCCACCTTCTAGTTGTAGTCTCCACAGGATCTCAGTTAGTTGTTTTTGTTTCAGCACAATACCTTTCACACTGTCATGACCACGATATAATTGATATATCGTGATCATGAGCCCTTATTCGTACAGGTTTTTAGGCTGCGAGATATATATAGGGTTCATTCACGTAAGACCACAGTATCTTTCTCGTTCCGGAACCTCATCCACAAGCTGTCAATAACTTACGATTATCTCTCGATCAGGCTACATTATCTGTTATCCGAAACATCACCAACAGATATTAGCTAACGTATCATATGACAGTCATGAACCGAATTTATGTTGAAGAAAGCACACTGCACCACCAATCGTTGTTTTGCCTATTTGCTCATATAAAAATTGAGTTAGCCTCTGGCCAAGATTAACATTAGTTTGTTTACATACCCCTTTAACTGGACTGTGTTCGGGATGCTGGTACTGGCTTCAGATTTCCTAGAAAACGTTCGTTTTCATTCAGGTGATCTTGTTTTTTTTTTTTTTTTTTTTCATCAGGATCGATGAGCAATAGTTTTCAGGTCTGGCTCATAGTTCATTACAGATACAACCCGAATCCATGTATGGGCATGGTTTAAATCTTCGTGCAATACAGAACAGATATTTTTGTTTGTTTTATTGCATAATTCACTTACTGCCGCTGAACAGTATTAGTAGTTCCTCAGACTGGAAGCCTTCATTCGAATATTTCAATGGTCCTGAATGCACGATGTTAATTGGCATCAGGGATGTTTGTACTCGTATCCTGACTGCCCTCCTGGATTCTTGTATCGTAGATTCAAAGAATCTGGATCAGGGGGCAACAGCAAAAACGATGATATTTGTGATTCAGCGAGGGTTTCTTGTGGATACTGAATACCTCTCCCTTTTTTATCCCACCATTATCATTTTACCATAAGACAGAACATCTTTTACACACCAGATATATTTAGTAGGCCTGCCGCCCCTCTCCTTCCCAAGGAGCCAGCACAGATATTCATTAACCAAGCATCGTCTTCAGTTGTAACATTTCATGATCATTGCATTGTACACGACCTACTTCGCTTTTTATCTGTAAATGATGAAATTCTGTATATTTTTATGTTCCTGCCCATTTTCCAACCCACACTCCTTGCAACTTGATAGGTTACAAGACTAGGGCCATCTTCATGTTCCAGGCAGAGTGAGCCACAGTCTAGGCTTTGCAAGAGGCCCCATAGTAAACACAGCGTCTCGAGGCTGGGTCACACTCTAGTCAAGCTACACCAGACTTAAGGCTGGATCTCGGCTAGATCAACACTCTAACCAATCTTCGAGACCTGACAATGCACACTTGAGACTGGGTCACGCTCCATAAGAGTGAGTCACACTCCGTGAGGATAGGTCACGCTCCAATCAATTTCAAGGCTTGACCATGCACACTTGGGGCTGAGTCATACTACAGCCAGTCTTAAGGCCTGGTAATACACACTAAGGTTAGATCACACTCCAACCATGCTAGACCACATTGAAGGCTGGTTCACCCGCCAAGCCGTCTAGAGGCTTGACCATGTTCATTAAGGCTCATCACACTCGAACCAAGCTAGACCATATTCAAGGCTGGGTCACACTCCACCCAATCCCAAGGCTTCACCATGCACATTTGAATCTGAGTCACACTCCATGAGGTTGGCTTACACTTCAACCACCCTCAAGGCTTTCCCATGCAAGTCGTACTCCAACCAGACTAGACCACAGTTGAAGCTGTAGGTCACACTCCAACCAGGCTAGACCACACTTGAAGCTGTAGGTCACACTCCAACCAAGCTAGACCATGCTTGAAGCTGTAAGTCATACTCCAACCAGACTAGACCACACTTGAAGCTGAATGTCACACTCCAACCAGGCTAGACCATACTTGAAGCTGTCGGTCACACTCCAACCAGGCTAGACCACACTTGAGGCTAGGTCACACTCGAAGAAGGCTAGACCAAACGATGCTAGGTCACACTCGAAGAAGGCTAGACCAAACGATGCTAGGTCACACTCCAAGAAGACTAGACCCACTCGAGGCAAAGTCACCCTCCATGCTGCTTTTCACTGCCGGCTGTGACTCAAGCTTGCCCCACACTCCGGCAGAGGGGGAAAAGGTGGGCTACTGGGCGGAGAGAAGGCTGTGGTGGAGGCGGTATAACTCCTCCTCCACTCCCTCTATCAACTCCTGCGCCTGTGTGGAGGGAAGAGAGTATTTTAGAGAGGGTACGCAGTGAACCGTATTTTCGTCGACCATGGAAAGTTTCGTAACCCCTCTCCCTTTTGCGTTCTGTTTAGTATATTACACCTTTATGTCCATCATCATCATCATCATCATCATCAGCAGCAGCAGCAGCAGCAGCAGCAAAATCATCATCATCATTATCATCATCAACATCATCATCATCATCATCATCATCATCATCATCATCATCATTCTTATAACCTGAAAATGGAGTGAGATACGATACAGAAACAAGAAAAAAGAAAGAGCCAAAATGGAAGAACTATCAACAACATGTCCTTCGAGACGAGCTACACATTCACACATCATTCAAGCCCCCGGAATCCTGACTCCACACACAAAAGACTAGAATGGTGTATTAAGTAAATCACCAAGAGGAAAGTGCAACGAAGCCTCCTGAGTCAGCAAGAGTACAGCCCACTGAGTGAAAATCTATATTACATTTTTCCCTGATGCTGAGTACAGTTAAAAGTAAGTTAACAGTATCGTATTAAAACATATATAATTTTTTTTTAATGGAGGACACCTGTGATCTTGTATTTGAATTTTTTTTTTTTGCATTTAATTTGTTGTTCCTTCCTCTGTTCATCTTCTGTTTAACAATATGAGTGGAGGGTAAATATGAATGGAGCTTCATGAATTATTTCGACATGTGCAGGTTCTTAACTCCCCCCCCCCCTAAATGTACTGGATTTTCATTTCTTGTCATACAGGGAATTAGGCAAGTCACCGTGTTTATGCAAGGAAGAAGGAACCGTGTAACTTAGTAGATCACGTTATCACCTCGTACTTCACACTGCTACATTTCACACTGTCACACCACTTAATTCTTCACTTCACACTGTCGTCCACAACTCAGTCACATTAGCATACCTTCCTCACGCTGCCACACCCCACATCACATTGTTTCACACACACACACACACACACACACACACACACACACACACACACACATCCCACTGCCCAGACTTCAAACACTGTGTAGAATATCCATTTCACTTCGTCTTATGACCCACCTCTCTCTTGGAGGTGATCAGAGTCTCGTCCACATTGAAGCCGACATTAACCTTGCCCTTGTAGCTCATGAAGGACACCCCCGCCCCCACCGGAGCTCTGTTAGGCACCCAGAACACCAGGTCCTCCACTGCATCACCCCAGATGGTTATATCCTGCTGGGGACCTGCGTAGGGAGATGAAGAAATGAGGAATGGGGGAAGAAAGGAAGGATGGGGATAGATTACTCTGTTCAAAGATCTACTCCTATTATACTGTGATGAGAGGTGATGGGGTATAGGCTGAACAGGTTTAATTGACTGACTGATGAATATAAACGTTGCTCTTTTTCTGTCTATAACTTCTGCTGTGTTGGTTTGCAGTGACACGCTGCTAAGAAGTGTTATACGCTTCTCTTTTAACATTCACACTTTGTTTATTATGAAGCTCGAACAGTTTGGGCCCGACTTGAACCCTGAGACTGAAGCTATAGTGTATAATTCGTGTAATATTCCGCCGCAGCGTGACTGACCGGGCACGTTGCTGGCGCCAAGAGTGATTCCGCTGCCTGAGAGGAGGAAGGAGGCTACTGCGGCTGGCAAGACACGGCTCACCTCCCTCACCAGCCAGAACACCGCCAGTAGTGTCGGGTCTCGCTTCACGCCGTCTAGCAGTCTCTGTGTGTGCAGGTAGGAAGATAGTGAGAATTTGTGTAAAGTGTAGTTGAAAAAAGTTGTCAAAGTGTAGAAGGATAAAAATTAATGAGCAATTTAGTGTAACCAAAGGAAGTTGTCGCAGTGTAGAAGGATAGAGATCAGTTCGCAATCTACTGTCGCCAAAATTGTCACAGTGCAAAAGAAAATAAAGATTAATGCGCAATATTGAAATCGTCCAACATTCTGAACACAAAGGTGGGAAGGCGATTGTAATTTGTTTGGGTATCACAGAAGGCTTTGATCTATACCTTAGTGCACAAGAAGGTGGGTAATAGATTTTTGCCCATATATTGCGCCGTTTAGTAGTGTGGGGAGGGAATGACTATTTTTTTTTAATTATTGTGTTATCTTAATTTATACATGTATTTTGTGTTATTATATTCCTAATTATTGTAAGCACCACACTCAGGTATTTAACATACTGTACCATCAAACCAACCAGTCCGTAGAAGATGTGCACATGCTCTATATTTACCTATAATTTATTTACTGTAGGCCGGAGAAAATTTTTGTCCTTTTGCAGCTTATATCCCGTAGCTCAGTGGCAGAATAAGACTACGGCTCTACATACATTCCATAGTACTTTTTTTGTGACTAGTACTATAGCCTTGTGTTACATTACTGCCATAGCACTACGTTCAAAATGGAGAGATGGCAATTTTACCCCTTTGCTAACCTGTGTAGAGTGTAATTTGATGACACGCTCTCCACTATGGGTGTTTTTCGTGCGTGTTCAAAGACCATTCAGGATTTTTTTTTTTTTTTTTTTTTTTGGTATCACACATCGTTTTGTAAGGGAATGACGTGTTCATCATCATCATCATCATTATCATCATCATATCATCATCACTTCTTCCTCCCCCCTCCTCCTCCTTCTTCTCCTCCTTCTCCTCCTCCTCCTCCTCCTCCTCCTCGTCATCATCATCGTCACGCACAGTACCTTAGTAGCGTTGAGCCTGTTGAGTGGCGTGAATGTTGGGTGGGAGGGCAGCTTGACGGCGGCCACAGAGAAGTGGTTGGTGAGGGTGAGAGGGGCGCGTAGGTCATGGAAACTTAGGGGCACCACCGCTGTCACGTCATGCACCACCTCGCCCCTGCATGACAAGAAAACGCAGGTATCAGCACATCTCTCTCTCTCTCTCTCTCTCTCTCTCTCTCTTCTTAAATATAGAGCAGATGTTACAAGACCTAGAACTCAATTTTTCACATTAGCTCTAACTCACCACCCCACCTGGCTCTGACATCCATAAATGAAGCCAAACATTCCAAATCCAGGTGTATCTGAATTTCCATGGCTGAATTTTAAGTACTTTGAGATTTATGTAGCTTTTATGGAACCTACTGAAGCGATGGGATTTCAGAATATGGCCGTGTCAATAAATTTAGCAGATGAATGTACATGCGTTTCAGTTTTTATATGGATATAGTACTGTGTCTCGGGAGAGGGGAGAGAAAATGTACCCACGTAATCCCTTCGTATAGAAAAAGAAGGAAAAAAAAAGTGATGTGGGGTAAGTCCGGAGTTTACACCCCTCTCCCCTCTCTTTTCTCTCTCCCCACCCCTCCACACACACGCTCTCTCTCCCCCATCTCCACTCCCTTCCCCTCCCCCTTTTGTGTCAGCGTAGGGACGTGTCAACCTCAACACCCTGTTAAGCAGATCTGCCCCACACCTCGCACGAAACAGGAAGAGGAAGGCTTTTATCTGGGTCGTTCTTAATCCTCTGATGCGCGTCCCCAAAGAAATCAAACTGCTTGCTCTGTATACCTCTCCCCACGCCGTCTGAGTCTGTCCGTCTGCCTGTCTCGTCTCTGTCTGTCTGTCTCTATCTGTCTGTGTTACGATGGTCATGATCTTAGTAATTTCTTCATTTATTTCCCCACAAAAGTCAACGTCATCCCACCATGGGTAAGTTATCCCATGGTCTTCAGATATAAATTTCCGTCTGTCAGCATTATCTATATACATTTTACCAGGCTTTAGTTATACTCTAGCAATTATAGCATTTTTTTTTTTTTTTAGCGATTTTATGGATTTTTTTTTTTTTGTCCTCCAAGAAAGTATAGCACTATTTTTTTTTTTTTTTTTTTAAGCATGCCCACAGATATTAAATGATTTGATTTTGCTCTCCGGTCATCAGTTCTACCGTCATATTGTTTCTACGACAGTGACATTAATCGCTTGTTCCTGTGACTGGCTCGATCTGATTGTTTCCAAGGATTAATAAGGAATTGTTATTTATTTACAGTATTTACTTCTTTACTTAGCAGCCACACAGAGCACGAGGGTCAAGTGTGTACAAGGGCTGGCTAGACACCGAAGCACAACAAATGGCGGAAGTGCTCAAATCTGTTTACCGTGGGGCCTGTCAGTACAGACCGTCTTGCAGTAATCTCAGTCTTACCCCAGCTTCTTCGTGGGTTTTGAGGGTTCCTTGACATTTCTTCTTTAGTGATTTATTTCCTCGTGTGTGCTATTTATGTCCTGTTAAATCAACGTTAGAGTCTCTTAGAGTAATCTCAGTCTTACGGTCGTGTGTGCGGGGATTTAGACCGTAGCAATTCCTCCTTTGCGATTTGGTTTATGTATTACACCTTAAAGTTCTCTTCTTCGTTATTAATATCCTTTAATATCACATTAACCTCAGTCTTAGGGTCATATGTATCCTTGATTTAAGAGGCTGTTTAACACATTCCCTATGGCGACTTATTTCCCCTTGCCAGTTATTTATCTCCTACGCCCTTCAGCCTAAAGACGCCTTTTATATTAGTTTGTTATCCTTGTCTTATTCTAGTGGTTTATTCACGTTCTTGTATAGCTGCCTAGCATTTTTTTTAATGCAAGGAAGATGTGTGTGCATGGGTGTGTGTGTGTGTGTGTGTGTGTGTGTGTGTGTGTGTGTGTGTGTGTGTGTGTGTGTGTGTGTGTGTGTGTGTGTGTGTGTGTATATTTGTGTGTGTGTGTGTGTGTGTGTGTGTGTGTGTGTGTGTGTGTGTGTGTGTGTGTGTGTGTGTGTGTGTGTGTGCGTGTGACCCAACCTTTTAGCGAAGTGCCTGGCGAGTGCTGAGGCAAGGCAAGACATGAGCACATCGTTGACGGTGGTGTGGGTCGCTGTCTTCACCTCCCGGAGCATCTGCAGTGACAACCCTTTGGACCACGTCATTATCTGAAATACCAATAATACCAGTGATACCTGTCTGTTTATCTATTTCTATCTATCTCTGTCTCATTCTGGATCTCTGTCTGTCTCTGTCTCACCATGGCTCTGTCTGTCTCTGCCTCTGTTTAATCTCTGTCTGTGTATATAATTTTTCTGTTTACATCTCTCTGTCCAGTTTTGTGTGGGCTGTCTGTTTGTCTATCTTTCTGTCTGTCTTTGATTTTCTTTACCTTTCACCTTGTCTGTCTGTGTCTCCGTCCGTCTGCCTGTCTGTCAGTTCGTCCGTCCTTCCGCCTGTGTGTCTGTCTGCCTGTCACTCTGTCCATATATTTGCCTGTCTGCCCGTCCGTCCTTCCGTGTGTCTGTTTATCTGTGCATCATGTCAGCGTAAATAAAACACTAACCTTTCGTCCTGAGAGGGTAGGGCCGTGCAGGGAGTTACGGTCGAAATTTGCCACCACCTGAAGGAGCCCCAGAGGCAGCACCATCACTGACCACACCATCATTGCCGCCCTGACAACACCATACCACACCATTATTTCTGCGTGTGTGTGTGTGTGTGTGTGTGTGTGTGTGTGTGTGTGTATGCCCTCATGTTAGCAACTGTACACCACAAAAATATTCATTATAATACCCCTCCTGTTTTGACTACAGTTAGTATTAGTCTACATATATTTATAAGAAAAAGAAAAAGAAAAAGAAAAAGAAAAAGAAAATAAGAAAAATAAAGAACATTATCCGTGATGCAATGAAAGAAAAAAGACAGCAAAGTTAAAATTCGTTCATTTCGACTTCAGTTTAAAAGAAAGGATCATGATGCACTGAAATTAAGACAGGACTGAACTCACTTTATGAAGACGCTGTTGGCGGTGGCTCTACGAGAAAGTGTGAAGTGTAAGCTGCAAAATAAATCGCTACAGAAGAGGCGCAACGAAAACTCCTATGGCAGTTAGAATACGACCAGTACTGAGTTGAAGGCAGAACTATACTCGCGGATAATGAAGGAGAGAAATTAAGATGTAAGATGAAAGATAAATAGCTACAGAAGAGAAATTAAGACGTAAGACGAAAGATAAATAGCTAAGGGACAGGGATTACGAAGTCCTCTGTGTGGTACTGTGATGGAGGGAGAACTAGACTCACTTGACGAAGGCGTTGGGAGGCTGTGGTCCTACTGGTGGTGGTGGTAGGGGCGTGTCCACCAGGGCCTCCACACACAGTCTTATGAAGGACACCCCGTCACCGATGGCGTGGTGAAGCCGCAGCACAACGTTGTACCTGAACCACCGTCCCAAAGTCACGTGATTTGCACACACACACACACACACACACAATAGTTAGTTGCAGATATCACTCTTATAATCATAACCTTAGTTCTCTGGTATAAATGATGTGGGAAGGACCTACTAACAGGATCACGAGGAAACACAATTAAAAGAGAAAAATTATCATCACTTTTCAAAAGTAGTGGACCTTCATTGCTTTATATCATTTCTCAGGATGCAGTGTTATTGTGTTGTGATGATTTAAGCCGAGATTTTGAAAGCTAAGTTTAAACCAATTTTAACTGGTGTTCAACTCTTGACCACTCCTATGCTTAATAAAATAATCTTGCTTTAGCCAGAATTAAGCGTCTATAATTTCTCACGTCCACAAGGATTTTAGAAAAGTAGTCAACGCCTCTCACATTACCATATATTCATTCCATCAAAATTCTTCGGCCAAATGAAGATTAAATTCTCACCTGTTGTCATCCCGCACCATAAGTATCAGCTCCCAAGGTGGGCGGTCAGCACTCAGCGCCTCGCCCCCCTCCTCGCTGATCACCCGCTGCACCAGGTCGTCCATAGTGCTGCTTCTCGCTACACCAAACTCTCCCCGGCCTGTCTGAGCAGTGCCATCACTCCTAATGCCCTCAAATAGTCCCTGGTTTCCGTTCTTGGTGCCTAGTTTAGCAGAGGCATTAAGTAGATCACAGGGTACTAATTTATCGCCGTATAGGACGCAGTGGTTAACCTTGCTGTTGTATGGGTTGCAGTGTGCTAGTTTATCCCCATATAGGTCGCAGGGTTGTGCCAGTTTGTCTTTTTGTAGGTTGGAGAATTGTGCCAGGTTAGTAGTGTCATTGTGCAGAGCGCGGAGGTCTATCAGCCTGACGTGATCTTCGATGTTCAAGCGCTCCACATCCCTCCAGCAGTAGTACCCGCACTCCTTCGTGAACACCTGCCGGAACTTGCGGAACCTGTAATCACCACTGGCGTCCCTTAGATCCAGAACCTTTTTCATAACATGAGATCGGATCTTGTTTATGTCTGGTACCCCTGCCACCAGGATGCACACTGTAATGAAGGGTCGACTTTCCTCACTCTCCATTCCCCACAAGCCGTCCATGCCCTCTGCTTTCGTCACACTTGACCCGAATTTCATGATATACACAAGTTTAACTGTAAGAGACGCCAGCCAAAAGACAGCCAAGCCAGGGAGCATCAGGGGTATCATGACCAGCAGTAGCACCAAGCCCAGTAGCGTCTTGAGGATGTTCACCAATATAATGTTCAAAATGTCGACTCTTCTTTTCCCTAGGCTACGAGTTATGGACGGCAATATGGAGTTGGGACCTCTTACATACTCCTGCAGCACCAGTAAAGCCACCAAACCAATCGACACATCCTGCAGGGGGAGATTCGAGCCCATATCCACGGAAGCAAGCGTCTCCTGCAGCCAAGCATAGCGGAAGGCTTCTGGAGGAGGGGTGGTGGGGAAGAGGGTTGCGTTTGCGGGGCGGGAGATGTTAGAAATCAGCCAGGAGTACACCCGCTGCTCCACTGGGAAGGTAACCGCACTCGCCATTTTGAGAACCGACTACTGCAGGGCTTGTTCTAGGGAAAGACTTGGACTTGGTAAAAGCCGATTGCCTGTCGTAGTGACCGTCGTCTATCTATCTATCTATTGCCAGACGCCTCAATCCCGTTTGGGGTGCAGTCGGTACGTACAAAATCTCAGCCTTTTTCTTTTACATTCACTAACGCTCTCAGCACCAGTGGCGATCAGAGAACCTAGATCAAGTTGGTAAAATGTCGTGCCAGTGACAAGGATATCACTCGGGCGTTCAGTATGGTTAATTATGCCTTTTTTTTTTTTTTTTTTTCAGTGGATGGCCATTGTTGATTACAGTATGGTGTTCGGATTTTTTTTTTTCGGATACTTGAATGTTTGAGGTCTGTTTTTATTCGTGTTTCAGTTCTCAATCCAAAATAGCATATAGTTTCCCAGGATGGTTATAAATTCCTTGTACTTATCTGTAGAGCCAAATAACCAAAAACCAGTGTCCTTCACCAGTCACAAGCGTTCATATGATCAGTTTCTTTTCACGGACAGATGAACGGCTCACTTGTCAGCCTGATATTATGTTTAGTTAAGAATATTCTGGATATCACAGAAGAAAGTTGTTGTATTGCATAGATGTGTTGATAACGTCTCGCTGTAAGATCTTCGTCTGTAAGAAAGAGATCTTTATATTACCAGGGGTACAGCTGGCGATTGCAAACTTGATTCAGATTTTTTTTTTCCTCATCACACAGGGCTTTAGGTAAGTCACTATGCTGGACACACTACCACACTATTGTTCACATTGTCACACACCCCACTGTCATACTTCACACTGTTATACCTCACCTCACACTGCCAGTACATCGCAGTCATGCCTCATACTGCACACCTCACACTGCCACACCCTGCAGTCACGCTACACCCTACCACTTGCCACACCTCACATCACTCTTCCTTACACTGCCACACGACTCACTACCACTCCTCATAATCACACCCACGTTGCCACGCTACACACTGCCACACTTGACACCCCCACTACACACACACACACACACACACACACACACACACACACACACACACACACACACACACACACACACACACACACACACACACACACACACACACACACACACACAGAGGAAACCCAGCACAAGAAGGTCATGCAGTCCTGAGGCGATGTGTGAGACTAAGTTTCCTTCCCTCTTAGTAAGGCTTCTTCGCTCAGGCCACCCAAGCATGGAGTGGCATGGTGGTGTGAAGTGTGGGGTGAGGGGTGAGGGAGAAGGGTGAGGGATGAGAGGTGAGAGATGAAGGATGAGTTTTGAAGGTGATGGGTGGGGGTGAAGGATGAGTGGTAGGAGTGAGGGTGAGGGAGGTGAGAGAGTGACAGGGTGAAAGGGTGAGGGAAGTAACGTAATATAAACACTCTGTTCCTGTCGATGACTCATACACTCTTGTTGTCTCGTCCGCTAAGGCTTCCTCTTAATACCTCGTCCTTACCGGTTTATTTCCGAATAGAACACTTTAATAACCTGCTGAATGTTATCTATGCAACCTATACCTGCATTAAAAGCAATCAGTAGCATACGAGAGAATATGAAGGTTCAGTATGCAAAATAAATCGCCAAGGAAAGATGTCTTCCAAATGCACGGGAATACAGAAGACAAACACTTTTTATGCTAATACTATCAACATACCATTTCCACTTTCATATGCATTTCTCTCCCTGTAGACACCCCTCCTCGCCTCGTACTTGCTCAGTGTGGGGAAGAGTTACTACTGGCTATCCCCTTCTGTTCATGGAGAGGCTCGGTTCTGCATTAAGCCACTTAAGGACTGACAAGAAAAAGAAGCTGTAGAAGTGGCCGAGTGAGGAGACTTAAGAAAACATACCACCACGTGAGCTGAGACAGGTGAGTGAGAAGGCTTAAGACAGTTCACTTTACCTTTAAGCTCAGAAAAATAATCTAGAAGCAGTAAGAGTATTCCACACACACTACCACACCTTCTTATGTATAAACGAAGCCTTCCATTCTCGCTGACCCTTATTAACAGTATGTCCCTGTTAACCATCTAAAGTAATCGAAATGTGGCTCTCAAAAGTCGGACAAGGAACAGGTCAGGTAGAACGGGGCTGAGTTCAGGAAGCCGGTGGACTGGTGATGGTCACTGAACTGTAAGGCGGTCAGGGCGGGGTGGGCTTCCAAGATAAGATTAATGGATAGAGGACTAGAATGCCAGAAACCAGTGTGGAGAGGGGGGACTGGGATTCAGCTGATGTAAAGTCCAGATAATAAACCTCCAAACTAAAACTGAAGGCTGAATGGTCAAGTTAGGTTAGGGTTTCATATATAAGATAATGTTGAAGACTGAAATACTGAAGGCAAGGATGAGGGAAATGATGTGGATTGGCAGATGGGAACATAGCTGAAGTAGGATCGGGACGGGAATAAACCTCTAAGATAATAATATGAAGATAGGACTGAAGGATAAGAGGTAAACTGCAAGGAACCGAGGTGGACCGGCGGATGGGGACTTGACTGTCGTGGGACAGGGGAAAGAATAATCCTCGAAGATAGGATAAGATAAGGTAACTGAAGGACGGGAAGCTAAAATGCAATGAGCCTATGTGGACTGGCGGATACAGACTCAAGATGGATAAGATAAGGTAACTGAAGGACAGGAAGCTAAAATGCAATGAGCCTATGTGGACTGGCGGATACAGACTCAAGATGCGTGAGGCTTCCAAGACGGGGATGATTCAGTCTTCGCTGCAAAATGGCCTAACTTTATTGTCAGCAGAAGTTGTCGGGCGTCACCACAGTGGCAGCTTTGCGAAGGGAGGAACAGAATTTCAGAAAACTGCATTTAATGGAGAGTATGTGGATTCCTATAATGTTTGCAGATCCATGATAATAGTTGTGAAGTGTGAAGGTCGCTGACAAGAAACGACAATAAAGAAGTACTGCAGAACTTTCCAAATTCCAAAGTAAAATTCTGATGTTAATGTTCTAAAAAAAATCATTCACCGAAGGAAACTGAATAAGGTATTACTGACAGACTCTATTAGATGAAGTTCAGGATTTAATAGAAAGACAGGAACTTGTGAGACGGTGATCCTAGACAGAAAGACAGAAAATTAGACTGGGAGGAGGTGAAGTGGGGAGAGTCTTACCTGGTGTGGGGTGGGCGTGGGAGTGAGCGTCTTGCCTGTGTTATCCGCCTTATATATGCTGACTCTCGTGGATGTCTTGTACCCTGGTTCCCTCCTCTTCACCCTACTTTCCTCCCAGCCTGCGTCACCCTGCCTGCCTCATCCCTGCTGTCTCCCTGCCTTACCCTCCCTGCTTCCCTGCCTGCCCCCTTCCTTACCCTCCCTGCCTCACCCTTTCTGTCTGTTTCATCCTGCTCTCCTGCCTCACCATTCCAGCTTCACCTTACCTGCCTTCCCACCTACCTTACCCTACCATGTCTCCCTCCTTACAGTGCCTTCTTGCCACACCCAACCTGCTTACCATATTCTCCCTGCCTCACCACAGCCTATCTACCTCTCCATGCCTCCCCCTGCCTTGCTTCCTGCTTGCCTCACTATCCTCTCCTATCCTTGTAACTGGATCACTGCACTCCCGTCATCACTCCTACCTCGTTCGCCTGTGACACATTCTATTCCCCTCCTTCATTCTCTGTCTACCTGTTGCACCTTTGTCTCTTATTCTTATTCAGCGTCTTTTTCTTGTGTGTGTGTGTGTGTGTGTGTGTGTGTGTGTGTGTGTGTGTGTGTGTGTGTGTTTGGCTTGTGTAATGTGTCAAGTGGTGTTTGTGTGTTGAGGAGCTGAGTAAGGGAGTACAGGTAACACATCCGATTAGTACAGTGCTGAGAGAGAGAGAGAGAGAGAGAGAGAGAGAGAGAGAGAGAGAGAGAGAGATTACCATCTTTATATAATTCATGCTGAGGCCCAGACGGTTTTATTCAGTTTGGGGGAAACTTTTGGACGTGCATGTGTTAGATTATAGATTTTCCTTAACCTCCTAGATTATACTCCTCATTAACCTCTTTGATTATACTCCTCATTAACCTCTTAGATTATACTCTTCATTAACCTGCTAGATTATACTCCTCATTAACCTCCTAGATTATACTCCTCATTAACCTCTTAGATTATACTCCTCATTAGCCTCTTAGATTATACTCTTCATTAACCTGCTAGATTATACTCCTCATTAGCCTCTTAGATTATACTCCTCATTAGCCTCTTAGATTATACTCCTCATTAACCTCTTAGATTATACTCCTCATTAACCTCCTAGATTATACTCATCGTTAGCCTCCTAGATTATACTCTTGATTAACCTCTTAGATTATACTCCTCATTAACCTCTTAGATTATACTCCTCATTAGCCTCTTAGATTATACTCCTCATTAGCCTCTTAGATTATACTCCTCATTAACCTCTTAGGTTATACTCCTCATTAACCTATTAGATTATACTCCTCATTTACCTCTTAGATTATACTCCTCATTAACCTCTTAGATTATAGACTTCATTAACCTCTTCATTACTAGGAATCTCTCTGAAGAAAATAGTTTGTTGGTGGAATCTCTCTCTCTCTCTCTCTCTCTCTCTCTCTCTCTCTCTCTCTCTCTCTCTCTCTCTCTCTATCTATCTATCTATCTGTCTCTCTATCTATCAAAACTTGCCATAATAAAAAAGGGATTTGATTATTTTTATGACTCAACCTAGATCAAGCCAACTTTGACGTATTTTATTCATTTCACGTTTTTTAAGATATTTTCTGGTCACCTCAGATCAATTATGCCCATTTAAACCTATTGTGAGTAATTCAGGTGAAGTAAATAAATGCGGGGATAGAAAAGGGATGAGTGGATAGGACGGACTGGGATGGTGAGGATGATGGCGCACGGTGGAGGGGAGTATACCCTGTGAAGATGGACGTGACAGGTCGGCCCATAAGGTATAAGTCTAAGATGTCTGGTAGGAATTAGATGGGGGTCTGTTATCTTGTTATTGTTTTTCTTGGAGGGATCAATCTTGCGGGCTTCTGGCCTTTGGTTCCTTCTTCCTTGCATTAAAAAAACGAATAGTGGAGGGGGTGGGCAGAGGAGTGAGCGAAATGGAGGTGGAAGATGGGAGAAGGTAGATGGAATATACTGCTGTGGAAACGTGCGTATATGAGAGAGGGGGATGTGAGCTGGGAGCAGGGCAGTGAAATGGCGGGGGACAGGGCGACGTGGAGGCGATTTGTTTGCGGCCACCCCCTACGGAATTACGGCGTCTGGCAATAGATACAGTAGATAGATAGCTAGATAGATAGATAGGAAATGTGCTTTGTATGTAGGGCGATATTG
>NC_137040.1:2780328-2800328 GCF_032717465.1 Coenobita brevimanus
GGAGTGCTCAGTCTGCTGATGTGGGCGTGGATGTGGCAGTGAGAATAGGGAATGAAAAAATGATACAAATTATACTTTCACAACACAAGAAAAAACCATACACCTTGGGAAGTGGAAGAAGAGACGAAAAAAACACCCCACAACACACGATAAAACATACACCTGAGAGGAAGTGGAAGAGGAAGTGGAAAATACACCCCACTACACAGCCCTTGATGGGTCGTCCCTACAATACACAAGAAACACCTGGGGAAGTGGAAGAGGAAGTGGAAAATACACCCCACTACACAGCTCTTGGTACTAACTCGGAGGACAGACGTGCATGACGCTAAACTCGCCCCAGCAGACGCCGCCCCCCTCCAGCACCGTACCGTCCTGACACGCCATCATTACGTCCGTGGCTGCCGTGTCATCCAGGAGCCCCTGATACTCCTCCACCCTCAGCGCCACGCCAACCAGGAACTGTCCCGGCCCGCACCACTGCACGTCTGAAGGGTTGGAGTGAGTTAGGGTAGGTTGGGTTGGGTGTGGTGAGGTTAGATGAGGTGTGGTTTGGCTGGGTTAGGTTGATTAAACTTTGGTGTGGTAAGATTAAGTTGCATTGTGTTAGGTTATGTTAGGTTTGGTTGGGTTAGATTAGGCCTGGTTAGGTTAGGTTAGGTTAGGCTTGGTTAGGTTAGGTTAAGTTAGGTGAGGTGAGGCCAGATGAAGCAGACTTTGTTAAATCCTCAAAATGCAGTGCCACACAAACCAGGAACCGTCTACGTACACATCACTGCACTTCTGGAGAGTTAGATTAGGCTAGGTTAGGTTAGGTTAGGCTAGGTTAGGTTTGGTTTGGCTAGGTTAGGCTAAGTTCAATTAGTTTTGACTATGTTACGTTAGATTAGGGCAGTTTAGTTCAGATTAGGTTAGAGTGCATTATGTTAGGTTAGGTGAGATGAGATGAGGTGAGGTCAGTCCACGAGGCATCCCCTGGTAGTCCTCAGCCCGCAGTGGCAGATCACCAAGGTATTGCTCTAGGCCACACTACTGCACATCTGAAACGGTGTGTGTGTGTGTGTGTGTGTGTGTGTGTGTGTGTGTGTGTGTGTGTGTGTGTTGTCATGTTTAATATCAGGTAGCGAAAACTGTCTTAACGTGAATCCGAATTTGCACACTCTCACGTCAGTATGTCCCCTTATGCTGACCCTTACATTTTCAAGAGCCAAATAACGCACCGTCTATACTGAAACATTCTACGGTTATTTAATCCAGGACGACAAGGGAAATAGTATTGGCGGGGGTTTGTGTATGACGTCGATGGGTTTTATGGGAGATCATTTTAGTTTATTTTGAGAATGATGGCATCTTTTTTTTTTTTTTTTAATTCCTGCTGCTTATATAGATTTTATTTATCTCAGGGGAGACTCTCGTAGTGAAGGGGCTAATGGAGAGTGCGTCCGACCTCTTCGCTGTGAGATATCTTCCCTTAATTTAAATACAGTTCTTTCAGTACGACGCCGAGTTATTTATTTTGTGATGGCGTTTTTATACATTGTTTTTGTTTCCTGCAGAGCATCTCACCTCGCCACGTGCCCCAACACTGCACGCTGGATGTAATGACGCCAGTTTCGGCTCCGGTGGCCTTGGATTTGCAGAAGAGCCGAATGCCGTTGAGGCCGGTGTCGTCCAGGAAGATGGTCTGCGGGGATTCCACCTGGTACGGGAAGCAGACACAAGGGACTTAGGAAAGAAGTAAGTCTGTTTTGTATCTTTAACTGTTATTTCATCGCCGTCATTATCTTGATTATCATCTTATAATTCAAGAATATCTCATCACTCTTCTTATTATCATCATTCAGTTTCCCCGTCATTAATGCACTGCCTAGAATCCAGAAAGTATAGTTTATGATACGTTATGTATGATAAATATTATTATCATCATCATTATCATCATCGTCATTACCCTGCTTCCTCTCTCTCTCTCTCTCTGTATGTATGTATGTGTGTGTGTGTGTGTGTGTGTGTGTGTGTGTGTGTGTGTGTGTGTGTGTGTGTAATTATCGTCAGTGTCATCTCTGCTTGTACCAGTCAGTCAGGCCTGCGTTTTTCTCGGTTCGTCACTCTCAGCATGTATCTTAGTTGCCTTACTCCACCTTGATCTGAAAGGCGTGTGCGTAGCTGCCTGGGGGACACCGCTCGTAGGGACCCCACTCCCCGAAGTCTAGTCCGTTTCCAGGCACGAGGATGGCCCCTTCTGGGAGGAATGACGTGCTTAGGTGAAATTCTGAAAACCATTGAATTTCTACCTCATTTTCTTACTAGCTAGGATGCAGGAAGTGTAGCAAGAGGGTCTAATGATCATACTGGCTAGGGTGTATGGAGTGTAGCAAGAATGTTCAATGATCATACTAGCTAGGGTGTAGGGGGTGTAGCAAGAGTCCAGTGATCATACTAGCTAGGGTGTAGGAATCTGTTTACTCACCTATCCTTCTGGAACACAAGCTGCTACGTTTCCTTGGGCATCGGTTCAGGCTGGTGGCTCGCACTGTTCTGATGTTGGTAGTTGTGGTAGTGGGGATTGTTGTAGTAATGTTGGTAGTTGTGGTAGCTGTTGCGCTAGATGCGGTAGTAGCAGTGGCGGGGGGAGGGGTAGTGGTAGTTATGATGAGAGGTGTTGTGGTGGGTGTGACTGAAGAACTGAGAGCTGTATTAGCAGGGGTGGTAATTGTGGTAGTTGTGGTAGTTGAGGTGGCAGTTGTGGTAATTCTAGTTTCTTCTTTCCCTGCATCCACTGTCTTCAACTTGTCTTCTCTCACCACTCCATTTTCTTCCCGTTCCATCTCACTCCCTGTTTTCCTTTCTTTGTCTTCTTGTATCATCTTTGTTCTTTCTTCATCAATCCTTGCGTCCATTTTCGTCATATTCTTTCCTCTCACCACTCCCTCTTCTTCCAGTTCTGTTTCACTATCTGCCCTCCTGACCCTGTCTTCTTTTGTTTCTTTTATCATCTCTGTTTTTGCTTCTTCTCTCCCTGCGTCCACTGCCTTCCTCTTGTTTTCTTCTCTTCCTCCATCTACTGCCTTCCTCTTGTTTTCTTCTCTTCCTCCATCTGCTGCCTTCATCTTGTTTTCTTCTCTTCCTTCATCTTCTGTCTTCATCTTGTTTTCTTCTCTTCCTCCATCTACTGCCTTCCTCTTGTTTTCTTCTCTTCCTTCATCTACTGTCTTCATCTTGTTTTCTTCCACATCTCCTTTTCCTTTCCCTTCTGTCTCCCTCACTGCTTTCCATTCTCTGTCTTCCTTTGTTACCCCTCTCTCTGCTCCTTCTTTCTTCACGATGTTGCTTGGAGACTTGAAAGTGGCAAAGAAAGAAAGGCAAAGAAAACTGATTAATGTGGCTAAACTAGAAACAACAACAACATTTTCATATTTATGGGGAGGGTGCAAATTGAACTTTAAAAATATCGTTAGTGGGGAGTTTATAAATACTTGATTAGATTATTTTTTTTTAGCCCTGTCACTACGATATCGTGTTGTAACTTTTATCCATGGTACTGTTCAGTTCTTGGTACTGTTACTGTTAAACTCAAATTACGAGGGAGATTACGAAGTGGAGGGGATGGATGCAACCTTCATATATCCCTTCATTGCCAGAGTTCCTTCCTAGGTGAAACAAGTTAGTGATGTAGTTCTTTCATTTTTACTTGGCCCAAATCTTCATCCCTATGCAGATTATTTCACGTAACCCAGTGGCAGAAAAAGACAATACTGTGGCTCTACATGGTGTCTGTAGCATTTCTTCGTGACTGACATTGTTTTTTAATGTTAGTGTCCTGTTACAGCTCAGGATTCAGGAAGGAGGGATGGCAATTTTAGGCCAAAGTGGGTATACAATAAGAAGACCCTCCTAAGCTGAATAACACAGTCTGGTGGTGGAAGAAATCTAAAAAAAAAAAAAAAAAAAAAAAGTTAGCCTAGTGAAGAGGAAGTTAATGGTATGGCAGGAGTGCGCACATGGACTCAACTACAGTACACACTAGTGACTGATGGTGTTGTAATAGAGGATTTACACCATTAAGGCTGGTTCGTCTCTATCCCTTCACTGTGAGAAATCCTGAGTTAAATAAAAATAGTCTCGCGGTAGCATAAATAGAGAAATTAAGGCACCACTGAAATGGAAGCGTTATAACCTATTTAAAGTCATCTGAAAAGAGAAGAGCTTTAATTTTTTGAAAGCTGACAACTGACTGGTTGTCCGAGTGTATTCATAAGTAACGATATATCTTAAATAATTTTTATTATAAATGTTACAATAAACGTCTCTGTTGATAAGACTGCTCAGATATAATATATGTATCGTTATTAGCATGGATCATTTTGAAAACGAGGTCTCTTAAAAGTTTTTCAGGTGGCCTAGACAAAAGAGGAAGAAAAGCACAATATGTCAGAAATCTCTGTTAGAATCTGCAGATGATGATGTAGGAGGAAAGGGAAATAACTTAAAGAGGCAACGTTCGTCAGCAAATGCATGAGATATCCCATAGTTTGCTCCTTAGGTGTAACTCATCTGGAAGGAGTCACAGAATAAAGAGTTAGAGGACACGATCGAATCCAACTCTTCCCATACAGTAACCACATTTGAAACAGAATAGACTCGTATATTAAAGAGATGGTTGTTTTGACTTCTGGTGGTTCCATATCCCTCTTTTGGTGGTCCAGCATGCTCTTTTTAAAACTTTATGAGCTATACAGTATGATAAATTTAAAACCCTAAATCGTGAATCAGACAGATGTATTTTGAGACACCTCGAGATACCAAGCCCAGGTACACATAGTTTTAAACAGGCCGGTTGGTCCAGAAATAAAAGCAGAAATGAAAGCGTGGGTCTATGGCAGTGACCTTGGGAAAGATGAATTAGAACGAACACCGAGAAGGAACAGAGAAAACTAAGCAAAAAACTTCTCCTCTGGGAAATGTATTGTAACTATTGCCTTTGTGTGTGTAGGGATAGACAGTTCTGACAGCAACAGCAGGGAGAAAACATATTACCTTTGTGTGCGTAGTAGACAGTTCTGAGAGCAACAGCAGCAGATGCAGAAGCAGCAGCAGCGACACACCCATCCGCCCCAACATCTGTGCTAGTTATTTATCACTGCTTATATCTCCTGCTTCCACATGCGTTCTTCGTTTTTCTTTCCAGTCTTTAAAGGTGGAACACAAACAAACACACACATGCACACAAATATTATTGCACCATGGTGTTTGCCTGTGAAGTGGAACTAAGATAACGAAAGACTGTATGTGTGATTTATTGGAGTTCCCCATTTCACAAACTTATCGCTCGTTTTCTTTCCATTTTCTAAAACACACAAAAAACATACACAAATAATACACGATTATTTTTTATGTGGGTGGCGTAGTGAGAATTTCATCGCTAAAATGTGCAGTTGATTTAGAGCCCCATTTCACAGGCGTACTATGCTCGTATATTTCGTGTCTCTTTTCCTTTTCTTTTCACACACACAATATTACGCTGGGTATGGCCTCTGCTTCTGTGGGGGAAACCATAACTTTTCTGGCATGAATGTGTTACTAATTGAGTGTCCCATTGTTCAGTATACAGCTTTCGGTATAATGCATTCAGTATACATTGTTCAGCATATACCGTTCAATATAATGCGTTCGGTATACACTGTTCAGTATAATCCGTTCAGTTTATTGGCTAAGAGTGTGACAAGGGATCTTGAGAGCGTCCGTTCTGTCACCACTAACCCTCTCACGGGCGGAACAACTCTAGCAGTGTATTCCAGCGACCGTCAGACGATTTTATTCAGCCTAGAGGTGGTTATGGGAGCCTGAGGGGGTGTATTCCTCCCACTAACCCACTTCCTAGCACGCCACCACCACCCGACCCCCAACCCCTCCACATTCTGCTAACACACTAACTACCTCGACAGCTGGGCCACAACGCTTGCTCCCTCCTCCTGTGGCAGAGAGAGAGAGAGAGAGAGAGAGAGAGAGAGAGAGAGAGAGAGAGAGAGAGAGAGATAGACGTGTGGGTGAACGAACGTATTTGGAGTGTGTGTGTGTGTGTGTGTGTTGTGAGTCCGGCATGAACTGTGGTAGTTTGTGCTGTACTCTCTCTCTCTCTCTCTCCCTCTAAATATGTATATATATACATACTGTGCATACACACCCACACCCACAAGTATGCATGTATACGCGCCCACACACACACACACACACACACACACACACACATATATATATATATATATATATATATATATATATACATATATATATATATATATATATATATATATATATATATATATATATATATATATATATATATATATATATATATATATATATATATATATATATATATATTGCATATAAGTAATCAGTGAGGTGTGCTGATCTCCCCCCCACACACCAACACACCTGTATTCACACTTGCCTAATCTCTAATCTCAAGCTGCCGGCTACATTTTTACCTTCCATTATGCTCTCATTCTCCTTTGACCCACTCTTAGCTGAGCTGTATTGCCTGGCGTCAGTAGGAAGAGAGTTTGGGAGATTCTGGAACACTGAAGAGTTAAGAGCAGGTATACTAGCACTCTTAGTCCATCATTAATCACTCTCAGGTGAATAAAACCGTCTGGCTTCTGCTGCAAGAGTTGGTCTAGATCAGAAGAGGGTTGACTGGGCTGGTATTGATGCTCAGGCTCCTGTGTCTTAACCTCAGCTGAATACAAATCTTCTGTCTGTCTGTCTGTCTGTCTGTCTGTCTCTCTGTCTGTCTGTCTGTCTCTCTCTCCTCCTCCTCCTCCTCCTCCTCCTCTCTAATTTCGCTCCTCCTTCATTTTCCCTCATTCCTCCCCTCCCCCTCTTTCCTTGTCCCTCCTCCCCTCACCAACTCTTTATGCGTATTCTAGGTTATCTCTCTCTCTCTCTCTCTCTCTCTCTCTCTCTCTCTCTCGCCACATTCCCTTCTTTTTCATTTCATTTTGTCTCTTGCTTTTTTTCCCTTTTTCCCTCCTCTCTTTCGGTTTCTTTTTCTTTCCTTTCTTCTCCACGCACATTTCTTTTTCCTTCTTACAGCCGGTGTTTTCCCTCATCTCAACTTGCTCATCTCTTTCTCCTGCTGCATATCCATTGTCTTTCTCCTTCCTCCCCACGCCGCTCTCTTTCTTGTTTTCTCCCTCTCCCTTCCTTTCCTCCCTCCCTCCCTCCCCTCCCCCTCTCCTTCTTACCCTCCCCACCCCCTTTCTTCTCCACCTTTCTTTCTTGCCTTCCCCTTTCTTCGTCTCTTCCTTTTCCTTCCCTTTTTCCTTTCCCCTTCCCTTCTCCGTTCTCTCTCCCTCTCTCCCTTTCCTTCCTTCTGTCTCCTATCCCCCTGTTCGTATCTCGTCTTTTCCTCCCTCTCCCTATTTACCTCCCTTTCCATTCCCTCTACTCTCTCTCTCTCTCTCTCTCTCTTGCCTTCTCACTGTATCTCTCCCCTATTCCTACCCCGTTCCTTCTCTTTCTCCTTTCCCTTCTCCTTCTTTCCTCTTTTCCTTCTCTTCCCTTTCTTCCTTTTCCTCTTTTATCATATTTTTCTTCATCTTCCATCTTCCCTTCCTCCCTCCAACCCTTCTCCCATGCTTTTCTCCCTCTCTTGTTACTCTCCTTCTTCCTCCTTTCCTTTTTCCTTTCCTTTCATCTTCTATCTTCTCATGCTTCCCCTTCTCTCCTCCACTTCCCACCTCTTTCGCCTCCGTTCCCCTCCACCTCCCCTTCCCCCCTTTCCCATTCCCCCCTTTCCCCTTCCTTCCCCTTTCTTCCTATCCTCTTCCTTCCCTTTCCCATCTTCCTTTAATCTTCCTGCCTTCTCTCTCTCCCCTTCCTCTCCTCTCCTCTCCTCTCCCCTCTCCCTTCTCCCCTCTCCCTATTCACCTCTGCCTTCATCGACCCGTGAGGTGTGTCTGCCCTAACCTGGTCGATTACCTATTGTAGCACACACACACACACACACACACACACACACACACACACACACACACACACACACACACACACACACACACACACACACACGTACTGCATTTATAATCACACAGATACACCCACATACCTACATATACCCACCATTACTTTTAGTCTTCCTCCTCAAAAATTATTACGACCACAAATCTAACTGTGATAATTATTTAGGACAAACAAAGGCCGAGGATGAGATGGAAGGATGGAGTGTGGAGAGGTATATGAGGGAGGGGAGTGTGAGCTGGGGGGAGGGCAGTGAAACGGCAGGGGAAAGGACGACACGGGGGCGATTTGTTTGTGGCCACCCCTTGCTGTAAGACGCCTGGTAGTAGACAGAGATAGAAGTAGTTATTCCAGTCACCAGTCAGTTAAGCAGACCATTTCAAGCGTCACTCCATCAACCCCTCCACTACCACAAGCTTCTCAAGCTGAAAGAAATCGTCTGGTAGAAAATAATAGAAGGAAAAACATTACTACCTCTTCACTATATTGACTTCTTTTCTTCTGTTTAATTCTGGCTATATCTGAACGATTTTATCCTCATGTATTAAATCTCTTGTAAGTAGTTAAATCAATCAAGAACGAGAGTGTTTTAAGGTACGGAGGTGGTTGTACATTGCTTCCTTAACTTGGGGTTCCGGAAGTGCAAAAGGATTATTGATTGCACCCGTACCTAAATTCTTGCAACGGGGGTAGACAAAAAATGTGCTTGGTTCCTCTGCTTCAGTGTGTTGTGGTGAGATAATTCTTGGAGATATATAGAGTTGGATCAATATTGTTCATGTGTACGCACGTCTTACACACACACACACACACACACACACACACACACACACACACACACACACATGCCCTGTCTTTGTTTCTTCCTCTCACACTCTCCCTCCCTGTCTTTTCTCTATGTTTCACTCACTCTTCCCAGCCTTTCATTTTCACTCTCTTTTCCATTTGTTCAGTAAACATAACTTGCACATGTGGGTTAAATTTCCGTCCCTCACTCTTTTTAATTCCTTGCCTCCCACATCAACTCACTCTCCCTTCCTCCCCCTCCCTCCCTCCCACACACTCACCCTAATCCACTTCCACATCCTCCCACACTCCCCCTTCCTGCCTCTCTCTCTCTCTCTCTCTCTCTCTTTAATGCCCTGCCTCCCACACCAACTCATTTTCCCTTCCTCTGTTTCTCTTCCTCCCTCCATCACACTCCCTCCCTCTGTCTCTATCCCTCCCTCCCACCTACACGCTCACTTCATCCACCCCCACTCCCACACCCTTCCTGCCTCCCACTCATTCTCACCCACTCATCTCCTTGTTTAAATGTCAGGGGGGGCCTCCTATGACCTAAATGTCAATCACACCAATACAAACACACCTGGTGCCAAGGGACAGATGTATGTGGGGACGGATAGCTGATGGGAGGATAGACAGATGGATAGATTAAGGGTTAGACTGGTATAAAAGGGCGAGATGGAGTGGAGGTAGGTAGTGATGGATAGGATACGGAAGGATGGAATGACAGATGAGAATAGTTACAGGGATGAGAGGATAGGTAGGTAGGTAGAGATTGAGAATAAACGGAGGGATAGAAAGGTATATAAGGATGAGAGAAGAGAGGTGAGGAGGGGAGAAGAGGTAACACGAGGGGTATGTCTCTTCTTAAGTACATTTCAATCACAGTAAGAAAATGTTGAACCAAGTTAAAATTAGAAGCCACATATCGCCAGCGTCTGTGCTATGTAACTCAATAAACACAAGGAAGAATACCATGGGGGAGCACTCAGTGTTAAGAGGGAATGATACAAGTTTTTTTTTTTAATTTGCATTTTTTATTAATTTCTGCCTTACACTTATATAAAATTAAAACATAGGGCATTTCGGCTGATTGTTCTATTTCTTAAACCATATAAAATGTTGAATAGCTCACTGTTTTGGGAAATAAGGCACTGCGTCAAAATATAAGTTGATGGTATTCACACACACACACACACACACACACACACACACACACACACACACACACACACACACACACACACACACACACACACACACACACACACACACACTTTTTGTCAACCTTTCCACCGACTTTCCACATGCCCTTTGACCTCCTCACAGGGTGCACTCCACAGGCAAGGACTCACTCCCAGCACGCACGAAAATTATGCTAAGCTAACCAGTAATGATCCAGGCTGATGTATTGGTGTATTAGGTAGGCAGTCCGATGTGTAAAGGAATGACTGAACTGGACTTACTTCACCCTTTACTGGAACAACACGTACCTATGTATTTTATTCAGGCGAAGTTAGAAGCTGGGTCCAGAGAAGTAGCTTGCGTGGTGGAGGCTAGATAGACAGAGAGGCAGGTAAATAATTACTACATAGCCTCGTAAGTGGAAGAAATATTGATGAGTATAGATGACAGTTTCCAGAACAGATGGATTTTTAATATTGTAGGCTGTATGTGATGTGTTGTGGTGGGGACGGGATTTAAAAGAGGGATTTCAGAGTGCAGGATTACAGCAAGAACAATCTGATTTGCCATAGTTGACTAGATGCATGGATACTGTGTGCGTGGCCATTCCATTGTGCATTTCCCTCCACTTTAAATTAGCATTTTTCAAAACTTGCGAAACATTTGAGCAACACCTCCCGTGCACCTGACTCACGGCCCCTCCCCATGAGCACCCACTCCCCTCTGCCTCCCCTCTTTGTCTCTCCTCTTCCCCTCACCTCCCCTTCTCCACCCTTATCCCCCTCCCACATACTGCTTCAGACCACATAACTAATTCACCCCCGCGTTACGACATGTTGGGCCGGCTGCGTCGCTGTCATGGCAACAACGGGACGCGGCTTCATGGCTACCTGCTGCCTGCCGTACGAATCACCCAAATTTGTCCTGTCCAAACATAATTATGCGGCAATTTCATGGATTACAAAGCAGGACCAGTAGCAGTATTGACCTGACGGGATAGATTTTACGTATTCTTATGTGCGTACAGAGATGAAAAGTGTACTAAATAGTTAAAAATGCTCCCGAATGTTTTGTTTTGGCACAGTGGTCGCTTTGGTACCGGTGTGATGCGTGTGTCAGTCAGTTGGCCAGGTGTTGTGGTGAGAGGACGGGGCACTGGGACGCATTGATCAGTATTCCCCACAACTTCGCATCATCCCCGGCATTTTCCCTTGGCCGTTGATGGGAGGGTGGACGGACTTTGCTGGGATGAACGAGTAAATTAATAGGTAAGTTTGGGAAAGTTTGTGTCGGCTTGTGATTCTTAAATGTCAACGAAAATTGCGGTAGAGGTAGAGGCAGTGTTATTGCATTATCAGTAATTACATCATATTCCCAGTCTTGTATGTGTAACGGGTCGGCCCAGAAACAAGAAAACAGAAACATTAAAACTATGCTTAGAATGACCAGATAGAATGGACCACACCAACTTGTCAACAAAGAGAAAAGCTTGTGGATGCTACATTACTCACCGTACATCAACATTCAGAAGCTAAAAGAATAAATAGCTCATAAAAAATTGCGTAAGGCCAAAGAATACATGAAAATTAGAGTATCCTTGAAAACATCTTTTGCGTTACTAATTACCGTACGTTTATGCGAACAATTTGCATATGTCGATTCCTAGTCGATATAGGCAAAGTATTTATGATAAGTAGTAGTAGTAGTAGTAGTAGCCCCAGGTTCATCTGAAATGTGAATGTAGGTTAAAATTCCCCTCTTCTTACAGTCCACCATTCTCCGTTCGGGGGATAGGGAGGGAACTGAGGGACGTTTACCTAACCGGGCAACAGAGCCACTCAGTTATATCGGTGCCACCCCGTGAAAGCGTCCCTCCCCTGCGCCTCACTTACCGGCAGTTGCTAATGGCACAATATCTAGCATTTTCTAATATAGGAGACGTTGCGGAAGTTAGGAATTAAACTTAAAAACAGGAATTGTCAGGATGTGATAATACAGTGTAGTTTGGGTGAAATAAAAAAAAAGTTAATTCCACTTTCTAACATCTGCTGTGAACTACTAAACGAATGATTGAAACTTGAGGTGGATTAAGGGACCTCTTTTAAGTGGGATAGGAGGCTTCGTTGCATCTTTACATTAGCGATTTTTTTTTTTTCACTAGCATTCTCTTGTATTTTATTTATATCATCAGAAATTCGGTGTAGGTTACAAGTGACATACAAGAGGATATTGAGATATAATGTACAGAATAATTCGCCAAGGAAGAGGCGTTACTAATTCTCCAGAGCCACAAAGAGAGGAGGGGGTGGTAAAAATAATTGAACGAATCCACTAATTTGCCAGGTTAGGGTGAACAGACTATAGCACGTTTTACTCCAACCTGACAAAGATCCCTAACTCCTTTTGGCTTGGATGATGGTGAAGTGTAGTCGGAGTGGAGGATTGATTTGTTTTAGTAACCAAGGAGACTCAGTGCTACCTAACAACTAAGGCTCTTTAATTCCCATGTAACCACGACTTAATATTCACGTTAAAGGAGTAGGCCAGTTCCGTCATATGAAAACAGATCGACCATAACTACGAATAGGTCAAAACTGAGAAGGTTCGGGGAGAGACCTGAGTTGTTTGGGTGATGAGGGTAGCAGTGTTTTCCCAGTAACTTATTTATTTTCAGTGGCCCTTTTTTGTGTTTCATTTATTGTTTATCATAACGGAGGAGAAAAATATCACGAGAGGGAGATCCAGAGCTTAGGCCTCCTGGGGATGTGGCACGGTGTTCTTGGGGTTTAGTGGTTAGAACGCACCGCTCGGAATGACGGTCTTATGTAGGTTTGATGCCCAGAAGCTGACTTTTTTACTTTTTCTTTTTTTTCTTTTTTTTTGACAAGATGGATAGAGGAAGGAAAAAACAGATCAAGAAAATAATCCATACACCAGATTACACGTGTCCTCCATTCAGTAACAGTAATAATAATAATAATACTGTAATAATAATAATACCGTAATAATAATAATGATAATAATAATAATAATAATAATAATAATAATAATAATAATACCGTAATAATAATAATAATAATAATAATAATAATAATAATAATAATGCAAGGATACTAGAGAAACATCCCCTCCGCTCATCACACCCTCCAGGCGAGACTGGCAGGAAAAAGTAAGAAGGAGCATCATGCAGTACAGAAAGTAGACATGAAAATTTTGTTGGAACGAGTGAAAGATAATTATATTAGCCAGTAGATGTGCACTTTAAATGGGCTGTGCTATGATAAGATGCTTGTCCATTGAAACTGCAACCTCAGCTTTATCTCAAGAACATGGGGAGTGGGACCTCTTGTTGCACAGCTCATGTTCAAACTGTTTTCAATTGCAGGGACGAGATCTGTGCAAGCCGCGCCATGTTTGATAACTGAATCGCACTCTAGAGCAATTGCTAAAAGAGGAAGGATCAAGCATAGATGTGGGGCTCTGGAAAGTACTAGATGATGCTTTACACACACACACACACACACACACACACACACACACACACACACACACACACACACACACACACACACACACACACACACACACACACACACACACACACACACACACAGCCTAATTTCTTGTTCCTACCAGACAATTACTTGTACGGTCTTACATAGTTAACTCTACGGTTTTCGTCTGCCCTGTTACATTATATTACATCACATACCTCCTGAGATGCCAGTAATAGTTATGATTTATTCCTGGGGATTTGGATCCACCATAATATCTAATACATTCTTCCTTTGCCAGCTGCCCGCGTATTCACTAGATTTTACTGAAATCAGATAACCTTTTTTCAGATATCTTGTGTAAAAACATAAACAGACAGACACGGGTGAATACATAACCTCCTCCAACTTTGCTAGCGGAGGTAATGAGCAAAAAATAATAATAGTGATAATGATAATAATAATAATAATAATAATAATAATAATAATAATAATAGTTATAAGGGATATACTAACTTTTGCTTGCAAGAGACGTAGTCATATTTGTTCGGGAGGGTTTGGTGTTTGAAAGCATAGACTGTTACGGTGGGTGAGTCATCGTTGTAACTGGTATTGTTGTTGCATAATTAGCAGGTAGATTGCACTTAAAATAGACCTCTCCTGAAATACTCGATGTGTTGCTCTCTCTCTCTCTCTCTCTCTCTCACACACACACACACACACACACACACACACACACACACACACACACACACACACACACACACACACACACACACACACACACACACACACACACACCAACTTTCAATCTCAGGAATCTTCTCGTTTTAAAAAATATGCCGTATATAATTGCCATGCTTTATCCAAATCCAAGTTAAAAGACGTCATCGGGCTGAAGAGGTGGTTCATGGAGGTTGTGTCTACCCCCTTCAGTTAAGGACGTTTCTTCTCACCTAAATAATCTCTCACAAAAAAAAGATATCCTTGTCTTGAACGGAATAAGAAATGTTTAAGTCTAAATTTTCGACTACGAAGCTCTCTCGGGAAGTACATTTAAATTCTTCATCTTGACCTTTGACCCACTGGAAGGCCTTGAACGTGACCCAGCTTGGCGCCAGGAAAATGAGAGCTTAAACGATAGAGTGCACGTACGGTATTATAAAGACAGCATGAAAGGCACGTACAGGATCATATCGGCAGTGTGTCAGGCGTGCTCGTAAAGAAGTCGCGAGGGCACGTACGAAGTGATATGGGAGGTATTTAAGGCACGTAGAGTATAATATATGGAGTATCTCAGGCGCGGTTTAATGGAGTCTCAAGGGCACGTACGATAATGAGGAAGCTTGTCGGGCACGTAGAGTATGATATAAGCAGTATATCAGCCGTGGACGTAAAGAAGTCACAGGAGCACGTACGGTAGGAAGTATGTAAGGCACGTAGAGATGAAGGCGCCCTCGTAAAGAAGCAACAGGGGCACGTACGATGATATTGGAAGTATGTTAGGCACTTAGAGTATAAGCAGTGTCTGCCGTGTGCGTAAAGAAGTCACAGGAGCACGTACGGTAGGAAGTATGTAAGGCACGTAGAGATGAAGGAGCACTCGTAAAGAAGCAACAGGGGCACGTACGATATGATATGATATTGGAAGTATGTGAGGCACGTAGAGTATAATATAAGCAGTATGTCAGGCAGGGTCGTAAAGAAGACATAAGAGTGATAGGATGTCCATGCCTTCGTTAACATTATTGCTTGTAAGAATAATCACAGGGAAGGGAGGGGCGAGAGAGTGGGTGAGACGTGAGGTGTGACTGGGTACTATTTTCTCACGAGCTTAGTGGATTCTGTAACACCTCTTCCTCGGCGATTTATTTTCCATTTTACAGGTGTTCATTTACATCCTCCCTTATGTTATTGTTACGGGTTATGTGGGTGTGGATATAAATAACATACAAATCGAGTAAAAACATTTATGTGTACAAAACAAGTTGCTTAGGAAGATATGTTACGGGGAGTCTTGGCCCGTGGGAGTACAGGGCTAAGTGTAATGATGTGTGTGTGTGTGTGTGTGTGTGTGTGTGTGTGTGTGTGTGTGTGTGTGTGTGTGTGTGTGTCACCCTGCACGACATTATTACACCCTGGTTACCCAACACGGTACTAATTAGGGTCGCAGTATTATTTTTTTTACACTTACTGTAAGTTTTGTCAGGTATATACTTTTGTTGTGGGTTTGTTACTCTGTTATTATTTGCTTCTTGAGACAAGGATAAGATAGCAGAGAGATAGGTTAAGACAGTAGCGACAGAGATTAAGACAGTAGAGGAAGAGAGGATAAGACAGTAAAGACAGAGAGATTAAGATAGTAGAGACAGAGATAGTAGGGAGAGAGGCAGCATTAAGCCAAGAGAATGCTGAGAGATAGTCCAGAGAGAGATACAACACTACAGCTAAGAGAGACATGCAGAGGAGAGTATAGGAGTGGGGAAGTTGATGAGATGAGAGATTATAGGAGTAGGGAGGATGTTTACATGAAAATCCTTTGACTCCATCCTGCTAAGAAGTGGCAGGATACACATGAACGCTGTATGGTATTCCTTTTGGGGCGAATAAGATGTGTGTGGAGTTGGCAAGTGTGCAGAGTTAAAGAAAACACGAAATCAGATCTACGCTTACTACTATTGTTACTTCTACTACTACTGCCACAACTACGACTATTATTACAACAACAACAACAACAACTACTACTACTAATACAGTCAGTCTCATATCCCCTTTGTGCGTAGGGGTCAGAGGCTAGGCTACTGACGTCCAGAACGTTCAAGTCGCTGGAGACTGGCCATCATCCCGTCACCATTTTACGATATAAATTTCCTCAGGTACCTCTAAGCCTTACAAATAATAATAAGTTGAAGGTATGCTGAGTTTAGCGAATAAATAAATAAATACATAAATAGATAACAAAAATAAAGGAATAAATCGTAATGGGTGCACCGAAATTCCGACAGAAGGTTAGCATGGTATGAAGGAAGTACAAGAAGATCGCCATTGAAGTCTCTCTGTTCATGAAAGGCGGTGTGGGAAAGCCGATTGTGTGGTAACTGACAAGGATAACACATGGCAACCATTACTTTACGAACCCAGGTCCCTATTTCAGTTCTAGGTTTAATAAAATGGAGTAAAACCGACATACGATACACTTATATAAAAACCGGTCACTACGATACACTTATAAACATATCGATAAATGTACTGGTTTATTGATTTCACTACCAGAGGTCTCTCGTGATCTAAATGAAATTATCTGACTGTAGAAAGACTGAAGACGCAAGACTGAAGGATTTAGATACAGTTAAAGTTGGTATAGAAAAGAAAATAGCAGAGAGAAACAAAGTATAAATATTCCTTTCAAATTTCTCTGCTGGAACAGTGTAGAGGGGCAGTCGTGTTTTGTATATAAAAAAATGTGGAATAATTAATAGTTTTAGGAAGTGGGAGGAATACAAAGGAAACATACATAAAGGAAGTTGTATGGTAAAATGAGTTCGGTGTATAAGGAGGGAGCTGTGTGTGTGTGTGTGTGTGTGTGTGTGTGTGTGTGTGTGTGTGTGTGTGTGTGTGTGAGAGAGAGAGAGAGAGAGAGAGAGAGAGAGAGAGAGAGAGAGAGAGAGACGGGTGTGGTGGGTTGCCTGGTAACTTGTAAACATAGGTGGGTTGGGGGGCCGAAGTAAGAGGGGGTGGAGAGGGGGAGGGGGGCAGGAGTTCACCCACCTTCCCCACTATAACCGGGTCAGGGGCAGGCGGGGGGGGGAGGTGGGGGGGAGGCAGGAGGGGGCAGGGGAGGGGAGAGGGGAGAGGGTATACTTAGCAGGGTGGATAGATGGATATGTGTAGGCAAACAGTGATGAATGTATATTGACATAGTGGTGTGCTTGTTGGAGTGGAGCTGCTGGTAGTGGTGGTAGTGGTAGTGGTGGTAATGGTGGCAGTGGTGGTAGTGGTAGTGGTGATGGTAGTGGTGGTAATGGTGACAGTGGTGGTAGTGGCGAATATGAAACAAAAGAACAGGGTCACGAATGGAGTGTATTTGCACATATATATGTATATGTGTATAAACGGCACACAATTATTCAGTTAGATATAAAGAAACAGATAGATAGATAGACAGATAGATAGATAGATAGGTAGATAGACTGAAAGACAGATAAATAGATAGACAGGTAGACAGGCAAGTAGGTAAAGAGATGGATGTAGGATAATGTATTGCTTTAATAATTTAGATTTATGCTTTGAAGAGGGTTTGTAAAATGAGGGACAGTATAAATACAGCCTTCTTCCACACCTCATACTTTCAGACCTCATACTTTACATCTCACACTGCAATAATTCACACACACACACACACACACACACACACACACACACACACACACACACACACACACACACACACACACACACACACACACACACACACACACACACACACACACACACAGAACCAAACTACCACGCCTCACCTCCTTTCTTCTATCACACCTAGCCTCGTCCAACACCTCGTATAAGCCTAATGAACCTCGCTATAAACCCTTTTCTTTGCCCTTCTATATCCTAAACACGCACACTACACCACAATCTACCCTTTGTTATCCCTGGTGGAGGTGGAGGTGAAGTGGATAAGGCAGCGAACTGGGGATTGAATGGTCGTGTGTTCTATCCCCAAAATTACAGGGAATGGTTAATGAATTTGAAGTCGGTATCAGTAAGTTCATTTGTCCTCCATATATTCCCACCGAGACGTCATAAATATACTCCCTGTAATACTATAACACCATATCACAAAGAAAGATAGCTGGTATGAATGCCCAAATGCCAGGTCACGTTTGAAAGCTGCTGGGAATTAGGGATCCTAGGGTACGTCTACAGTTAAAGGCACATTGACAACGAAAAAAATTATGTAATCAATTCCCTATCCACAGTGTGAGGTCTTCTTCTGGTCAGTGTCTTTCTTAACGCCCTGGATGAGGCTGCTTGTACCTGGTGATGATATGATAGACTCATAGGGGGATAAAACCTGTAAAATATTAAGTTAGAGTGCCAGTTTCTTCCCGGATGATCATAAACATTACGCGCGGTATATCCAGAGGCAAAAAGTATATTTATTGTGGTGATAATTTTACGGAGGCTAAGTATCGTGCTTTCCACTTTAAATCACCTTTTTAATGGCTGGTGTGCAGCTTTTTGCATTTTAAATTCTTTCCATTACAAATACTTTTCTCTGAACAGAAATTCCGTAAAAACTGACCAATTTCTATTGCGAAGTAAAAACTGCCTCTCTATGGGCACTGTTGTCCATTGCTTGTAAAAAGGGTCGAAATCAAATGAAAAATATCGGGAATCTAATTATCTTCGTTATATTGTCAGAAACCGTAAATTGGAACAAAAATAATTTCTTGTGTGTATTGTCATTACTGTGTATCGTATTAATCTGAAATGTAGTAGGAACTATTTTAGTAATTCGTTCAGTTGTATGCACACTAAAACAGTTGGCAGGCTACACATCTCGGCTTTCACATGTATATACAGTATGGCTCGCCAGCAGCCCCTTCCCGATTCGTACCTCTCCAGTTTGAGGGATAAGAGTTAACTTGGCTATCACTCTCCCTCACTGAAAAGTGCCGTGGACCCCATAGAAAGACAGAGATTCAGCAGTTGAATAAATTAGTGTTCAAAAAGATACCAAGATAGAGAAATTACTACAAAGACTGAGACACAAAGATTCGCTCACAGGTACAAAATGTTCAGATGTAAATATTGTACTCACGATGACTCTATGGGACGAAGACTGTATTGTTGCTGAAATTCACTTAAGATAATTGTAAGTATTTAAAGAATACGTAGGTAAAATGGTAAACAACAGAGGACAGAATGTAATATTAGAAGTATGGGGAGGTAATTAAGTGGAGGAAATAAGACAAAACAAATTTCTGACGCATGTAGAGGTAAGTAAGTGAAATAAATAAGTAGACGAAAGCATAAATATTGGCAGGATGTAGCGGTAAATAACTGAAATAAATAATAAGACAAAATATAAGTAATGAAAGCATGTCAAGGTAAAAAAGTGAAGAAAATAAGGAGATAAACAATAAATAGTGGGATCATGTAGAAATAAATAAGTGGACTAAAGAAGCAGACAAAGAATGAATACTAAAGGATGCAGAGGTAAAAATGAAGACAAAGGAAGGGAGAAGAAATCGTAGGTATTGGGAGTAGGTACAGGTAAAGAGGACAAAATGGCAGAGGACAAAACGCTGATACTCACGACCTGTAACTGGATCCCATTATAAGAGGTTTGGGTTGGAACACGCGATGGGGTGGAAGGGGTGGGGGTTAGGTGGAGGGAGGGAGGGAGGGAGGGGTTAAGGTGGAGGGATGGGGAGGGAAGGGGTTAGGATGAGGGGATGGGGGTGAAAGAGATGTATTGCTAGTTTGACGGGGTGAGGGACAGAACGAGGG
>NC_137040.1:2802828-2807828 GCF_032717465.1 Coenobita brevimanus
CCCAAAAAAAGATATACGAGATGTCTTGGTACTGAAGGGGTTATTGTGGGTTATTTTGAGCTTTTCCAGTAGCTGCAGGATATATAGTTTTAGAAAGCAGAGAGAGTGAAATGTCAAAAACGCCTCAGTACAGCAGGGATATTGGTGATGATTCGTAACTCTCTCTCTCTCTCTCTCTCTCACACACACACACACACACACACACACACACACACACACACACACACACACACACACACACACACACACAGCTGAATAAAATCGTTCGACAGTAGGAAGAACGAGGGGGCCAGACCTAAGAAAGTTCATCGTCTTGAATAATTCTCAAGGTGCTTTATATCGGGCACCGCCATGTTTTATACACATTGGCCTTTGTCGTCAGCCTAGGGAGATCCAACCTCTTGTTTTCGCTGATTCTTGTTACCTGCAGACGATTCTTATTAACTCGGGAAAAACTTGCCACAGTGGAGGGGTTAAAGAAGGCGAGACATAACCTCAGTACTTCGAAAAATTGTTCTTAAGTTTATTGATGTCGTCTGAGGTAGCAGGAACAAAATACAGAAGTCAGGGAATAATGAAGGCCTTATCAAACCTTTTTAGTTCCAAATATCTCCTAAGCTAAATAAAATAGGGTGGAGGTAGTCGAATAAAAATCTAAAATACAAAATAGGTAAGAATTTATTGAAGTCTGTTCCTGTCCCTTCCAGTTGAAAAAATAAATAAATAAATAAATGAGTAAATCTCACTGCTGGTGGTAAACATAAAAAAGAGATAAACTGAAATGCCTAACCCTTTGACTACATAAGGCTGAATAAAATCGTCTTTTGGTAGAGTCCTTCTAGATAAACTGGCCCAGATTTTTGCCCTTTTGTAGCTTCATCCACGTAGGGCAGCTCAGTGGCAGAAACAGACAATACTACGAGGCTACATCCTTTCCATAGCACTTCTTCGTGATTAGCATAGAGAGAGATGGATACCTTAGGCCTGGTTAGGGTAAAAGGAGTATATCAAGGCACCTGCGTCACCGTCTTAAGTATAGGCCTATATCAGGTGGTCGTATATTTTCGGCACCGTGTTTTGTGGGATTTTGGCCTTGGTCGTCACGGGGCTGAGTCTTAAAGGGCAACAACCCCATCGGCACTCAGGCACTCGGTATTATATGCACTCACGGTCATATTAATCATACTCAGGCTGCAGTCGGCGGTAGGAATGAGGGTGCGTGAGTGATATTATTGACGGTGTGTTGGTGTAAGCGACGTGCATTCACTCAAGCACTGTGAAGTCCCTTTGTTTTTATGCGTGATATCTCCAAACGATTATATTCTGCGTCAGGGAGGCTTTACGTGCTGCAGGGCTACATGCTCTTCGTTAACCCCATTCGCTCTGATGGGGTTCGTCTGAGCTGAATAAAATCGTCTAGTGGCAGCAAGGATAAAATCAGAAAGACGTCATTTTTCTGAGTGGCTTCGTACCTTGTGCGTGGTAACCTTGATCCTGCCGACGTTCGTGTCATATCTTTAACCTGTTCAAGACTGGTGTCACATTTTAGCGTTTCTTCTACCTGACTCCACCGATTTTCTTTAGCCGTCTGACACACTGGAGCGTCTTTCATCCATTCACTCGATATAGCGCTGATTCAGGTGTTGTGGGCACACGATAATGAAATCAAGATAAACGTACTTGATTATTCTTACCTCTTGTTATGCATTGCTTGTTAACCTCAAGTATTAAAAGGATATTCACATTTAGGTAGCTCAGAGGATGATGGACAGAGCACTGCGGTGGATGTGGGTGTTGTGTAAATGTTATGCCGTATATTCGTATTTTATTGGATCCCACGATGGCTCAACACAGCATAAGTTACATATGCCTTGTTTCACAGCGGCGAGAATATTTCATGTGGAGGAATTCTACCCACTTATTGAAATACTGTTTGTTGTCTGCATAAAAAAATGTTTCGATCCTACATGAATAGAGTCCCTTTCCAGTCGATACTATAAGCTCACTATAAAAATAGTTTTCTATACGTGGATAAAATTCTTCCTTAGTTTTGCATTCGTATCCTCACCTCGTACTGGTATAGAAGACAATTTTAGCCTATACTCTTCGAAAACCGTATCTATTATGAAAATTTTATCATCCAGAGACAGAACTACTGTATCTTCTATAATCCCCGCATAAATTTTCATCATTATACTGGCAATGTTAACTTATCGTATTGGTTGTTTTGACGTGGATGATAATGATGGTGATAATGATAATTGTGATGACTTGTGATGATAGTATTAAAGTTGGTGATAATAATGATGAACGATGATGATGAAGATGGTGATGAGTATTAATGATGATGACGACTCTGTTATGGGCACCGTCTTGAAATATTTATCCTGGTCCCTTAGTCGTTTTCATTTCTCACTCGTCCACTGTTGAGTATGCCAAAATTCTAAAGTTCCTCATACTTTCCTTCTCTGGCCGCCGCACCATAAGTTATCTCAAATCACGTACTGTCAACACAATACATTAGACTACAAGAAAGACATTACTGGGAACACCTCATTCATGTACTGACGGACAGTTTTGCATCCCTATAATCTTGGGGCAATACTGGATATACCGTAGTGCTTGAGGTATACCCGTGTGTAATGTACTGCTGTCCATTGATATACTACAAGTGAATTAGGTGGCTACTGTCAACACTTCAGTCACTTACGCTAATTCTGATGAACGGTTCTGCTTCCTTATAATCATGGACAGGGGTTTGAAATAGTGCTTGAGGTTTATGTAGTCTACTATTTGCTGTTAGGGATAGTCTCAGCAATATCTCTCCGTAAATGAGCTCCTGCCAGTAAGTGTAGAGCATTAGAAATAGTTTACCAGGAAAGCTTACGGTATATCACTTGGGTTGCTTTATGTCTGATGGTTGGTTAAGTGTTTGTTCTTTTGGCCACTATTCTGCTTTTGCATTAACTTGACAGCAGGGATTTTGGTAATGATTTGTAACTCTCTCTGTCTCTCTCTCTCTCTCTCTCTCTCTCTCTCCTCCCAACCACCTTACTCGTTCATGCTCTCCTGGTCAGTCTCTCCAGTCCTTCTACTTTGCCCTCGGTCCACCCCTCCATCCCCACCCAGGCGAATGATATTGGGAATCGTTTGCTAATGACAGTCACGTGTTTCGATAGTTCTCTGTCTCTGTCAATATATTGCTTTCACTCCATTCACTTGCATTCATTTCCTTCACATCCTTCATTTTGCGTCACCCTTCATTCATATCGTTTAATTTCGTTTCTCACTTCCTTCTCTTTCTCTCTCTCTCTCTCTCTCTCTCTCTCACTCTCTCTTACTTCCTGATTCATTTCCTTCAGTTCCTTCATATTATTTCACTCTCCGTTCATACCGTTTACTGTTACTTCTCACTCCCATCACGGGCCCTCACTTTCTGCACCGTTTCTCACTTTCACTCCTTCACTTTCTGTCATTTCTCTTGCTTCTTAGCTCCCCATCCTTACCCCCCCCCCTTTCTCCTTCCCTCCACGCCATTCTTTCCCCTCTTTCTCTCCCCCCACTCCCCTACGGTCTGTCTCTCCCCCCTTTGTATCCTTTCCCTTTCTCTTTTTCCCTATCCTTCTTTCTCCGTTCCCTCTTTCCCTCCGTTTCTTCCCATTTTCCCCTCCACCTGTGCCTTATTCCTTCCTCCCCCCTCCTTCTCTCCTCCTCCCCCTGTCTCTCCCGGTCTCTCCCCCTCCCTCGCTCTCCTCCTCGTCTGTCTCTCCTCCTCCTCCTCCTCCTCCTCCTCCTCCTCTATCTCTCCCCCTTTCTCTGTCTTCCTCTCCCTCTCTTCCGCCCTTACCTCTCCCTTTATCAGTTAGTAGTCAAATGTCCTCCTACATTATCGTCTCTCTCTCTCTCTCTCTCTCTCTCTCTCTCTCTCCTTAGCACGCTATTGGTCAATATTCAGCTGTGGCCACCCAGTCGTTATAATGACCGTAGGAGAAAGAGAGAGAGAGAGAGAGAGAGAGAGAGAGAGAGAGAGAGAGAGAGAGAGAGAGAGTGTGTGTGTGTGTATGTGTGTGTGTGTGTGTGTTTGGGTTTGTGAATGTGTTTGAAATTAAGCTTAGGAGTACAAGAAAAAAAAAAACATTCAGCAACAGAGCTTCTAATGAGTTTGAAATATATATATATACATATATATATATATATATATATATATATATATATATATATATATATATATATATATATATTTTTAATAGGGTAGGGAATAAAAATATCTATGGGTAAAAAGTAGATGGAGGAGGAGAAAGAGGGGAGAGGAGAGAGGAGAGGAGAGAAGAGAAGTGGAGAGGAATGATATGCCTTGAGGGAAAGGGAAGGAATGAGAAAAGTCTTCAGAAGGACGAAGGCAATGAGGATTTATATGGTATGCGGTGTTGATGGGAGGATGGCGAAGGAAGGGAAGAGGAAGGGAAGGAAGATGGGAGAATGAGGAAGAAGGAATAAGGAAGGGAGAGGAGGAAGGAAGGAGTGGATCACAGAAACGAAGGGAAGGGGAGGTGAAAAAGGGTAGGGTGGAGAAGTGTAGGGGAGGGAGAGGAAATGAAAAGGAAGAAAGAAGGTAATGGGAAGTTGGAATTGGAAGGGCACAAGAGGGGATGGAGAAGAGGATGAGAAGGGAAGCAGAGGGAAAGGCGGAAAAGGAGTATAGACAAGAAGAGTGGTGAGGAGAAGAAGGAGGAGGAGAGAGGAGTGAGGAGAAGAGGAAGGGAGAGGAGGCGGAAGAGGAACAAAGTGGGTAGAGGGGAATGGAGAAGGGGACGGGAAAGGTGAGCCCCACATACCTCATAAATATTAAATCCCACAATAATGTTCTTATAGCTACAGAGGGTCAGAAAATTCTCTCTCCCTCACCTCTCGCAAGCCTCACACACACACACACACACACACACACACACACACACACACACACACACACACACACACACACACACACACACACACACACA
>NC_137040.1:2812828-2817828 GCF_032717465.1 Coenobita brevimanus
CTTCCTTCCTATCTCCCTCCCCTTGGTCGTACTCTCCTATCTTTCTCCCCATTTTCTCTTCTTCTCTCCCTCCACCATAATTCTGTGACGTCCTTAAGTAATTTCCGGCTAATTACTTGGCTGCTCCGTCACGCCTCAGAGTTATGCCAGAAAAGACGCTTATTAGGACCCCCCCCCCTGCCCCTCTGCCCTGCCCTGCCCTGCCCTGCCCTGCTTTCCTTTAGTCTACTTCCATGCACTCCTTTGTCTCCTCCTTGCTCTTCATTCCAGTCTTTCTTTCTGCCTCCTTCTCCTCCCTAACCTGTCCTTCCCATCTTACCCTGCTGTGCCCTGTCCTGTCCTGCCCTGCCCTGCCTTACCGTGCCCTGCTCTGGCTATCATTCCTTCCTTCTTCCACATCTTGCCGGTCAGCCTGCTTGCCTGCCTGCCTCCCTACCTGCCTACCTACCTACGTACCTCCCAGCCAATCTACCTGCCTTCTTACATCTCCTCCCTTCCTTTCCAACCTCCTCACCCATCCCTTTCTCCCTCCTTCTGGCCAGCCATCTCCCTTCCCCCTCCATCATTACCTTGTCTCCCTAATTATCACGCTTTCTCTATTCCCTGCCTTCCAACCTTCCTCCTTCCTTCCCTCACACCATTTCTTCCTTCTTTCCCCTCCTCCCTCCTCTCGTCATCTTCTCTCCTCCCATCGTGGCCTCCTCTTCATATTCCTGTGTCCTCCCTTTCCCTTCCCTCCTTTCTTCCATTTCCAGTCTCTCTCCCTTGTTCTGTTTTTTCCTTCCCATTTTCCTCATTCCGTCCCTCTTCATTCTCTTTCCTTTCCTCCATCTTTTTTCCAGCATATTTCCCCTCCTCTGTTATCCTTTCTCCCTCTCCATTTTCTCTCCCTCCCTCCCTCTTATTTTCTCTCCCTGATTTCATTCTCCTTTGACTGTCTCCTTCTTCTTCCTTTCGTTGATTTACCTCTCTCTCTCTCTCTCTCTCTCTCTCTCTCTCTCTCACATTCTGTCTTTCCTTCCCTACCTCCATACTTTTTGCATACCTCCCCCATCTCCCTTTCCCTTTCTCTCCTTTCTCTCTTCGTTTCCTCAGTCCTCCCTCCATTTCGTTATTCCTCCCTCCCTCCTTCCCTGTTTTCCGCCCTGCCCTCCCTCCCTCATCATTTTCTCCCCCTCCCTCCCTGCTTCCTCTCTCCTCCCTCAGCTTCCTTTCGCCCTTTTTTGTTAATTTCTCTCCCTTTTAATTCCCTTCTCCTCCCTCTCCCTCACCCCCTTTCGTCCTCGTCCTCCTGTTATTAATCGTAAACCACAGCCCCCCCCTCCCTCCCTCTCTCTCTCTCTCTCTCTCTCTTCTCATTACATTTGTTTATTTCTCTTTTCTCTTTCCCTTTCTCTCCTGCCTTTTCACTGCTTTTCTCCTTCTCTGCTTATATTTTTCTCTTTCCTCCTCCTCCTCCTCCTCCTCCCTTTAATCCCATCCTCACTTCCTGGTCGAGTTGGATCATTCGGCAAGTCTTCCATTCCGGTGTAGTCCAATATACCACACCTTCTCTATAATTAAGTGACAAAACACCGGTAATTATCCGTTAATTGGTTCCCATTAAGTGGCCCAGAGCGAACCGAACTCAACTCGGAACCGAAACAGCTCTGCAAATAGGAAAGGAACCGAGCTGCGCCATGACACGAAACCTCCAAAACTTTGTAAGGTTCTTCAGTTGATATACGGGTTGGGTGAGAGAGAGAGAGAGAGAGAGAGAGAGAGAGAGAGAGAGAGAGAGAGAGAGAGAGAGAGAGAGAGAGAGAGAGAGAGATAATTACTTAAGAAATATAGGTAATTGTCTGCCAGTCTGAAGGAGAGAGAGAACAAATAAATTACAGGTGTGTTAGCCTACCTGGGGCCTCTTAATTAGTGTTTTTACCTGACGATCTTTTCTACTGAGAGAGAGAGAGAGAGAGAGAGAGAGAGAGAGAGAGAGAGAGAGAGAGAGAGAGAGAGAAAGAGAGTGGGCCATAGGTGTAGTAGAGGGAAGAGGATGTGACTTGGAGGCGTTTGGTTGTTAGACAGAGAGATAGATTGATAAATAGATAGATAGATAGATAGATAGATAGATAAACAGGTAGGTAAGTAGGTAGTCTGGTTCACTGGTAGGTAGGTAGGTAGGTAAATAGATAGGTAGGTAGATAGGTAGTTTGATAAGTAGATTAATAGACAGATAAATAGATAGCTACAGAGATTAATATAGACAGATAGATAAACAGGTAGATAGCAATATAGATACAAAAACATACAAACAGACAGATAGATAGATAGATAGGTAGATAGATAGATAGCAACATATGCAGTCTAGATAGATAAATAGACAGATAGATAGCACGACCTGCTTAGAATGGTGCAGTGGCAGTGAGTGGAAACAATAGGCAGAAAGGTCACCTGAGTTAATTATGAGAGAGAGAGAGAGAGAGAGAGAGAGAGAGAGAGAGAGAGAGAGAGAGAGAGAGAGAGAGAGGATAGAAAAGAAAGGAGAGGAAAGGAGGAATGGAGGTGAAAAAATGGAGGGACTGAGGGAAGAAAAGCCTCTGAAATGTGTTCGTTCAAAGAGAGAGAGAGAGAGAGAGAGAGAGAGAGAGAGAGAGGGGCATCAAATCTGTGCCAGCCGCTACAGTAAATCTTGGGGCGAATATTGACGTGATAGTCGAGGTCATCCGAGGCAAGATAAGGAAAAAAAATGATGATGCGGCAGGTGACCCAATAACCCTGGCGCGCGCGCGCGCACACACACACACACACACACACACACACACACACACACACACACACACACACACACACACACACACACACACACACACACACACACACACACACACACACACACACACACAGCAAATAAATCCCATCATCCTTGTGCAAGTTATTATTTTTCAAGAAACAGGGAGGTGGTGGTGTTGTATCAAATTATCCATAATTAATTTTTACATGCTTGGATGTCCGTGAAACATTTTGGTATCCGAATTATTATTATTGTTATTATTATTATTATTACGTGCGTCCTTGCATATTATTTTATTCTTCATGCGGCCTATAGGGACCAAACTATGGTGTTTTTGTATTTTTTTTTCATATGGTTTGTTATCTCTTCATCTATAAGAGGTTCATCTCAAATTTTACACCTTGAGGGAGAACAGAAGAGAAAAGATGAAGAGGAAGAAAAGATAAATTGTGATTAACTCTTTGGCTGCGGTATACGTTTGAACTTTTAAAAATTCTCTCTTCCTTTCTTTCGTTTTCTCTTTTCTTTCTTTGTTCTTTCTTTTCTTTCTTTTTTCCCCAACACTGAATGAACTCCCAGGCTGCGATATACGAGCCAGGTGTGTTATATCAGCCATCGCCATTCGATTTAAGTCAGTAAAGGGGTGAGAAAAATAAAAGCCATCTCAATCAACATCCTTACCGCGAATAAAGAGTTTTTTTTTATTTTTTCTAACTAATGGCTGACAATTTTAACTCTCTCACAGACACCCACGTAACCAGAGGGATAATGGAATGAGACGGTGGTCGCAGAAATGAAAAAGAAAAATAATTACGGTATTGTCCTATAGATGGGGATGGTGGAAGTTGCTAAGAATATATCAGTATGTAAATGATTGTCGGTTTCCTATCATCATATCTTTTTTTATAGCAGTGATAGTGGTCATTATTATCGTCTATAATTGTCGTTGTCGTCGTCTTAGTAGTAGTAGTAGCAGTAGTAGTAGTAGTAGTAGTAGTAGTAGTAGTAGTAGTAGTAGCACCGGTAGTGGTAATAGATGCAGATGTGTTGTTATTATTCACTTTGCCTCGTGGAGACTTGATACGAGGTACTAATATACAAACTATTATTCCACAATTTGCGAGTGAAAATCAAATTACTGTGTACTGGCAAAACGTGCGTGTCTGCTGCGTCTTGATTAGGGATTAGTGTGTGAGCGTGTTATTGACTGCCACGTTATTACAGCTCCAATAACCAATTAACGTTGTGTTGGAGATTTTGAGCGATGTTTTGTGATCCTCCAAGCGTTCACAATTACCAGCTTCGTCCCACAGGCTGCGCTGTTCACTCTTCATTGAGGCTTCTTAATTTTCTCTACCATCCACTCATCAGTCAAGGCTCTGTGATCGAATATGCCACAGAAAATGGTTTAAGTTTTCTCATTTACCATGCTGCATTTGCTCATTTTTTTATTTCTTCTTCTTTCTTCCAAACACTGTTCAATTTGGTGCCCTTCGTTAATTTCTTCACCAGCAACACTTCAAGTTTGATATGGTTATTCATTGGGCGAATGTCCCAAGAAACCTTTTCCGTTTGATGGGTTTATGCCTTTAAAAGTTTTTTACGTGGTCAGAGGGAAAACCATAAAAATCCACACATATCTAGTGAAATAAGGCAGCACGAATCCGTAGAATTTACTATCGTTTAAAAAGGGGTGGTATGTAGCTGATTGTGGCCGTGTGGAGACCATTCAGCGTTCCCTCGTGAATGAGACAGTCCTTCATTGTTGTAGACTTCCCTTAGCTAATTAAGTCGTCTGGTGTTAGCCTCTGTGTAACGTTTCATTTCGTCACGAACAACGAAAGGGTTGATGAAGATTATTATTATTAATTTTTTATTAATAAGATGTACTGAAGCTGAATTAAGTCGTCGGCCGGTGTCAAGAACGAGAGTAAAAAGTGGACATTGTACGGAGTGGGTGAATGGAGATAGTTTGTGACCACCATCATTTTGAGGGGTCAGAGAATTCACCCATTCAACTCTTGGACGTATTTCCGTTGTATTCTTACGCCGCCCAGACATTTTTTTTTTTTCACAAGAGCGACTTTTCTGAATGGAATGATTTAATATGATTTTTATTTACCACTTCCATACATCACATTCCCTCCAGCCTGAATGAAATCGTCTGGAGGAAGCAGGAGTAAAATAAAAAATACGTCATTGGATATAAGGGTTTAAATGTTATAAG
>NC_137040.1:2820328-2837828 GCF_032717465.1 Coenobita brevimanus
AAAAAAAAGAAAGATGAAATTGAAATAACACTAATGGCACTAAGAGGGGAAAGGAAATTGTACCTGTAGCTTCCTTTCTTCTCTGATTCGCGTCCCCAGTGAGGTTCAAGAGCAGAGATCCTTTCAGCCCTTATAAATATGTGAGTAACTGAGTTAGGATGAAAAAGACAGCGTTAAAAAATAAATAAAGACACTGGTAAAGACAGCAAAGGAGAAAGACAGTAGGAAGATTAAGAGAGGAAGAAATGGGAGAAAGAAAGGTATATAAACAGGCAGGAAAAAGGAGAGAAATAGAAAAAGCATAAAGAGAGAGATGAGAAAGACACAGAAAGAAAAGAGACAGGGAAAAAGAAAACACGGGGAAGAAAAGCGAAAGAGAACAGGCATAAAGAAAGAGGTGACAGGGGTACAGCAAGAGAGAAACAGGAAAAAGAAAGCTATATACAGAGAAAGAAAACCGAGAGAAAGAGAGAGAGGGAGGGAATGGAACCTCACACTAATTAATTCAGCAAAGGAAGATCCGGGAGGAAAGAGCTGAATTGACGTACTGAAAAAAAAAAAAAGAGATAAAAAAGAAAAAAAAACGAAAGAGAAAAGTATAGTTACCCATAGAAATGTGTGTCTCTTTTTTTTTTTTTTAATGTGTATATTTTTTCAGCAAGTAAATATTCATGAAGGTGGTATATAATTTTACTTTAATAATTATTGAAATTGGACATATGGAACGGTATTTTAGAAGTCTTCGTCTTTTGTTTCAGAATATTAAAGAAGATAGCGTAAATTTGTTGACTATCTTCTATTGTACCCCAATCCTCTCTCTCTCTCTCTCTCTCTCTCGGATACACCTACACCCACACTACTCACACTCGTAGCCCAAGAGATCGCCCATCATTCCAACTTCACTAAAATATTCACAGCATAGGTTGGGCAAGACAGTGCTATCCAACGTCCTTTACTGCTTTTAAAGGTTACATTCCCATTCATCTCACTGGGATTTTCAGCTCTAGGGATTGTGGTGAACGTGTGGGAGGATGATTGAGTAGTAGTAGTAGTAGTAGTAGTAATAGTAGTGGTAGTAGTTTTATGTACTGTGTGCATGAATAACTAAATCTGTACAGCCAAACCTAACCCACCATCGCCTTCCACCACCCAGGTACTAAGCGCCGACCCGTCCATGCTGGCAGCCCGCGACGAGGAAGGCTACACCCCCCTCCACCTGGCCACCATCGCCGGAAATAGGGCGGTAGTGAAGTACCTGCTGTCGAGAGGAGCTGACATCACTGCCCTGGACAACGAGAAGCACACCGTTGTTCACTGGGCCACGGGTTAGTAGTTTCTCTCTCTCTCTCTCTCTCTCTCTCTCTCTCACTCAAGGCCCAATGTTACAAATGCCTATCCTGCATCATTTATTCATTTCTAGCTTCCTCACTTACACACCTACGCCCACTCCAGTAGAATGAGCCGAATCCAGAGCACATAAGACGGCTGAAGTTTCTCGTGGAGCGCTATTTACGATCCACCCCGTATTTCCTTAACCCCATTTTGAAGTTTTTGGCCATTGCTGTAAATACTGACCAGTCACCTGTCCCTGAGTGGCATGTTGAGACCAGGAACTCTCAGTCATTGTTTGGACCACTAAATCTTATGGGTAATTGGAGCGTCTTGGCCAACTAGACAATCAGGCTTCCCACTTTCGGTTATATGGATACCACCCAGCGTAGTAAATAGCTGCATAGGGTACAGGCATTATCTTTGACATTCAGTGTATAGTTGCGGTACATCTGGTGAGTGGATGGTATGCGAACCCCACCTGCCAGTTAGAGAGCACAGCGAAATAAAAATCAAAAGGACCAGACACGGGGAGAGAGGAGGTTAGCAATTATTTAGAGAGAGAGAGAGAGAGAGAGAGAGAGAGAGAGAGAGAGAGAGAGAGAGAGAGAGAGCGAGCAAAACAATAATACAGAGCTTAAGGGAGAGAGAAAAAGATGGATGGAAAGAGACGGGGAGAGGAAGAGGGAGAAAAAGAAAAAAAGCTAGACACAACAATAAAGGTAAGAGAGAGAGAGAGAGAGAGAGAGAGAGAGAGAGAGAGAGAGAGAGAGAGAGAGAGAGAGAGAGAGAGAGAGAGAGAGAGAGGAGAACAGAGTTAAATTTTCTAAGCCAGTGAAATGGTTGGAGTTGCTGTTAGTGGGAGCCGGATCTGAGTGGCTTGGGTTGGGGAAGCCACAAAAGCCGGGTAAAAACATTAATTATATCAGTCTGGGTTGGCTTAGATGTGTTGTTGTTGTTGTTGTTGTTTTGTCTTGATGTTGTTGTTGTATGGGATCTAAATTTTGCTCATACATTGTTGAAGTTGTAGGTTGTATGGTATCGGTAAATTATTTCATTGTTCATGTTATCATTATCTTTATCATCTTCATTATCTTCCTTTATCGTTAGCATACGTTTTCCATCATCATCATCATCATTTTGCGTACCTAAATGTAAAGGCCCATGGCATATTATTTTTCAGAAACAAATAAAGGTAAATATTATAACATACTCTACATTTACTGAAATAGGTCATACGATGCAAAATTTCACCATACATTGTTGTGTTTCAGAATGTAAAGCAGAGAGTAACTATAGTCGCGGCTCACGACTCTGAGGTTATCATCATCGTACCCTGGCAACTTACCATTCAAAAGGGCGTCCCATTTCGTGTATAACATGAGGCGCAAGTGATTCGTGTATAATAATATTCGTGTATAATAATGTATTCGTGCATAATAATATGATTCATGTATAATATGATACGAAATCGGATGCACTTTTGAATGGTAGGTTCCCAGGGTACGGTAATGACAACCTCAGAGTCGTGCGCCGCGACTATAGGCTAGATCTTTTAAGTCCCAAGAGACGCCCTAATACCCAGCTGCCTCTATCGCTGTACTGCAGAGACGTGGCCCTAATGATATATTAATTATTCTCTTGTTCGTAGTAGTAGGGCCTGGCAACCATCTTCCACTTATTTTATGCTATGCTGCCTGCTTCTTCCTTCACTTCTGTCTTTCTTTTACTGTCCGCATCCTCTTTTCCTATTATTCCCATCCTTCCTGTCATTGGTGATTACTTTTCCACTTCAGGTGGCTCTACACTGAGTGACAAACATTATGGTTACTTATAAACAAGGAAACCATGTACAAAGCGTATAAACAAATAACAGGGTGATATGGAGCCTACTATGATGCCCCTATTAACTGGATGGAGAGACGCAAATGTGGCATCCATTCAGGAACCAAGCCCCCGCACTCTTCCCCTGTCTTTCGCGAGGGAATATGGGTTCACTGCACGGGATGGAAGTGTAGGGGCGGTGCTTGTCTGTGGTTCATGGGTTTGCACAACAACAACAACAACAACAACAACAACAACAACAACATTCTCTTATACTTTACTAATATCATTCTGTTACCTTCATAAATATAATAAAAAAGGGAACACTGACGCTCTGTGATCGGAAAATATAACCTGCTAAAAGAGAGAGGCTCCAGGGGGGATCTTAAACCCCTGAAAATATGGCCCAGTAGGGATAAGGTGGAGTGGAGAGAGAGAGAGAGAGAGAGAGAGAGAGAGAGAGAGAGAGAGAGAGAGAGAGAGAGAGATCTGAAGACATACTGCGTCTCATCACTACCAGGTCTACCACAAGATGAAGGAAATTGTCTAAGGATAACAAGATCCAGATAATTTAGGCGTCATCGTAGTGAAGGGGTAAGTGGGTTAGATATAGAGCGTGATGTTGAGTGGAATTTGCCTCCATTATTCCTGATGTCCATTGATTCTACAATTACTTTGATAAATCAGGTCAGTCTATCATAATTATCGTTTATCTGTAATCGGTAAGTGGTGTGCGTGTGTGTGTGTGTGTGTGTTTATGTGTGTGTGTGTGTGTGTGTGTGTGTGTGTGTGTGTGTGTGTGTGTGTGTGTGTGTGTGTGTAAGACAAGGGGTGATTACGGAAGACAGTTGGTAGTTTCCTTTAAAGGTGATGTGAGAGCATTGTTCCAGTTACCTCATCCCTCTCTCTCTCTCTCTCTCTCTCTCTCTCTCTCTCTCTCTCTCATTTTATTATTTATGTTTAAGTATTCTGTCCTAAGGGGAATATAAGCGTCTGGAAGTGGCGAAAACTTAATAATAATAATAATAATAATAATAATAATAATAATAATGAATGTCACCGGAATGAAAGGGTTTATATGAAATTTAAAAAAAACACTGAAGGGTATTTTCACATCAAGACGTCTGTTGATAGCGAGAAAAAAAAATGAAAATGAAAGTATAGAGTTAAAGTGCGCCCTGAGAGGATAATAAATTACTTGCCGTCGTCAGCCATCAATTATGTTGTTGGGTAGTTAATGACATCACTATTAGCGGACATCAATTAGTCTTCGTCTTCCTGCGTCTTCACCACTCCTTCCCTTCACTGACGTCATTGACCTCTTCAGATCGAGGACGCCTGTTTAATTTTATTCTCATTCTGGATAACATTAGACGATTTTGCTCAGTTTAGGAAAAAAAGTCCTCGAACTGAAAATGTTAGAAAAAGCTGTAATTAAAATTACTTTGAAACAGGGCCTTGGGTTCTATTTTTTTTTTTTTTTTTAAGTTCCATGCGAGTTTATTCCATTCCGATAAGATGTGTTCAGTTTGAGGAGCCTAACAAGGCTAAATGTTAATAGTAATTCACTGCTAAACAGATCGTTATGAAATTGAAAGTTGACTAAATCTAAATCAGTGTCGAAATTCTCCATTGGTATCATTAGCGTACAGTAGATTGCCATTTAAGTCCCTCAGTACGACGGGTGTCTCAAGGTGAAGGAAATCGTCTTGCCAGGGTTTTTGCAGACTTCCTAACACCTTCAGAGTGACGGTCGCTCCCGTTGTGAATAAAAGCGTCTGGCGGTGGCAAGATTAGCAGAGGGTTAACGAAAAGGCTAATGGAGGTTTTTGTAACTCCATCCCTCCAACGGGCGTCTTCAACAAAGCTGCATAAAATCATCCGTCGGAGGCAAGAATAAAATAGGACAAAGACGTCATCCTACTAAAAGCGTTATACTTGAGCTCACTTCCTCGTCTCCCGCCACCTTCATTACCGATGCCGGATGTAAACAAAAATGGACCAATGAGGAGCCGCCACGTCACACCAAGATGGCTGCCGGCTGACCAGTGGCAGGCCTCGCTCGACCCGCTAGCCCTCAAACACATCGATTCTGGTTACATTCCCGATAATGTAAGCGGTAGTCAAACAGTTATGTTCGATCCACACTATGGCAACTATGGAAGGGAATGCTTTAAACTAGGACAGGGAGACCAGAGAAATAAAGCGTAAGATAAATGGAGAAAGCAAATTATGGCCTCGTGTATGGTTCGTCCTCTGAGCACGAAAACATTTTTTTTTTTTTTATTATTCTTGTTACTGACAGACTATTTTATAAAGCGCGTAAGGGACAAATACACAGGAAGAAGTTAACGAAGGTTTTACTTAACTCCTCAAGTGCGATAAGACTCTCCCTAGTTTGAATAAAAGTTTGTCATGGTAGCAAAAACAGATTATGCACTGTCCCCTTCCCTCACACCAGCCCTTCCCCCTCCTGTCTCCCGCACACCCGGTTTTTTCTGGCGACTGAACCCCATAAACTCGCACACATCAAAAAAATTATCCACTAAATTGCTCGTCCACATTTCATCACGCAGAGAGAGAGAGAGAGAGAGAGAGAGAGAGAGAGGTAATGGATGCATATGTAGAGGCACCAGAGATGAAGGCCACATCCTCTCCAACTTTAACCTTTCTCAGCTGTGTGTGTCTGTAATCTGAATATAACTATCTGGTATTGGCTACGAGAAAATTCAAGGTCCTGCCAAAGCGATCATTACCTCCGCCAAGGAGGTTATGTTTTCACCCCTGTCCGTTTGTTTGTTTGTTGGTTGGTTGGTTTGTGAGCAAGATTACACAAAAACTACTGGACGGATTTCCACGAAACTTGGTGGAAGGATGGGTCTTGGCCCAGAATAGACTCCATTAAGTTTTGGTGCGGATCCGGATAAAGGTGCGGATCCAGGAATTTTTCTTCCACTTGCTTTAACGTTGCGAGATAGGGCGTTTTTCGACATTTTCGTGAATTTTTCAGTCAATATTGCATGGATCTTGATGAAAAAAATCAGGCATATTTAGGACGTTGGTATCTACGAGTGTGTACAGTTTGACGCGGATCCATATAAAATTCCGGATCTAGCGGATTTAAATATGCTTTTATAGGGAGTTAGTCTTTTTCCAGCTCCGTACAGTAACAAATAGGGCTACAAACTTGGCGTAGGTATGCGCTGTACTGAGTGCCATTCGAGTTGTAACTGTTATTAGCTTTTTTAAGATGCCGTATCCCTAAGCTGTATAAAACCATCTAACTTTATCTAGAACAAAAGGCAAAACTGACAAATGGGAGTGGAAGAGTTAATTTACAGATCAACGTTCGTCATTACCTGAGAAGAGTGGTCTCTAGTCTCGTCGGTTAAGGAAGCACCCTAACACTTCTTCCTTAGCGATTTGTTTCTGGGTACGGTTGGTTAATATAAGCTTCTATGTTATGTTTTTATTTTTATTTATATTGAGTATGGTGGTATTTGAATTACTGTTTTTAAATGTCACAGAAGATATTAAGGAGGCATAACCAAAATAAATCACTTAGGAAGAGGTATTAGGAAGCTTCCTTAATCACCGAGAATACCGCCCAGTAACTGTAGTTAATTTACCTTAACTTGGCCCAGATTTTCGTCCTTTTGCAGCTTCTTTCACGGAGCTCAGTGGCAGAAAAAAAAAAAAAAAAAACGATGCTACCTCTCTACATCCTTTCCATGGAACTTCTTCGTGACTAGCATCATATTCTAGTGTTTAATCTTTTGTCACAGTTCAGCATTCAAGACAGAGAGGGGGCAATTTTAGGCCAAGTTAAAGTGAACAGTGTATAGAAATATAACATAGCCATCCCTACTTTATATTGACAAAAAAGTTAAGGGTAATATTTAATTATTTTGATGGAATAAAAAAAAAATGGAATATTCTCTGTCATATTATTCCTCGTTATTTAAAAAGAGGAATATTCTTCTTCATATTACCCCATGTGAACTGTAGGGGGCCGAGGCTAGGCTGTGGTAATGCAGAATATTTGACATCCTTCACTTCAATACATTTTTCTTCATTCATTTGGATCAGAGTATTACCAGACGATTTTCGTCAGCTTAGAAAGAACCTCTATTACTGAAAGGGTTATAGAAGGCTTAATCTAACCCTCCAGCTCAAAGTATGTCTTAAGCTGAGTAAAATCGTCTGGAGAGTGCAAAAGGAGATTATAAGTGACGTTCTCTTAATGAAGGGCTTAAGGGTAGATGACAGTCCTAAGGCCTTTGTGGCATGATTCATCCTTGTAAGAGATGTAGTGATTAAAAAGTAAATTAATATTCCTTTTTTTATATGTTCACTGTTTACTCTTGGGGATACGTTCAAAAGTAAAATATTTTCTTGCTTTTTTCTTTTCTTTTTTCTCTTCCTTTCTTTTTTTTTCCTGTTTTCTTTTCTTTTTTCTTTTTCTTTTTCATTTCTTATTTCTTATTTATTTTCTTTTTCATTTTCATTCTTTTTCATTTGTCTTCACTTTCGTTTTTCTTTCATTCTTCTTTTCTTGCCTTTCTTTTTCTTTATATTTTTGTTTTACTTGCAAGGAGATGGTATTCTCCCTCCCCCCTTTGCTGCTCCGCCCCTGTTATTCGCCTTACGTGACACGCAAAGAGTTACATGCTGGAAGAATTTCTTGCTTTTGCTGTCTACATTATTATTATTATTATTATTATTATTATTATTAGTATTATTATTATTATTATTGTTATTATTTTTATTATTACTATTCTTATTCTTATTATTATTATTATTATTACATTCACCAGCGAATTTAGAATGTCATGTATTCACCCGTGCTGGTCTGTTTGTCTGTTTGTTTGCAAGATACCTCAAATCATTGTTATCGGAGTTCAATGAAATCTGGTGGATAGGTAGGCAATGGGTCAAGGAAGAGTTCATGAAATTTTGAGATGGATCCGGATTCAGATCTAGAAATGATTCATATATATTTTTTGGCTCTGGCGAAGGTATCGGTCTCTGAGATTGTGTAACAGAGCACACTAAGACCGTAGAGTTAATTGACTATGTGAGACCGTAAAAATATTCTCTGGTGGGAAAGAGGAATTACAGCGTTTCATCATAAATTTCATTGACCTTGACGGATGTATGTACCCTGTGATTGCCAATTGGTTATTATTATTATTGTTATTATCATTTCTTCTTCTTCTTCTTCTTATTTCACTCTCATCGTAAATGTCAGGACCAACTTGCCTAGCCCCGGGCTTCTACGTTCCTCATGGGGCAACGTTGGATTGGATGGAGGATGGATGGATTATTATTATTATTATTATTATTATTAGTAGTAGTAGTAGTAGTAGTAGTAGTAGTATTAGCTGCAGCAGCAGTAGTAGTAACAATAGTAAAAGTAGCAGTAGTACACTATTATTCTCATCCTGACCCAGTTCACTTGTGGTGGGAGATCCAGAACCTGACTGACCTAATCTGAGACACAAATCAGAGGAGACAGCAAACTCCAGGTGGTCTCCCTCTCCTCTCCACCCCCCCTTTCTCCTGTATCGTAGGCAACCAGATGTTTCCCATAACCTAAGAAACTATTTCATACGTTGGGTGGTAACCATATAGCCTTCAGACGCCTGGTGGTTTAGTAGTTAAAGTGTGTTGCTCACATAATGGCAGCCAGGGATCGAGAAGCCCAGTTCAATACCCCAGCTCTCATGATGATTTATTTATTTTTTTATTTATTTATCTACATATTTATTTATTTATTTTTCAGTGGACAGCAAAATTCTCCAGGCATCATTTTTTTGTTTATGTGGTGGACTGTGGGTCGTGACTCACACCTGATACCCTGTAATGAGAGGCTGTATTAGGACCCTCATACCCACCCTCTCATGCCCCCTCCCTCCCCTCACTCCCTACCAACCCCACACGCCCCCTTCCTCCTCTCACCCCCTGCCACCCCCCCACACCTCACATTCTGTTCTTATTTACTGACTGACCCCGCTTCCTGTGAGGCGGCGAGATAAGCAGAGGGACCTCGGAAGGGAGATGGGTTTGTTGAGAGATGAGGGTTCTTTACTGAGTACAGACAAAAACACCTTTAGGTTCTTTTGTCAAGGCCCTCACCTTATACACACACACACACACACACACACACACACACACACACACACACACACACACACACACACACACACACACACACACACACACACACACACACACACACACACACACACACACACACACTCAACTCGGCTCATATTTATTGCCGTCTTACTCGGGATGTTCTTTATGTCCTGTTTGCCTTTATCTGGATTATCTTGGAGGTTCTGGCTAATTTATGGTCTTCAACTGTGATTATGTTGTAAAAAATTTATGTATATATTGCTGGTACGTCTTGCGCAGGTCTGAGTTAGGTGAGGTTGGGTTAAGTTACATTAGTTTAATTTAAGTTGGTATAGCTTAGTTTAGTTTAGGTTGGTTTGGATTACTGAGTTAGGTTAGGTTAGGTTAGGTTAGGTAGGTTAGGGTAGGTTAGGGTTCGGTAGGGTAGGTTTAAGTATGGTAGGGTAGGTTAGGGTAGGGTAGGTTTGAGTGGAGTAGGGAAGGTTTGAGTAGGGTAGGGTACGTGGGTAAGGGTAGGGTAGGTTTGAGTGGAATAGGGAAGGTTGGAGTAGGGTAGGGTAGGGTAGAGTAAGGTAAGAGTGAGAAGGGTAGCATAGGTTAGGCTAGCTTAGGGTAGGGTAGGGTAGGGTAGGTTGGGGTAGGTTAGAATAGGTTAGGTTATTCAGGGTTACTTGAATCATCATCCGGTACTGAAATAGAGTTCAAAGTATGTTTAAACAACAGAATGTATCAATATCTCCATTACCAGAGGTCTCACTTAAGTTAAAAAAAATATCGCGCGACCTTGGCCATGATGAAATAATTACGACTTCCTGGTACCGATGGTGTTAGTGTGGGGGACAGGTGTAACTGGAGGAGGGAAAGTGTAGGCGTTGTGCTGTGTTGTGTAGAGGTCAGGTGTGGCTGGGTCAAGGCTACTGAGGATGGAGAGGCAGAGGGGAGGAGGACAATAAATGTCAGACGAGAGTTGCGAGTTGGATGAGATTTTTTTTTTTTTTCCACATGAGACAAATGTAAATATAACTTCTAAGTAGATCTGTGAGAAGGCATCGATGTGGTTTGTTGTCAGTTTTTACATGATACATACAATCTCCTCTTTGATTATATGAATTGGTTTTCTGTGTCAGTGTCTCACCTTATGAGTAGGCTATACTGTATACTGGTGAGCGTCATTCAGTATTATCCGGTCAAGGATACTCTCCACTCCACACAGGGTCGTTAACTTCAGGTGTGCCAGAATACACTGAGTATTTCAGCATACAACACCAAGTGATTGTACGAGTATCAGTATTGATTATTATTGTCTTGCTTTGTTCGCTGATGCCTGTATATAGGCAAGACACGAAGATACATTTCCAGGAATATGTCTGTCTATCTATCTATCTGTCAGTCTGTCTGTCTATCTATCTATCTGTCTATCTATCTATCTATTTATCCGTCTATATATATACTCGTATATACGTATACACACAGTATATATGTATATATAAATATATATATATATATATATATATATATATATATATATATATATATATATATATATATATATATATATATATATATATATATATACATATACCGAAATACTTTGAGCATTATGAATGAGAAGGGAAAGGAAGGAGGGGAGGGGAGAGTGCAGGATTAAGTGGAGAGAAGGGGAAAGAGAATGGAGGGTGGGGGGAGGGGCGGGCAGGTGGGGAGGGGTAATAAACTGGGGCGGGAGAGTACCAAGGGAGGGAGGGAGGGAGAAAGGAAAGGGGAAGAGAAGGAGGGAAAAGGAGGAGGATGCCGGGAAGGAGGGAGGGTATAATTGCAGTGCTGGGACAGGGATGAAGGAGGGAGAGACTGGGGAAGTGAGAGAGAGAGAGAGAGAGAGAGAGAGAGAGAGAGAGAGAGAGAGAGAGAGAGAGAGAGAGAGAGAGAGAGAGAGAGAGAGAGAGAGAGAGAGAGAGAGAGAGAGAGAGAGAGTGAGTGAGTGAGTGAGTGAGTATACCTAGGCCCCACTGACTCTGCGATCCTTGCCAGGTGATCCGTCCTTATATTTAATTGCAGAACGCACTTTTGTAATCAGAGAGAGAGAGAGAGAGAGAGAGAGAGAAGGCAGGAGACTCGAAAAAACAAGGAAAGGTTGACAAGCAGTGTTTATGTTGAATCGCGTGACCTTGACCCAGCTTGTGGCGTCACAGGAGAGAGAGAGAGAGAGAGAGAGAGAGAGAGAGAGAGAGAGAGAGAGAGAGAGAGAGAGAGAGAGAGAGAGAGAGTTAAGTGTGTAGGGAGGAGAATAGACTTGTTCAAGGGAAGGAACCACTAGCTATGTTTACACTCTGTAATGACTGGTGTTACTCTTGGTGTAGGTGGTGTGGGAGATGGTGTGGATGGTAGTGGTGTAGTTGGTGTGAGAGATGGTGTGGATGGTAGTGGCGGTGTAGGTGGTGTGAGAGATGGTGTGGATGGTAGTGGTGGTGTAGGTGGTGTGAGAGATGGTGTGGATGGTGGTGGTGGTGTAGGTGGTGTGAGAGATGGTGTGGATGGTAGTGGTGGTGTAGGTGGTGTAAGATGGTGTAGATGGTGGTGGTGTAGGTGGTGTGAGAGATGGTGTGGATGGTAGTGGTGTAGGTGGTGTGAGAGATGGTGTGGATGGTGGTGGTGTAGGTGGTGTGAGGAGTGGTGTAGGTGACGTGAATGGTGGTGTGGATGGTAGTGGTGTAGGTGACGTGAGTGGTGGTGTGGATGGTAGTGGTGTAGGTGGTGTGAGAGATGGTGTGGATGGTGGTGGTGGTGTAGGTGGTGTGAGGAGTGGTGTAGGTGACGTGAGTGGTGGTGTAAGGTTGGTATGAGTGGTGTTGGTATTGTTGAGTGGTGGTGTATGTGCTGAGACTGACTGGGAGAATGTGTGAGATTGAAGTGGCTTTGAGAAGATGAAGGATGTTAGAGTGAATGGAGAGAGACTGACTAGGAGTGCGCACGGGAGTGAGTCGGTTGGAGGGAAGGAGGAGGAGGAGACCAAGGACGCGGGATACAATAAAAGGAGACTGAGAAACTGACTAGGAGAGTGTATGAGAGTGAGGTGGTTGGGAGAAGGAGGAAGGGACCAAAATTGTGGTGAGATTAGATATGACTGTAATGGGGGTTTTGTTGTGGAAAAAGTGATCGTTACTGAGTAGGGACAAAAGACACGTGTACGTCCATTTGTCGAGGTCCCCCATCATAGGTTGCGTCGTCAAACTAGAGATAGATAAATAGATGGATAGATAAAAACGTAGGCACAAAGAATGATCCTCTTATATAGACTAATTTCTCGGAAAACTTAGATAGATAGATAGAGAGATAGAGATAGACAGATAGATAGATAGATAGATAGATAGATAGATAGAGAGAGAGAGAGAGAGAGAGAGAGCAGATATTTTGCTCCTACCTAAGCCTTTATTATTATTATTATTTTTTTTTTAATATTTAGCCGAAGAGCAATCAGGTCAAATTAATCACACTAAATCTCCATATACAAAATTGGATACACAAATATAGACTATTGCTTCTATGAGTTCTCTAGATGTCTGCCAAGTATTACAGTAGTAGTAGTAGTAGTAGTAGTAGTGCTGTTTACCATTCCACCAGTACTGAATAAGACAACCCTATTATGTATTCAATATGGACGGTGGGTATGAGCGTCAAAACGGTGACATGTGAAGATGTATATCGTGTAGAAGCAAAGCTGGGCCTCAGGAAACGGGCTAAGTAATCTATGCCCACAATCGAGGGGAAAAAATAAAAGGAAATATAGTACAGTACCAGTTCCGTATAGCCCCGTGGAAACCTGAGACTGCGTGTATTTGGAGCAGACTTTCCCAATTGGCTTCATTGTATTTATTTTCCCACTGATAGCCTTCATATTAGCTTGCTTTTTCCCCTCCCTCCTTAGAAAATATTGTAACTGATATCACTGGGAACTCACATGATAGCTTCTCCTTGCGCGCGCGTGTGTGTGTAATTCACCGGGTCGGTCAGGATCACCTGATGGTCGTGATCGTCAGCTTTTACCCTCCCGGAAGGGAGCTAAGAGCTCATATAGTCCGATCTAAGGGCAAGGCTGTGACCTTCACACACGCACACACCCGTCCCCTTGCTCAAGGGGGACAGTAACCACCCACTTCGTCAGTGAAACTTTTCGCAACCTGAGCGAGGCGCGAACTCCCGTCTACCAGATGGCAAGCGGGAACGTTACCACTGCACCAGCGAGCGGTGTGTGTGTGTGTGTGTGTGTGTGTGTGTGTGTGTGTGCTCTCTTCTTATGTCTGATTCTTGTTTATAAAAAGTAGGAAATGGCGATGATGATGATGATGATGATGATGGTGATGATGATGACGACGACGATGATGATGATGATGATGATGATGATGATGATGACGAACAATGAAAGAGTGAGAAAGGAAGGAGAGTCACGGAAGGAAGAAGAGCAGGAATGAGACAGAAGGATGAAGAAAAGGATGGATAAAGGAAGTATGCTGAAAGAAGAATGTGAGGAGAGGTATGGGGAAGAAGGAAAAATGAATGGAGGAAGGGAGAGGGTTGAAAGAAGTATGAAATACAGGTGTAGGGGGAGGGAAGAATGTTTGGAAGAAGGAGGAAGGAAGGAAGACATGGTTGCAGAAAGGTGGGAGAATCGGAGGAAGTAAGAAGGAAGAGTGGAGGAATAGAAAGAAAGAGGAAGAATGTTGACAGAAGAGTGACTGAATGAATAAATGAATGAATGAATGAATTAAAAACCACTAAAAATAAAATGAGGTAAGAGAAACTAGATAGAGGCAAGGATGTAAGATGAAGTACGGTAGTCCGCCCGTCCACATTGCAACCCGTATCAGTGCTCAATTTTTTCTCCCTGACTCCAACCATTTTCATCTTGAGAGCATGCTTCATATTTCAGAGCTCCACTGAACAACTCCCTTTAGTTCGCACGCTCTATTCCACTCCGTCAGAGCCCAATCGATCGCATTCCGCATTACTAAATAAAAAGGGAGTGTTTGGAGACTCGTTTTTATTTGCATTTGGTGGATTGTGGCTAGCGTGCAGGCCTCCACGACGATTTGTAAACACACTGTGGCCAGGTCTTGTTGGCAGTGTCGCTTTCGCAACACCTATTTTCTTTAACTGTTTATATTTCTGTGTTGTTGACAGCAGACTACTTTGGTAATAAAAGGAAATAAATAACCAGCAACAGAATATCAAGACGCAATATGCAGCACAAATCACTTAGACAGAGATGCTAACGAAGTTCTGAGGGATGGTAGGGGCGTCCTGCAAGAAAGGCCAAGTTTGGGTACCCAGGGCTGAAGCAGAAAGTACCTACCGACTGCTGGCCAGTTGGTGGCCCGGTTTGTATAATATTGGCCTCACATTCGGGGGACGCTTTAGAATAGTGGTACACTCGTAGTTTCATCTGCTGCTATTGAATTTATAAATGGACATTCACAAGCCGGCGCCTGTCCACATAAACAAGTCATCACCATGCCGATCTCTAGTACTGCCTTCCATTTCATCGTCTGACGTCCGTAATTACTTTTCAGATTCGTTAACTACCTATCACAAACAAGTACGATACAAGCATAGGTCTCTTATTTTATTCGCACGACTAATAAAATACCACAAGAACTTATAATACTGCAGATTTATTTTATTTTTTTTTCAACACATCATCTAATTGAAAGAGCTGCGATTCCATTTGCAAACTAAACACAAGCACCTGAGATTTCATTTTACTTTCGTTTCTACTCATCGTGAAAAGAGACTACCACAAAATAAGCACGGACTACTATACCATTCGTGAGTTTAGTTTTGGTGGTTTCTGGAGTGTAATGTCAGCAAGTTTAAGGCAATTACATGTTACTGATGAGAATAAATTGCCAAGGGAGAAGTGTTATGAAGACTCCTCAACAAACAAGAAAACATTCCTATAATAATACTAACGTACAAGAGAGAGAGAGAGAGAGAGAGAGAGAGAGAGAGAGCAAGCACTGAATATTCTTTTTCTATCTGTCATCAAAAGAGACAACTACAGTACAATCATAGTCTACTATATCAGCCACAAGACTAGCTTTCGTGTCGTCTTTAGCGTAATTTTAGCAACTTTCACGTAATTTCAAACTGAGAGTGGCCGAACGCTTGTCATTTGCGCGGGAATGCAAGTACTGGCTAAAAAGACGACGAATTATTACCAGCATTTATCGGATAAGCTCGCGTGCCAGCCGAAGACTTACGTAGGCGATATTTAGATTAAAACTCAGACTAATATTTCACGGTAAAGTGGCACAAAAGGCTGCTCAACCCCTGATAGCAAGGATTTCTTACAGATGAGCTAAATTACTGGGGTTTTAGGCTGAATGAAGTACCTAAGTATATCCCTAGCAGAGAAATCATAGTAATCTTTAACCCCTTCAATCTGATGACCGGTGCTGGAGAGGGACGCCTTCCCGTGGTGGCACTGATATAGCCGGGCAGCTCCTCTGGTCGGTTATACAGACTCCCCTAACTTTCCCCCTTGTACCCCTAAAGGATGATTGACTGCAGGAGAATGGTACCTTCGTCCTGCAGTCCACAGGGATCATATCCAGATGAGCATGGGGTTACAACTACTACTACTGGTACCTTTGTGTTCATAAGAGAGGCAAAATCAACCACAATTCTTAACGCTTTGACTGCTTGGTTTTATCTTAAGCAAACAAAATCGGCGGTTAGTAGTCTGAATATTATAGTATCTAAAGGTATTTCCATATCAAAATAATGTGTGGTTGTGCCTGGGTGGAGTAGAGGGAAGGGAGCGGAGTGAAGAAGGGGGTAGTGGAGAGAGAAGAGGGATGGGTGGCTGTGAAGTGGTGCGTAGAGTGGAAAGAGAAGTGGGGAGTGGAAAGAGAGGTAGGAAAAGAGAACAGAGACGGGAGACAGGGGGTGCAGTGAAGTGGAGAGAGGTAAGGAGATTGGGTGAAGGGTAGAGAGAGAGAGAGAGAGACAGAGAGGGAGAAAGTGGGGAGGGGGGGGCTGTGTGCCATAAACAAACAAGGGTAGCATGACGCACGACACCAGACGACGAGAGTAACAGTGTCAAGGGGAGAGGGGGTTGTGTAGAGTGGGTGACGCACTGACCACAAACCAGCTACTGTGTGTGTGTGTGTGTGTGTGTGTGTGTGTGTGTGTGTGTGTGTGTGTGTGTGTGCGTGTGTGTGTGTGTTGTATTCTTGCTACTTCCAGACGATTTTATTCATCTTAGGACAGGTTAATGACCCCTATATCTACAAGTACCTCCTTCAGTTCAAAATCTAGTGACTATACTCTTTTCACCTAACTTGGCCTAAAGCTGCCATCTCTCCATCGTAAGTGCTGAGGTGTAACAACAGATTAACACTCGAATACGACCCTAGTCACGAAGAGGTTGTTATGAAAATTGATGTAGAGCCGTAGTATTATCGTATTCCCCAGTGATTCACGTGACAAGCCGCGGACGGACGAAAATCTGGGCCAACTAAGGGTGAACGAACTATAGGTAACCCTTTGGCTCCTATGACTCATCCTCTTGTGTTTGCTGGAACAGACAATGAATACTGTCCTGGCTGTGGAAGGGATAATTGGAATAGTATCGACCTTTTTAAGTTCCTATGACTTTTATGATTAATCTCTTGACGTTGGCTGAGTTTAGACCACTAGAGTTGCCCTGACTATGAGAGGGTTAATAAGAGAATGATAGATATTAATGACAGGGTAAAAATAGAGTATAAGCCTATGACATACTCGTATTTTAGGGGTTGGTTCACGTACAAGTTTGGTGTACATGGATACTGTAGTGATATGATATGATATGAGAGAGAGAGAGAGAGAGAGAGAGAGAGAGAGAGAGAGAGAGAGAGAGAGAGAGAGAGAGAGAGAGAGAGAGAGAGAAGAGGGTGTGCAAGAAATGTAAATAGTTAATATCGTTTTGAAAACAACTCACTATTTTTAGTTTACACGTGTTTGGGATTATATATCAGCCGCTGGATGAAGTGTGTGTGTGTGTGTGTGTGTGTGTGTGTGTGTGTGTGTGTGTGTGTGGGTGGGTGGGTGCGTGCGTGCGTGCGTGCGTGCGTGCATGAGTGTGTGTTTATAGCCTTAGCAGACATGTGTGTGTGTGTGTGTGTGTGTGTGTGTGTGTGTGTGTGTGTATTTTGTTTCCTAGTAACGT
>NC_137040.1:2842828-2895328 GCF_032717465.1 Coenobita brevimanus
AAAATGGATTACTTAATGAAAAAAAGTATAAAATCAAAGTCCGTGAAAGTAATCAAACTATGGCACCATAAAGAATAACACACAGGTTAAGTTTGGCTGCGGTGGTAATGTGGTGTGGTATGAGTGTGGGTGGTTGTGTAACTGTGGTGGTGGTGTGACTGTGGTGGTGGTTTGATTATGGAGGAACAGTAATGTGGTAGTGGTTTTGTGGTGGCGGAATGGCGATGGTAGTAGTGGTGGTAGGTGTGATGGTGGAGTGATTTGGAGGATTTTGTGTGGTGGTGGTGGTTTTATTTTGGCTATAGTGGTAATGGTGGTGATATGGTAGTGACAGTGCTGATGATGATGGTAGTGTGACTGTTAGTAATGGGGTAGTAGTGTGTTGTGTTAGTGTGACCGTAGTGTGGTGGAATGGAGTGTGGTAGATGGAGTGTGGTGGATGGAATGTGGTGGAGTGGAGTGTGGTGGAGTGGAGTGTGGTGGAGTGTGGTTGCGGTAATATAACTGAGTGGTTGGCAGAGCACCGCAGGGAGTGATAGAAGTGTTCCGGGAAGTAAAGGCACCTCCCTGTGGCGGGCCCTCGCGACCTCCCTTGTTCCCGTGCTGCTCGTTACGAAAGGGTAGCCAGGCAGGTGTATAAAGGTCTGACACGAACGGCTTTACCTGTGTGTGTTCATCATCATCATCACCATCATCATCTTTATCATCATCATCACCATCATCATCTTTATCATCATCATTATCATCATCATCACAGCAGCCCCGTTTCCCTCTTTGCACTGGCTGGGGAGGCTCAAAACAAGATTCTGAAATCTTTGACGAACATGAATTAGAAGGCAGAGCAAGTGTCTCTCTTCCTGTGCCGTGGGATATAGGCTACGAGACCTTAAACACAAATGCTGGGCGGTAGACTCGCCACGTCTCTGTGATAATACGATAGGGGAATTTGCAAGCGCCATTTCCTTCCTCTTTTATTGGCCTTTTATGAGCTGTTTACTCGTTTAATGCCTCGTGTTACTGTAATTAGGGACTTTTATCGGTAATCTCGAGTCTACATCAAATAATTTGGTTTATCTTAGCACTGGCTCATGCGGAGGAAATATTTGAAATCCTTTTTGTCCAGCCATCAAACTGTTACTTACTACACACTTTGAATCAATGCCACACAACTAAATAAATTTGCTAATGTAAAATGTCTTCGGTCAAGAATTGCCATATTTCACGATAGCTCATTAAGTAGTCTGTCGTGTGAAGCTGCTGGCATTAGAATGTCGTTTTTTTATCGTTATTTGCAAGTGCTTGTGTCACAAAGAAACATCTGCTCCAAGTTTTTTACATTTCTCATTAGTGCGTAAGAAACAGTTAGAAAAAGTTACTGTAACACTGGTACAGTACTGAAAATGAGACGAATATATAAGATGGGCCAATTTATTTCATCTTAAATATTGATAAAACTGCTTGCGCTGTTTTGCTACCCAACATTTTTTTGTTTTTCAGTAAGTTTATGATTGAAAGGATGTATGGTTTATTCACGAGCACTTTGATTATAGTTCTCCTGCTTGTTTTTGGAGGAAGAGAAGGAGGGAAGAGGAAGGCTGGGGAAGAGAAGAAAGGAAAGGAAGAAGGGCAGTGAGAGAAGAAGGAGGGTAAAGATATCTGATTAGCGAAAATTTTCAGCAGTAACGAAAAGCCAGGTGTACACAGAAGGAGGTCAGAGTAATCAGCCATTCCAGAACCCCCACATCCCTCTCCTTCCTTCTCTCCCTCTTCCTACCCTTTCTCTACCTTTCTTTCTCTCTCCCTTGCCTCTTCCACCTCTCCTTTCTCCTCTTTTCCTTCCTCTTCCCTTCCCCCTTTCTCCTACGTCAGTTTCCTCTCCTGTCCCATGAAATCTTCCCTTTTCTTCTTCCTCACCAGCACCATGTCCCCAACCTGTCACTCTCCCTTCCTATCTCCCACCATTCCTCTTCCACTCCTTCCCTTCCTCTCCCTTTTCCTCTCCCCCTCCCTCTCCCTCTCTCTCTCCCTCTCCCTGTCCCTCTCCCTCTCCCAGCACATATATTCCTAGGTTTGTGAGTGGACCAGGCTAGACTGTAAGGTAAGCACTATGACTGATATCGACTGCATAACTCTTACCTAATAAGTCGGTCACCTGCAGAGAGAGAGAGAGAGAGAGAGAGAGAGAGAGAGAGAGAGAGAGAGAGGAGGGGGAAGGGAGGAGAGAAGAGGGAGGATAGGAATGGAAGAGAAAGGAAGAGGGGGAAACTATAAGATGGGTGGATGAGGGGGAAGGGAATGAAATGGGTAAGTAAGGGGTGAATAGGGAAAAGAGGAGGGGGATGAAGGAAGGAAGGGGAAAGAAAGAATAAAACTAGAAGATAGGTGGGTGTCTGGAGGGGGGGGGGAAGTGAAGGAGGGGAGGGGGAGAGAATGAAGGAAGATGGGCGAGTGAGGAGGGAGAGAAGGAGAGAAAGGAGACAAAACTAGTATGAGAGTGGGTGGAGAGGAAGTGAGGGGAAAGAGCGAAGGGAGAAGAGGGGAGGAGGGAAGATGGGTAGGAAGGAGAAGGAGAGAATGAAGGGAGGGAAGAAACAGGGGAATGGGAACAAGGTGGAGGTAAAAACTAGAATGTGAGTGGATGAGGAGGAGGAGGAGGAAAGGGTGGGGAGAAGGGAGGGGGAGAAGGGAGGACTGAGGTAAAAGTAAGTGGGTGTGAGGGAGACTACAATATTACTCCCTGAATATTTTAGTGCCCCCTGCTATGTGTGTGTGTGTGTGTGTGTGTGTGTGTGTGTGTGTGTGAGAGAGAGAGAGAGAGAGAGAGAGAGAGAGAGAGAGAGAGAGAGAGAAAGAGAGAGAGAGATTCCACCAGGTGCCGCCACAGTAATAATAGACCAAATTATGCCCCTCCACATGAGAGAGAGAGAGAGAGAGAGAGAGAGAGAGAGAGAGAGAGAGAGAGAGAGAGAGAGTGCATACCAAAATAAATGTCAAGAAGTGAGTGCGAATGTCAGAGTGCGAGAGGTGAGTGAGTGCGTGTTGAAGAAAGATAGAGCTGTGTGTGTGTGTGTGTGTGTGTGTGTGTGTGTGTGTGTATCTAAGTATAAGGCATGTATATGTGTGTAGCTATGACCTGTGTATGTATGTGTAGGTAAGTAGTGTGTGTGTGTTCTAGTATATCTGTAGCAGTATGACGTATGCAACCCCCGACGTCACCGTTGAATGGTGACGTCACTCTTACGTCATCACTGGCAGGTGTTCACGGTTCGATATTTACCTACTTTCTAGAGCTTAAAGGTCGTCTATGTGGCTTTGGAGATTTCTTAACACTTGTTCCATAGCGATTCATTCTTCACATGGGACCTTAATATCCTCCTTTGTTTTACTGATGAAAGTATATCGATAGAAAAAGGACATAAATAGCATAAAAGAGAATGTTAAGGTTTGATATGGAAAATAGGCAATACTACTAGGAAAGAGGTTTTTCGAAGTCTCTTTTGTCACCTAGAATACTACTCTTGATTACATGTTTAAAATTTTATCTTTATTCAAGCAGTTTTCAAGTACTTCATAGTTGATTTAATGCAAATATTAAAATGAGAGAGAGAGAGAGAGAGAGAGAGAGAGAGAGAGAGAGAGAGAGAGAGAGAGAGAGAGAGAGAGAGACGAAAAACACTATCTGATTATTGAAACCTGATAGGAAGGCTTTTTTCCCCCTTCAAATTACCTAAGATCCTTGATAAATATACTTTGAACCATGAAAGCAAACTAATAAAGTATAACACATAATTAGAAGACACGCAAGGCTTCTTTTTTATCATATTTATTGACCTATTTATTTCCTGTGACCCTTTTATCGTTAATTGATGCCTCTTGAGTCTGGCCGTATGATGATGATGATGATGATGATGATCATGATGGTAGTGGTGGTGGTGATGCTGCTGCTTCTGATGATAACGGTGGTGGTGGTGTTGATAACGATAATGACGCTGATGATGATAATGAAGTATAAGTTTGACCTGCAGTTCTTTATTAGAGTCTCAAATCAGTAATAACGAGCAACATTAACTTGAATTTGAAGGGTTTTATTCTCGTTCAGTTAGTTTGGAATCTCTAACGTGTAAAGGGATTATTTAACGCAACTGGACGCGGATATTTTGGTGTAATTTGAGCTATTGGTGAATTTACACACACACACACACACACACACACACACACACACACACACACACACACACTTATTCTCCCCCCTCTTGATTCTTCCCCTCCCCCTCCTTGCCTCCCTTTCCTCTCACTTCTCCTCAACCTCACTTTTCTTCCCCCTTTCCTTCCTCTCTCTCTCCTTCACACTACTCTTTCATCTCCTGCTTTTCCCTTACCGTCCTGTTTCACCCTCACTCTCCTGTTCCCTTCCCTCACCTCCCATTTCTCCACCTCCCCTTCCCTCACCCCTCCTGTTTTACCTCTTCCATTTTATTTTTTCCTCTCCCCTGCCTGTGTCCTCCGCTCCCCTCCTCTTCCTTACCACTCCTTCTCTTTCCTTTTATCCCTTCTCTTTTATTCCTGCTTACTTCCTCACTCCCTTCCTTACCACCAACCTCACTCTTTGCCCCTCCGCTACCTGACTCCTTGCCTGACGTTCTGCCTTCACCTTCTACGCCCCTCATGCCACACCCCCTGCCTCACATTCTTCCTCACCCCTTACTTCACTCTTTGCCTCACCCCTTACCTCACTCTCTGCCTCACCCCATGCATCCGCCCCTAACTTACCCTCTGCCTTATTCCCTGCCTCACTCCCAACCTCATCCTCTGTCTCACCTCTTACATCACCCTCCGCCTCCGTTCCTTCCTCACTCTATGTCTCATCCCTCCCTCACCCCCTGCTTCACCTTCTTTAAACCGTCTCACTCTTTTCCTCAACGCCTACCCCATCCCCAGTCTCTAAAGCACCCAAGACAACAGAAGTAATGTCATTAGTGTATATTTCCCAGGTTCGTTTGTCATTGTTGGTGTTTCGCTTTCGTACTTTCCTCTAAAAATCCCCCGTCAGTTTTTCTTCACTGCATATTGTTCCTTCTCTCATCTACCTGCCACTTTCGGCTGGAGGATTCTGTGGGCTAGGGGAGAGCCTATATTTTAGTTATCGCTTCTTACTCTCGTTTTGTAGTCGTACTCCTAGACAGAAGTTGCCCAATTGTTTTTGGCCCAACCGACTTATAGCGGGTATATTCTATCTTTTTCAGTCTTAATATTACTACACCCTGTTTCAGCCTCTTTCTCCTGTCAGCACCCTTCCTCTCAGTCATACCTATAACCTCACCCCCAGCTTCCTGCCTCACCCCCGCCCTGTGTCTCACCCCTGTCTCTCCTGTAGTGTGTGGTGAGGTGGACCTACTGGACATACTGATAGAAGCTGGAGCTAACCCTTCCACCCCGGACATCCACGGTGCATACCCACTTCACTATGCCGCTCAGGTCAGCCCCCTCCACCATCTCTCTCTCTCTCTCTCTCTCTTTATATATATATATATATATATATATATATATATATATATATATATATATATATACTGGTATTTGTTTATATTCATATATGAAATATATATATTATATATATGTATACTATATATATGTATATAGATAGATATAGAAATGGGTAGATAGATGGCAGATAGGTACTGTATATTAGATAATATGTAGACAGATAGATAGATTGATATAAATATAAGACACATTTATTCGTAGATATAGGTAGATAGATGGGTATGATTATAAGATAGACATATACTCATAGATATAGATAGATAGATAAGTAAAGGTAAAAGTGGGGCAGATGTCATGAAGTGCTTATCCATGGTGCTCACCTCCATAACTTGGGCCTTTGGGCCTGTGGTGGGCTGTTCATCCAATACCCTGGAATGCAAGGCCACTGCATTGAGCAGGTTACCACAGGTACCTCCCCTAAGCGTTACCCTAGTTTATAATATTACCTGTCAACCCACAAAAGGTGAATGGACTCATAATATGAGTGATGCTAGCTGCTTGCACCAGGATTCAAACCCTGGGATTAGCAGGTGAGTGGTTAACCCGCCCCGTCCCATTGACGTATGGGTACGTTGCAACATTTTGCATTTGCCAGTCCCGGCGACGTACTGGTATGTCGTGCAATTGCAAGGTCCCTAATTTGCACAATTTTCAATTTTCGCGCATGATTTTTCGTACGTATACACAGGACACCCTCCTCTATTCCTCTACAAGATGCCACGCAGGGACATTGCCTTACACCGCATATCCTCCCCCCCTCCCCCCCCTCAAGCCATTGTCTCGGCAATTCACCTGTTACCAGTGACCTGGCCAGTAGAGACATTCAGGGCCAGAGTGATTCCCCAATCGATGACAATGTGGAGGACAAAGTTTACATAGCATTAGAGGAAGAAACAGTCAGAAATAATGATCAGGTAATGTGGCAAAAGAAGGTCAGGTATGGTGATGAGTTAGTGAGTGAAACAATGCTTATAATGCCTATATTACTGTTTGAAAACCAATATACTCTTGTACTACATATAAATTTGTACCAAGTAAATAAATAAATACCATTTATGAGTTTCAGGTGTGAAATAGTTACCCTCCCATAGAACTCGTTTTCTTTGGTGCCAGCCTGTTAGAAAACCTAGTCAGGTAAGGAGGTACTGGTACCTGGATCGAGTATTTTAAATCTCAGGTGAGCGATTTCTCTATGAATTTTCGATGTTTCTCACCAAAAACGGAGGTTTTAGCCCAAAAAAAAAATTTGAAAATACCTCAGGACTGGGAGGTGTCAGAGGTGCGAAATAGCTCGGGACGTGACGGGTTAAGTGTTGCTGCTGGTCCAATAACATTAGGGCTTGAATCTTGGTAGGGGCAGCTGGTTCCTTTTGACTCAGGTGTTCATCCACCCTCTGTGGATTGGTAAGTAAAGTACGTACCTAAGGTTGTATCTATGAAAGATAACTGTGGTTGCCTGGGTGATACAGTACACTTGTATGCTGCAGTATTAGGCTCAGTTGCCAGAAATTTGGAGATAAGCACTACTGCTAGGTACCTAATGGCATCTGTTCCCACTTGAATATGAAACTGGCCTCTTCATGTCATGGCAGTGTTGAAATTATAATTTGTGGACTTCTGAAATTTGGTTTCATAATCCAGAAAATTGACATTGAAAACTTTAATTTTCTGCTGTGTATATGCTTATTAATGGATTGACAAAACTTAGTGAATTGTGATATTAATGAAATTATTTCTTTGAAAAGTAAGTTCTGATGTTTTCAAGTTACAAATAGAAAAAAAAGAAAAAAAAAAGAACTGTTTGTATCAGAGTGCATACTGTAATCTGAAATATATATAATATTCACTTTAGCTTTTTACCATTACTCACAGTACTCAGTGGTTGTACTAAACTAAACAGTAGTAATCGAGGAGGTTGAACTCAACTTAGCATGAAACACCAGATGTGTTAAAAAAAAATATTGATCAGGACTCTATGGTACTATCACCATCAAAAGTTCATTGACAATCCACAGCTTGCATTGTGACTTGTCTTCCATATTTGTCATTCCTCCCCTTCTCCTAGTCTTTTCCTGTGTTTGATATTGTTATTATAATTAATGCTGTTTTATGCAATGTTTTTCATCACAATATCAAGGAGGGAAATGTCAGTACTCTTTTTATAGTAACAGTACCTCATTCAGCCATATTTTTGTGACCTTAGTCCTGTATTTTACATTGTTGATGTCCTGTACCTGACTTGTGCTTGCCACCCCAGATGTGTGGTCCCAACAGCGAGATGGGTAATGATGTGCGTGTCGGACTGATGGTGCTGAGGAAGCTGCTGCAACATGGCGTTGATGTCTCGGTCACAGACCACGACGGACGCCAGCCACTTCTCTGGGCTGCCAGTGCGGGTAGGACGCAAGGCACTGGAGCACTGTAGCTGCTTTAGAGACACCGTCTACTGTACAGTCTGCATCACTAGTTTTCTTTATGATGATGCAGCCTTGAACTGCTGAAATGGGCTTTCAGTCTTCTTTGAAATATTATGTTTTCATGGTAGGCTGCAGTGTCTCATTCTGATGCAGTCCCATGCTGGAGTATAATAGAACTGCTGAATGTGACTGTACTGATGTAGGCTGTGAAGGGCTCACTTTAGGAAAATTTGAGACAGTATTATTCTCAGGTAACTTTGTGACACATAGATAGTACCAAATTATTAGAGCTGATAGTTGATGTAGTTGCTTGTGTTTTACAACAGAATAACTGGTAGTTCTGAGCCAGTTGCCCATGAGCAGTAATATTGTACATCATTAGAAGAAGCCTTTGCACATATATATTGAACTTCAGAGTTACCTTTTGATAAGGTTATCCAGGTGTAGGATATGTGTGAGTTAACTCGTCGGAGACTTAGGTCTCTAGGTCACTGGGTTATTTCAGAGTTGATTTTACAGTGCCTGTGTAGGAGCAAAGATTGAAGATGTGTATTTTATTTGTCACAGTTTTGTATTGGCTGTATTTATGAAATAATGATACATGGTATGTCTTTGTCAAGGATGGTTTTCAGTTTTCACAATGCTTTCAATTTGTAATGCCATATGTCTGCATTGTCTTGATTGTGCATTAGAGTTTTCTGTATACAGGAGTTTGGCAAGGAATTTCACTCTCAGAATTCACGATAGTTTAAATAAAAAAGCACTTATTTTGCCATGTCACCCAAGTTTCTTGTTAATGCCAAAGTACATGGAATATTGAAAAACAGATGTGTACAGATAATCTCCTCTGTACTGTATGTTGAGAATTCACATCTATCTGCTGGACATAACTTACTGGGTGACAGAAGAGTGTAGATACTGTATGAATGTGAGTGTGTTTGCATATCTCCATCGCCTCCCCCTTTGCTGTCCCTCTTTTTCCTCACAGCATGACGGAGGGAGGGAGAGATGGTAGTAGGGGAAGGGAAGGAAGGGGGTCTGCATGATGTAGCTGGAAAGTTGGGATTGCATGATGTGGGGAGGGAGGAGATAGCAAGATATTAGAGGGCATACAAGAAAGGGAATATGTGATGTTAGGAGAAATGTACTCATAGGGTTATGCATGGGGGAGAGAGGAATGGTCCGGTAGGGGGTGCATCTCGATGATAGGATTGCATGTTTCAGCACAGAGATTAGAGATGACTGTCATTAGATATTGATTGCATGATGTTCTGTTGACTTCAAATTTTTCCATATTCTTAGACTGCATATACCATGCTGAAGACTGTTGGCCAATTGCATGTTGAGTTTTACATTAGGTGATTATATTCCATAAAACCGGTTTAGTTGACTTCATGCATGATAAATTGGAACTCAGTATACACGTATTTGTTTTTGTCTGATAGAATTGAGCAGTTCCCACAACTTGAATAATAAGTTGTAGTTGCATGAAATTTTGTGAAGCTTAATTGTGAAATAGGAATGAGCCTCTGGTCATTAATCAAATAAGCCCTCCAGTCTGACTGTGCTTGGCCTTCATGTGAGCTGAAAGCTGGTAGGGACCTTCATCAGGTCAAAACAAATGTGTCATTAATACATGACAGAACTGACCATAATTAGTTCTGGGCAAGGGGATAGCAAGGGGATAGGGTAAGAACATGTTTTCATGTCATACAACTTGGGATTGGACGTGATGCTCACCCAAGGCACACCTGCAGAGGTTAAATTCTCTGCCATCTAGAATCCACAGTGAGCCAGTTGGGAGTGGATATGCCTCAAATGTAGGTTGGCCATAGATGAAATGGAACAATAAGCAATGGATGACTCAAGTATTTCCCTGAAGAGTATGAGAGGCATTTGACAGGTTTTGCTGAAGAATTGGTCTCCCTTGTCTCCTGGGACTTGTGAAACACCTTCCTCTACTGATCATTCTCCATGTCTTTGTTTGTTTGTTCATTTGTAAAGGTTCCAACATGTTTGCATGCATCAGCATTGATCGCCTATTGGTGACTTTCCAAACTGTTCAGTCTGTAGCAACCTCTCTATTAACTTTATCCCTGAGGCCACACTCTGTGACCTCATCTCAAGTTTTCTTTGGTCTGCCTCTCACAACTCTGCCCTCAACATTCACATCTCTCACCCTCTGCACCTGGTTGCCATCCTTCATCCTCTCCACATGCCAAGACCATCTCAGTCTAGGTCTTCTCTTCACAATACTAATAGATCCTAGTCCTGCCCTTCTTCATTCACAGTCCTAACCCTTCCCCCCAGGCCTGTCATTCAAGTATGCATGACATATTCATCTGATCATTTTCAGCTCATTGCAGTTGAACCCACAAATATCCTCCTCCTTCACTGCTTGTCTCACTGCTGTACAGCATTACACTTCTAAAGCATGCCACATGAGAGACCCCTGTAGGTGTCAGGAGGGGCTACAACTCCCTGAACTTTTTCCAACCACTCCATACCCCTGTTACCAAGTTCGCTTCAGCCCCATCTCAAGTGCATAGCATATCATGTCCCCAAATAACAAAACATCACACACTCAAGAGACTCCAGCAAAACTACTCCTCTTCCACCTCTCTGTTCCTGTATGCTCTCCTTTACATACCACACACACAACTCAGCATTATTTGGTAACCTTCCTCTAACTACTGCTACATCTCTTATGCATCACTTAATGGAAACACTGCACAAAATGTCATTACTCCCCACACTCTTGTGTCAAACTACACATGGTCACAATCTTTTTACTTTGACTTGTCTCACCCACATAAAGGTTGATCTGTCAGTCTGAACAGCCCTTTCCATATTTCTCTGTACACACTGACTATTAGCTTTACCCTGTAGTTGATAGGGTTTTCCCATTCCTTAATAAACTCAATAAAATTGTCTGGTACTGGCCTGTAGAGATACATAATACATTCTCAGACTGAAGGGGTTTATGGAGATTATATCTAACTTGTTCATTCTGAGGGGTCTCTCCTCTTTTAGTTTTCAACACAGTTCCAAAATAGATGGAAGTATATGAATGTATACAATACCCTGAATTACTCTTATGTTCTCAAACTTAAAAACTGAAAACTTGACTGTTTTTAGTATGCCAGTTGGTTACTATATATATGTATAGTATCCTCCTTTCTTTTGATTCCCCTGACTATCCAGTGTCTTTGTATGTTTTACTTTAGAAATGAGACTATGTTCCATCAAACTACTACTCTTTTTTTTTTTTTTTTTTTTTTTTCTGTTCTCATAAATTTATATGCTCATCCTCATCTCTGGATGTTAGAAGCTGATGAACTACCCTAAAACGTCTATCATGAATGTTCTCAAGTATTTTAAGAGCCACATATTTCCATGACTAGTTTAATCAACAGCAAACCATATTAGGTATGGGAAACAGTGGCCTGTATAGACTGCTTGCAGTCAGAGGTTCTAGAAAAAAAAAGTCACCACACGCCGACTGGTTACTAGATCTACTCAGACCACAGTACTGAATGACGATGTCTCGATGACATTTACCTGTTCACACACTAGTCCTGCTGATGCACATAAACTCAATATATCTTTTGAAGAAAACATTTTCTGATATGACACACTCTGATAAGTAAAAGCAGTGCAAAAAGTTTGGTGTTGACCATCATCTATTCACTTAATGTTGTGCTGCCTACTTCTTCTTTCACCTTTATCATTTTTTTCCTGTGTCTGCCGTCATCTCTTCCTATTGCTCCCACCTTTCCTGTCTCTTTTTATTACGTTTCTCTCCATTTCACTTGGCTTTACATGGAGTGATAAGCCTATTGGTTTACTGTACGCCAAGAAACCAATTACACTGCTGGGTGTTAAACATGTAACCAACCCATATATGTTCCCTACATGTCAACAAGTGGGTTGGTGGAGGGTTAGTGCCCTTCCCTATGAAACAGCCAACTTAGAGACAAATGGTCATCCCTTATGGGTTTTTGGTGTCTGGCTATATATAGATAGAGAAAGTATACAGAAGGTGTTAAGTTGTTCAGGGCTGTCCCATTGACATTACATGGTTACTTAACATTATTCCAGGCCGATGACTCCCTGACGCATCATTTGTTGGCCAACCGATTTTGGGCTGATGACGTGCCAGTGTGTCATTTGTTGGAGCGATTTTTCTTGGCTCAAATACGTGGCACAACATAGGCAACACAGCTTTATTTTGTTGGAAACTACCCCTGGCCTACGAACGGGGTAGAAAAGTTACGCAAAGCTGACCCAGGAAAATGTTAAACCCAGAGAGAGAGAGATAGGGAGAGAGAGAGATCAGTCAGAGAGGGCATGTTGTAACCAGCAGATCAAGGGAGCAGGGGCTTTGGCTTCTTTTAGCTGTACCTTAGATGAGAAAGGAGTAAGGAGAATAGAAGCTTAAGTTACTTGGGTAGGATCCTGGTACTTTAACTTAATGGCCACACAAATTTAGCATGTCCTTTGATGCTGATTTTTACATTTGATCACCATTAGGCATGGATTGTAGCTTTTCGTCTAGTGGCCGTGAGTGCAGTTTGTTATTGTTATTACTGCTGTTTTTCAGCATTTTTGTCACTCATGATTATTTTTTAGAAATTCACCCATCTCGCCTCATTATTCCTATTAATTTCATTCTTTTAAACAGTGAACTGCTTCTCAGTGTGAATCAGTCTTATTTTTTTTCTGTTTAGTACTTGGCAACTTCGCAAACTCCTTACTACTCTATTTTTCCCCTTATAAGAATATGGATTATGTGGTGGTATAATTATGAATACTGAGACTGAGCTTCAGTGCATGACAGGCCTGAAGAAAGGATGGAATTTGTATAAGGGGGCTTGTTGCATGTGTATGGTTAATATCGTGGGTAAAGAATGTCGCTTAGTTTTGTGCCATTGCTTTTACTCTCCAAATTGTATAAGCAGGCTTTGTCGAGATAGCAAGTATTACAGTACTGTAGTTAGGCTGGTACTGTACTGATAAAAGTTTTGGTCCTTAACTTGTTAAAGCTAAAGGATGGGACAGGGTGGAGGGACAAGGGGCATAGTGTACTGTGATCCCATGGTTATTGCTTACTTGGTTATGATGGTTTTTATTAACATTGCTTGATAAAAATCTGCACTTCTGCAATAATTGTGCATTTTTTTGTCATAAAAACTTCATTGTTGCACACCTGAGCTGGTTTCTGTCGACAGCAATGGTGCAAAATCTGTGGCTCCTGATGACTTTGAGGAATTAAAATATGACTCCTTATTCAAGGAGTTAATCCCAGGTAGTGGAAACCACTAACTCTCCATCCCCCTAGTCTCATAACTCCATACCTCAAGCCCATCTCAGGTCTCAATATGGCATGTGTATCTTCCATGTTGTGCCTTTTTCATCATTTTCTAATAACCTATCCATGCCTATGTATGTTTCTGATACTTACCATAATAGTTTTTATGTGTTTAGTGGGTCTAAACTATTGTAAGAGGGAAAATTTTGGGTTATAGGTGGGGTGCCCAGTACCACTTAGTATAAATCTAGGATAAATCCCATAGGTTCTGTGTTTTTTTTCATCATGCACCAGGTGTGTAACCAATTACAGTATGTGCGATAACCAAGGGATCAGTGTAGTTTGAAAACACTGGACCAAGTCAGGATATGATGGGTGGTAGCACTGCATGGCATGACAAAGGTAGAACTCAGTATGGGAGGGAGGGTAGGGGTGCATGGCAGGCCCCGTGTGCGTGAGTGTTGTGGCACGCCTGGTTGTTGTCTTGGCAGAGGTGCGGGCGTCTCACGTCTACTGTCCCTCAGGCAGCGCCGATGCCATCCTTGCCCTCATCAACGCTGGCGCCAGTGTCAGTGCCTATGACAAGGATGGACTGACAGGTAAGTGTATGTGAAGTGGGTTGGGGAGCCTTAAAAGAGAGACAGGGAGTCGTAGGACAAATTAGTGCAGTATATTATTAAACAGTAGGGCAGTAGGGGAAGCAATGATTAATGTTCAGAATAGTAAAGGACATCACATGTGAGACAAAATGTCAAAATCAAGGATGGTATGGAGAAATTGAAAGTTTGATTGTTAATTTCTTTATTCAAGTCCAACTGGAGTAAGTCATCAGAACAGGAATGAAATTACTACATTTAGGCAGCAATCCAGGCTTTATGAGAAGTACAGTAGTATATGTCTTTTGTAATATGAAGCCATTATTTGACAGTAAGCACCATTTGTCAGAAGTCTGCATTGCCACCATTTTATATAAATCATTTAATGTTATGTTAAAAATCCAAAATTAGGTTGTGCTGTACTTTCCTCTTCAGAACCTTTACTTATGTTGCAGCATCACAAATGAGATGCTTAGTAGTTTAAGCATACAGGCATTAGGAATAAAATACAGAAAAATACAGATGAAGTCCATAATGGTGAGCAAATTACTACAAGGTAATTGCATTTTTACTGAAACTGCCAAAGCTTCATAGGCCAGAGGAAGTTTAAAAGGACATCAGATTATGGTATATTGGTGCTTTTCTCTCCTGACCTCTGAGTCAGGAGAGAAAAGCACCAATATACTATAATGTTGAGTGAAGACGAAGGGGAGCTGCAAGGCTTGGTGGATGAGTTTGGGAGAGTGTGTAAGAAACGGAATCTAAAGGTGAATGTAGGGAAGAGTAAAGTGATGGTCTTTGAGAGAGGTGAAGTCAGTGAATGTACAGCGAGGTTGGATGGTGAGGAATTGGAAAATGTGAGTACGTTTAAGTACTTGGGTAGTGTGATGAGTAAGGATGGAGGTTTGGAGGGTGAAGTGCTTGAAAGGGTACAACAGGGAAGAAAGGTTGCTGGTTCTTTGAAAGCAGTGATAAGAAACAGGGAAGTGAGCATGGAAGTGAAAAAGTTACTACAGGACAGTATTGTGATACCAACTCTAACGTATGGAAGTGAAGCTTGGACGTTGTTGGAAGGACACAAGAGTGAGAGCAGTGGAAATGAGTTATTTAAGAGGAGCCTGTGGAGTCACATGGAGAGACAGGCTGACGAATGAGGATATAAAGGAGCGTTGTGGTGTTGATGTGGATGTGATAGAAAGCGTTATGAGGAACACACTGAGGTGGTTTGGCCATGTGGAGAGGATGGAGGGTGAAAGACTGACGAAGAGAGTGTATGTGAGTGAGGTGGAGGGGGGAAGAGGGAGGGGGAGACTGAGGATGAGATGGAGGGATGGGGTGGAGAGGTATATGAGAGAGGGGGGTGTGAGTCGGGAGCAGGGCAGTGAAATGGCGGGGGACAGGGTGACTTGGAGGCGATTTGTTTGTGGCCACCCCAAACAGGATTGAGGCGTCTGGCAATAGATAGATAGATAGACCTCTGAGTGCTTCACATACATTTTACAACATTACTTCTGCAGATAGTTAAATATCTTTCTTTCTATCTGTCTGTTGATCAATTTATAACCAGACACCCTAATCCTGGGGGGGTGTCCATAAACAAATCATCTCCATATCATGCTGTTCTCCATCATCAGGCAGTGTTTCTAAATACAGTATTAGTTATTTTATAATTTGTCATTGCAACATTAACATTCTTCTGGATAGTAGTACAATATCATCTGAGCATCAGTGAAAGGTTGCATAGTTTGACTGAGCCATGTGTGTCCTTCAAGCACTGCACTGTGCTGCCTCCCGTGGACACCTGGACTGCCTGGATTGCTTGGTGAACTTCTGTGGTGCTGAGGTGGACACACTGGACTCTAATGGGTGCACACCACTCTTCTACGCTGTCACACTTGGCCATGCTGACTGCACCAACCTCCTCCTCCACCACGGCTCACACCCAGATAAGCAGGACCGCAAGGGGCGAACGTGAGTCTTAGGGTCACTGTTGCGTAAACCTAGGAAGATTTTGAGCACACTTTTTTTAAGTCTCTTTCTTCACACAGCTACTTAATCTCTTTTGTATGTTATTTATGCAGTGTTGGGGAAGATGTGGTAGGCCAAGAAGAATGTGTATAGATATGGCAATTAAATGTGTAAGGAAGCTAAATATGGAGGTTGATGAGGCTAGGGAACTGTCAGTAGGCTGAGTTGTGTGGAAGAACTTTGTATGGAGTACTGCTTATCTAGGGTTTAACACCTCTTTTAACATGAGAGTCACTGAAACGACTCTGGCTCTCGTAGGTAGTTTTGATAGTTCCATAATATAAAAGGGAATAGTAAGCAAGCAATCAAAGGAGGGTGGTGGCCACATCGTAGTCTGGCTCATTGTATTCATGTCTCTGGGAAGGCAGTATCTGTGGAATGAAAGACTGGTGGGAGTTAATGGAGGATGCTGTATCATACTGTTATTAAACATGGATACTTGAAGACCTAGGTTAAATATTTATACTCGTACTATGGAAAACATTTGCAACTCCCAAACTTTGCAAAGTATTGTAACGGTACATCATTTACGTTTTAAGTTTCCTTGTACAGTGACAACCCACCATCATCCAGAATAACCTTTCACTCCTTCAGTTCAGTAACATAATTTTCAATTTATTCTTTCTATCTCCAGATGATTTAATTCAGTTCAGGAGAGACTTCAAACTGGAAGTGTTAGATATAGCCTTCATTAACCCCTTTACTATTAGATGACTGCTGAATTATGAATAACTTTGTCTGGAGGCAGCAAGATAGAATCACAAAAAAATGTCATCGGATTATGGGGGTTAACCTCTCATATTCTGGTTATGTCCTTTTTGTCCCACTTTTGCTTCTACATGGCAATTTTATTCAGCTAAGGAAAGACTTCCTGCATTGAAGGAGTTTATTAAGGCAATGTCAAACTCATCTGGGGTGGAATATATCTGACCTCTCCAAGAATCCATCCTAAGCTGAATAAAGTCAAGACATGGCAAGAATAAAGTGAAAAAGACATCCCTGGACTCTTTGGGTTAAGCTGATATGTGTTTAAATTCATCTTTTCTCAATTCCATCCCTGTCTAACACAGGCCAGCCCACTGTGGTGCGGCCAAAGGTCAGCTGGAGACACTGAAGCTGTTGCATCACCATGGGGCTGACTTATGGAAGAAAAATGTGAAAGGTGACCTACCATTGCATGAAGCCTGTCAGTCTGGCCGCAAGGACCTTGTAATGTGAGTTTAAACCATTGGTTGTAATGATTAAGCAAAAAATATGGTGTTTTGCCATGCTGAATTTGTCTTGTATTTCTCTCTTTTTCCCAATTTGTTGTTATTTATTCATTTAATATTGCATTTCCTTTGATCTCATGGTAGTCAGTTTCTCTTACTTTTCATTCATATGCTACCACTTCTGACAATAACTTTGATCCATTACCCACAGGTGGTTATTGTCAATGCGTCCAGAGACGGTTAATGCTCCTAACCTGGATGGCCGCTGTCCCCTCCACATTGCAGCCATCAACAACAATGTAGAGATGTGTAAGATACTCATGGACCAACAGGTGAGGGGTCTGCGCAACTGCACCTTAATAACATCAAGAACTTGAAAATTAAGTGATCTAGGTAGATAACAATTATGTTTTAGGGAAGGTTATTTAGTGAATATTAAGAAGTAAGCAACGTTGGGTCTGGTTAGTACTTGGATGGGTGACCACCTGGGAACACCAGATGCTGTTGGCATCCCTACGTCTCAAGTGGGGTTGGTGGAGGATTAGTGCCCCTCCCTGTAAAACAATTAACTCTAAGCCGTTGGCCACCCCATTTGGGATACATGGCATCTGGCAATGAATGAATGAATGAAAAATACTGTATGTAATGAAGAAGTCATGATTGTAGTGCTGTGTTATCCAGTTATGCTCTGTTTCATTTTGTTATTTTTTAGCTTATTTTCCCAGTTCTTGCATATTATCTGCAGTTTAACTGACAGATTTATCCTGAACCAGGACATTGCTCTGTAGATCATGCTTGCCAGTCTGCTGTACTGTATTTTGAAAAGAAATGTTCCATGCATGAATTGGTCAACTTTTTTCATCTGACAGCTGTTTTCTGATATGCAGTACATGTCTCTTGCAGCATTTTTCAGCATATTGTACCATGCCAGTTGTAGTGTACAGTTGCTTTGAGATTGGTGTTCCAGGAGGTGAAATGGTCAAGTTTCGTAAAGTCACTGACCTAGCCCATGACCACGAGGTTGCAGGTGTGCCAACCCTGGCTTGCATGCAGAGTAATGAATAAACCTTTCCTGTGAACAGGGTAATTCTTTCATTTTTTCTGGCATCAAAGAATATTATATGGAAATTTGCAGTACAGCACTACATTATGCTGCATTTCTATCTCTTGCTTTCTTTTTCATCAGGCATCTGTTAATCCAATAATGAGGAACTCACGAGGGCAGTTATTGACACCACTGGATGCTGCTGTGGCGCGAAGTAACCGAGGTTGTGCCAAATACTTAGCACTGCATGGGGGAGTCACAGCAGCAAAGCTTACAGACAAGCATGCACTACAAGCAGCTATGCAGAAGTAAGTGAACAAGATCAATGGTACTGTACAGGCAATGTAAATGAGATCCATGAATTGTTTCAGGGCTCCATAAGTAGTTTCCCACTGATAATGTTTTATGAGTTTTAATATCTTTGTGGCCAGTTCCATATATAGAATACAAGGAAAAATGTCATTACTCTTGCTGTGTTTTACATTCTGAAACAGGATGAAGAAACTGCAAATGCAGTATTTTGTATTCAGTATTCATAGATGCAATATTTGCTCATGTAATAATGCAGGACAAGCCAGAATTATGAGAAGTAACCTCACAGTTTACTTAATGTAGCTTCTGGTATTGTATTATACAAGTACTACTGTAGAGTACAGTAGGTGATAAGTGCCCAGGTAGTCCTTAAGTCAAAACTTCACCTGAGTACTGAAGTAAAAAATGTTTTTAAATGTAAAGTCAGATAATGCATCTCAATACTCATTTATTGGACCATTAATGCTTCATTAAGGCAATGGATTTTTGTTTTTAAGCAATGATTTTTTAAAAGCACTTCTAACTCCTAGATGTAAACCATTTTTTGAGGCCCAGCAGTTTTCCTACATATCACCTGTCATTGCATGTCACCTACTTTGGTGATAATTCCCACCATCTATACAAAATACATGCAAGTATATTCATATTCTAGACTAATGCAGTGGCATTAGTGGGGATGTTTTATGGCTTGTTTGGTGGGTTTTGTGGAAAACTAGTAAAGACTTAATGAAATTGAGATCCCCAACCTGGTCCCTGTGTAATGGGGTCTATAAATGTCCACGTTGCTCATAGCCAAAGTGGGATCCTCTCTTTGGCTCAGTGATAATGTGCGCGCATGTGAAGCATGGGGTCCTGAGTTCGAATCTCGGCCAGACCAGTGACTGCAGTAATTTGTTAAGTTTCATTTCACTTTGTACATTGGTGGCAGTGGTGGGATGAGAAGTGAGGCTAGGTTGGCAGTTTATGGTTAGCTGGTAGTGTCCTTGTCCTTACATCCTGAGGATGAGCTGTTCGGTATGGTCCACAGCTTCCCCAGTGGTGGCCCCTGATGTTATGCTACTGTGTGTTCGAAACTCACCAAATTAATGACCAGGGGGAAAAAAAAAAGGGTGTAATGGGGTCTATAAATGCACTTGTTGCCCATAGCCAAAGTGGGGACCCTCCAAACGTGTGCGCATGTGAAACGTGGTGACCTGAGATCAATTCTCGCCAGACCAGTGATTAATTTTTGAAGTTTTATTTCACTTTGTGCACCTGCCTCAGCCTGGGATGCTTTTTTTTTTTTTTTTTTTTGAGATAGCAGTTCACTAAACCATTTGACCCTTTTCTCTGTAAGATCGACATCCTGTACAATACATGTCTGAGAGGAACAGGCAATGTTGTGAAGCCTTTTCCGGTTTGGTTGTGCAACTTTGCTGCAGAGAGGAAAACAGAGAAGTTCTTATTGTCAGGGATGGCCAAGGGATCATATATCAGTCACTGAACTTATGGGTCCCATGATTGTCAAATAAGAATCCCAGTTCCTTATATGAGGGTTAATGAGTACCAGCACAGTATTATATTTTAGACTTTTTCAGGCTTGGACAGAAAATGAAACATATTCATTTCCAGCCACAAGGTTTGTCAGCTTCTTTTGTTCTCATTACACAGGTATTACTGATGTCATTATACTGTACTTTCATTCTGGTATAGATATGAAAATTAGACATCAGTATCCTTATGTACATTGTTCCATATTCTCATATTTGTGCATGGTTATTTCAGAGCACTTGAGACGAGTCAACAAAGCAATACTGAACATGGAGGAGAGGAACTTATGTCCTCCTCAGCCTCCTCTGTGCTTAAATCCAACATTTCTACCATGACGGCCTCCCCAGTCAACATAGAGGCCCAGACAGACACAGGAGATCTGCGTGGTGAGGCTGGCACTGAAGGGGATGTGAAGGATGGAGCTGAGGTTGGCCGGGATAAAAGAAAACTTGAACACAGGGATGCACAGGTTAGCTTCTGTTCATACTCATTTTATGGCATCTTCTATACTGGTGCTTTTGTAGCATCATCCTTTATTATATGAGTTTATTTCAGTATACTCTACCATATTTTGTTCCTCATTATGTACATTAATTTGATATATAAAAATTTCATCATGTGTATTTTCATCAGAATTCTTTCTCTCAAACATAATTCATTATTATCCATATTGTAAGCGATATATACCAGGTATATGTATTATTCTTGTTATGTGTGTGTCTGTGTGTGCGTGTGTAGTGATGTTTAATGTTATATAGTACTTTTTGCAGTAATACTACTGTACATTACTGTGGAAGGTATTGATGTTCGGTGTCAGCCAGAACACCTTCATTTTGTCATTTGTAGTTGTTTTAACACTTAAAAACACAGTGTATATTCATACTGCTCTAGGTGTCTTTTGATGGAATGCATAATAATACTGTACTTCATTCCCCTTCCCCCTACCCCATTATATGATGATTTTGCCATATGTTCTTTTTCTTCTGACAGCCTCACAGTAAGGTTGATATTCTCTGCATTATGTGTATGCACTCCACCATAATATGTATTGTTAATGTTATGAATGTCAAACCAGGACACCAGAAAAATTCAGAAAAATTTTATATTTTAAGAATATATTAGAATGTCAGCAATATTATTTGATGATATAGATCAGTGATATGCTGATTTTTTTTTTTCTTTTTTTTTTTTTACATACAAAACAACAGGATTTATCTTTGTGCTTAATTTTACAATATATAGTGTACACAGTATTTATAATTTACTTCATGAATTTTCATTTGTGTGATACTTGCCTCCTTTTCTACCAATGGTGTTTCATGTGTGAATTTTATTTTTTTCACTCTAGTCTGCATATTCTTTTCATTCCTTAATCATACTTGCTCCCTTGAGCAAATCCATGAGTAGATGTTTTTGTATATAATGCAGAGTATGTTTTTTGTTGCTAGATGTTGGCATTATTTCTTTACTTTCTTGAAGACTGGCACATCTGAAGTCAACATACGCAAACTGGTGTTGGAGGAGGAGGCAGCAGAGGAAGCCAAGAGGAAAGAGGATGAGAAGCAGCTGAAAGCAAAGGGAGAAAGTATAACAGAAGAGGGGGAGGTGGAGGAGAATTTAGAGGAAAAAGGAAAAAATGAGGGGGAGGCTGAGAATGTAGAAGTGGAAGAGGGTGGAGGGAGTGAAGAGAAAGAGGGGAAGGCATCAGAGGAGGAAGAAGTTGAGGATAAGAGTATAACAGAAGAGGGAAATGTAGAGAAAGATGTAGAGAAGCAGGGTAATGAAGAAGGAGAGGTGGAAGAAACTGTAGTAAGAGAGGGAGAGGATGAAGCAAACAGTAAGAGGAAGTCAGTTCAGAAAGAAGAGTCACAGTTAGAAGGGAATGTAGCAGAGGGGGAAGAGAAAGAATCTGTGAGTGCAGATGAGGAAAAAAAGGAAGAGAGTGACACAGAAAGTTCAGGAGAGAGTGGCAGAGATAGAGAGAAAGGTACAAAAAAGGAATTAACAGATGAAGAGTCTGAGTCAAGAAAAGAGAAACTCAAGAGGAAATCATCTAGTAGAAACACCTCCCATGAAAGAACACAAAGTGATGCAGAGGATAATGAAGCAGAAGAGGAAGAGGAAACAAAAGAGGAAACAAGAGAAATACATGAAAGAAAAGAAGAGGAAGAAGTGCTAAGTGGGGAAACAGGGGATGGAGAAAAGAAAGCTGTAAACAATTCTGTAGTTGTTAAGAAGGGCACTGAAGGAGAGGCAAATGGTGATGATGATGAAGGACATAGTGATAAGGAAGAAGGGGAAGGGGAAGATGGAGGAGAAGTAGTGGAAGGACAGAGAAGAGGAAGATCTAAACGAAAGGAAAGAATGAAATCTAAGGATAAGTTAACAAGGAAAAGTAAGTCACGTGAATCAAGAAGCAGGGGACAAGAGAAAAAGAGAGGGGGTGGTAAGAGGAAGGAAGGGTCAGTAGAAGCAATGAGTGGGAGTGATAGGGAGAGCAGGAGGGCTAATTACAGTCAGGAGGAAGGTGAGAGGGAACTGGAGGAAGAAGGAGAAGAGGAGGAGGAGACGGAGGAGGAGGAGAGGGGTCATAGAAGAAGAAGGCGGAGCAGAAGAGATAAAGAAGACAGTGAAAATGAGGCTGAGACGAGTGGAGATTATAAGGATGGTGATGGAAGCGAAGAGGATGGTGATGATAATAGTGAATATGAGGTGTCAGGTGAGGGTGAGGCAGGTGAACATGAGGCAGGTAAGGAGGGTATAGATGGAGCTGAGAGAGCTGAAGGTGAAAGTGAAAGCCAGGTGGATGAACTGGCTCCTAGAGGGTCCACCAGACGCTCCCGCCCTAAGTCTGCAGCTAGCCGAGGGAGCATCAAGAGGGTGGGTAAAGTAGGAGGGAGGCGAAGTAGGGCTCGACGGACAGGAAGAGGGAAGGTGCAGCGGGGTCAGGGTCAAGGGGAAGAATATGAAGATGAAGATCAAAGAACACATGAGCTGCTACTGGACGCCAGTGGACGAGACTTCCTGGGTGTGGCAGGTGGAGGTCCCCAGCCGCAGTCGCCAAGTATTACCCACGGGCGAGACACAGGCGACTCAGGCTTCAAGGTACAGTTGCACCACCTCACAACCAGCCGCAGGAGGCTCGCGACCCTCGCGGACACCCTCACTCACAAACCCTAGATCCTTCTGCTGCCTCTTTTTCTGCATGCTGTGTTTTTGGTCATACTGTCTGTGTTGGATCATCGCCTTGGTCTGCCCTGCCCCACTCCTTACACAGCCCTCCCCCTGCTTCAGGAGTCTGGGTATAGTGATACAGTGGTGGCAGGCCGAGAGTCAGATGCTGATGATCCCACGGACACAGAGAGACACACCGATGATGAAATATTTGTAACAAATACAAGAAGAAAGAACAAGGCAAGGGGGCGGCGGGCCAGATTGCGGGAAGACCAGGTGGGGGCAGGAGAGGATGGGAATGGCCACTCAGACCAGCAGGATACAGACCACAGTCAGGTGACTTGCAGCCACTACACTGAGGACGACACTAAGATGTTTCAGATGTCCTTGTTCACCATTAAACCTACTCATCCTCTGGCCAGATTTACCCTCTGAATTTCATACTTTCCACTGAATTACTGTATTAGCACTGAGACTGTGTGTAACATATAACTGCATATTATCACAGGTACTACGGGAATACACCTTTTCCTTCTTTTTAGCACTGTATAAGAGCTGCACAACCCTAGAATACTTGCTGAACTTCATATATTGAGGATATACTTCACCCATTTAACCCCTTCAGCCCAAGGAACTTATTTTTGTTTTATTCTTACTGAACACGTGGAGGCATTTTTGTAATGGCCATACCATGTTCAGGGGGTTCTCAGGGGGAAGCAGTATATTGGAGGTGGCAATGATGATGATGGTGATGATGATCAGACTATTTTGTTCATCTGAGGAGAGACTTTTCAGACCTGTGGGGTTAGCTTACTCAGTACAGCATTAAATCCTTCATTGTGAGAGTGCTGTCCAAAACTAAATGAAATAATTTAGCTGTGGTAAGAATTAAGTACAAAAATGCATCCTCAGGCTGAAAAGGTTAATTTCTTTTAACCTGCCACACTGTACCAAGCCAAGTAGTAAGAGTGCTTGGAAATGTATTGTATAATTTATATACAGAAGTTTAAGATTTGGCTAAATTTATCATCCAGATTTGATTTCCAACAAATATTCTTTCATGCTCATTCTGTTAGTTCATTGTCATAACAGTACAGTAAACTCTCACTATATTGGACTTCACTGTTTTGAACTTAGCTTTAGATGTCTAAACCTCCTGGATTTTCATTCTTTATGTCAGTCTTAGTCAGATATAACTAATAAAAATCCAGCAGACAATGCTTAATTTTAATATTTTTCTTTTATATGTGTTGTGATCTTTATTAATATTCAGATATGCACTTCATTCTGCATCATTTATTGTATCATTGTCTAACATCATATTAGTATGCATACATTACTTTAGAGTGTCTCACACTCACATTGCACTAGACTTTTTTCTCTATATGTTGGATTCAGAAAAAAATCTGATTCAGTATAGTGAAAGTTCATTTAATATATATCAGACTTTTCCTCTGATCAGACTGGGTCTTCCCTGAGTTGGTCTGATATGCTGAGATCTTTGGTACCTAATTCACTTGTATTACAAGATAAACAAGTAGTACGTTAGTAGTTACAGAAATATCTGCACCATTTGTTTTTTTAGTTATGCATTACAGTTAGCATATTGGACCTGGACCAAACGATATAATCAGTGATCCTATTGTCTGAGATTAACGCTAGATTTAAGAACTAGTTAACATGTAATTGACTGGAAACATTGGAAAATGCTTTTAAATTCTTGTATTGTTGCAGTTGTTTCTTCATGGTTTTGAACTCTGAGTGCTCTTTTCATTCTTATTATGCTCTCTAGGCTTTCATATTAGTGAATTCATTCATTATATATGTTTTACATAGAAGTGAAGCAGAATATGAACACAAGTTCTTTTAGTGCTAGTGGTCCTTTTTCTGAATGTCTCTACTTCATTCATTGTTTGCAGCTTCATTTTGAAACAGAGCAGACTCAAGAACTTCTTCTATACTGACATGATTATAAGGGAATATTTAGCATCTCACTTTCTTGAAAATAAGTGAACGTTGTCATATTATAGATGCAGATTCTGCCCTTGAATATTGTTTTACTGGTCCAGTAATCCTTGATCATCAGAAGAAATGTGATATTACATCACTGTACATCAGCATCAGATAGGAAGAGTGGATGGGAGAAGCTATGCACAGTGTAGTTATTTGCACATGACCATTGATTTTGAATTTTGTGTATATGCATGCCAGTGGGGTAGCCACATGATGCCAGAGTATACCAGACATTCTGATGAACTACTCGTGTAATAAATTAGTGTGCAAAATTCACACCAACTAGTAGAAATGCTAGCACGTAAGTTGATGCATGCCCATGTTGTTAAGATTGCATCATTTGATATGTACTGATGATAATGGGTTAAAATGATTTTGCTGTACAAAGTCATGTGCCACCAGGTAAAATGACAGTGTTTGAAGGAAAAGAACATGATACAGCGAATTAGTACACAGTATAGGGTAGAGAGAGGAGTGCTGGTAGCACACTTGCTTTGCAACTGAGACGACCCAGGTTTGATTCCTGGGCTGATGGAATTGATGGACATTTTTCCTAAGTTCCCATGTCCCTGTTCACCTAGCAGCAAGTAGGTACGTGGATGTAAATCAACAAAACAAGTCATATTCTAGGGGAAGAATCTAAGCAGGTCATATTCTGGGAGAAGAAACTAAGCAGGTTGTATACTGGGGGAAGAAACTAAGCGGGGTAATATATTGACCCAAGCCATCGTGGGAAGGCCTCTTGGCTGCAGCCCTCCTTAATGGAGAGGTCTGGTCATTCAGTGGGCTATAAAGGGCTGCTGAATTTTCTTCTTCTTTACAGGGAAGAGGGGGAAACAGGATGAATGACATATTGTGGTACAGATAGGTGATGATTTGTTCATGGAGGTCATTAGCTTTAGGTATGGTGAAATTAATTGTGGAGTGAAAGGAGATTCCTTCATGGTAAAAGAGGAACTGGTGACATCTGCAGTATTCTGATGAGATGAATGGTTACCCAGAAGGCAAAAAAAGAATCTTCATGAGACTACAGTATGTGCTTCCTCATGCAGTCTCATAAGTAAATGAAACCTAGGCATGAATGGTAGAGAAATTTCTTGGGTTTTAGTCATTAGAGTTGAGTGTCTTTAGAATAACTGCAGTCATAGTTAAGCAGATTGGATGGGATAAGTACACTGTTGTAACTGGACAATTTATGAAAACTGTGGAATATAAGAAAGGTCTGTGTAGGGTGAAATGTGGCACTGCTAAACGAATGAAGAGAAACATCTTGAGATGATGGGGATGTGTTCAAAATATACTCGTAGATGGTACCAAAATAAAGTCTGTGGAAGTGAGATTGAGGGTATTACTGGAAGAGGAAAACTGTATGTGGTGTGGAAGAATGGTGTGAATCAATGTTAGAGAGAGAGAGAGAGAGGGAGAGAGAGAGAGAGAGATTGATCAAAGGACAAAGTAGCTTGGAAGTGGTTTTATCATTATCCCCTATCAGGTTGAGGGGGGGGGGGGCAGGTGTTCAAGGGGGAAGAAAGACATCAGAGAAGATTTATACATGCTTTCTATAGAAACATTCTAGCAACATCAGGTTCCTGATAAGAGGAACTCTTCCTCCTGGTTTGTCATCATGGCTCTTTTAAGTGTTTAAAGTCACTTATGGTCATAGAAAAAAAAAATACAGTAGTGACTTGCAAGAAAAAATATGTTACATACGAAGGTGGCAAGCACACCGAAACACTTTCCTTACTTTAATTGGTGATGCATGGCTTGTTCACCCCATATGACGTTAAACTCAAGCAGGAGACTGTCGTGAGAATGGATTATTTTTTTTATTGCATCTGACTCTGGGCATAGGCAGAACAGCCCATTCCCTGAGACCCAGCAGTCCTCTTATGTATTATACATCTACACATGTCACCGTCTTGGTGCTACCACCCACTGTCCATACTACATGTTAGAGCTCTCTCATAGAGGACTGGTGTATTGGTATTAATGGGAGTGTTTTTACAATATGTCATCAGGTCTTGTGGAAGATTAGTTAAGTCGTCATTAACAAAATTCAAATCCTGAATCATTCTTGCCCCAACCATGATTCCAACCTGTATCTACTGAGATACCAAACCACCTCTTCAAGGGCATGGCTACCACCTACCCCATAACCATGGTTGTGATATAGTGTCTGTTATTGTTAATCTGAGGTTATTTAGAGCATTTCATCAGTCTTCTTGGTCAGCCAGTGATTGAGATATTCATCTTATCCCCCATATCTCACAAACATATTTGGTTAAGGGGTTTACATCTGCCTGAGATTCAGCAGCATGGAAAGCCACCATTAAGCGACCAAGGGTGATTCATCGAAGCATGTTGGAGTCTTAATAAATGAAAATAATGAACAAATCAAATGAACAGCATCATTTAGGGTGTCTCCACAACCTTCTCATAAAAGAAAAAAAAACTTTATAATTGTTTTGGTAAAAAGGAAAAGTAAGCATTTTATCCTACGTAGAGAATCCAAGGGACATTGTTTTATGTGATCTCTTAGTAGGGAGGTTGCACAAAGGGGGTGTTTTTTGAGAATTTCCTATGAGGTTTAGCAAGGTATGGTTGACACCAGATTAGTTTCACATTTAGTGAAACTTATTAGGAGGTTTCAGTTTCAGAGCAGTTTTAATTATATTTTAAGAATATTGTGCAGAGTGTAGCATCTCCCAAATCCATCAGGATTATCAGCCATCAAGATGATTTCCTTCACCAGTGTCAATTATCCTTGAACAATCTTTTTTGGTACACAAGGCTTATGTGCTGTATACTGCAATGGGGACAGTTTTTAATTAATTGAAAATTGCTTTTTTGGAGTTTTTGAATTCTCCATGAATTATGGATAATACTTGATTTAACCAGCATAGTGTTACTGAGTTTGGAATTTGCTAGAAATTACTGTCATCACACACTCTTCTTATATCAAGCCAACGGACTAGGTTTTTGTTAAGTCGTAGAGCTCCAGTTGTATACCTCTTTACCCCATCTACAAACAGGGAGGCAGGCGTACTCATCGAAGAAAAGGAGGGACAAGAGGCAGTAGAAAGGGTAGGAGGAACAAAGAGGAAGAAGAGGAGAGAGGTGAAGGAGAAGATGATGAGGATGAGGAAATGGATGAAGAGGATGAGGAAGGAGATGCTGATGCCTTAAGAAAGCTGGGAGTGACCACACACAGGAAACCTGGAGTCAGAAAGGGCCAGGTCAAATCAGGGGCCATGAGTGGTGGTCCAAGGAAGGTAAGTGAAAGGAATGGTGGCAATGTAGTGTGAAAATAACAGTGCAGAAGATAAGAGGGCTATTGGAGGAAGACGTAAAGTAGAAAAATTATACCAACATATAGAATCTGTGTTTGTAGTGGTTTATGTTGTTGTTGATTTTGTTGTAATTGTTGTTGTGGGCCCATGCTCATTTGGACATGAACCTGGTGGATTGGGAGGAAATCTGTCCACTTTAGCTGTGTGCTCCCAGAAAATTTGTGTTGAGGTTAAATTGAAGGATTGTTTGTGCTGCAAAAGTAAGGTGCATGAGGGTGAAGATGATAAGAGTAGAATGTAAGAGGAAGGGCTAATAAATGGATATACAATATATTGTGGGAAAATAATACTCACTTCCTGAAACTGTGTATTGTGGGAATACAGTGGCTTTGATTCAGCTTGGACCCTCTACATTTGCACAATTCTCAGCAATGTGAAGTCATGACATAGACATGGCAGGATTACATAAATGATTTTAAAAAAATGTAATTTTAGATAAAGATAAAAACTTGTGAAGATTGATATAGAAAGAAAACATAGGAAAAACTATAGGTATCATAAAATAGGTAAGACTGATTACTGCATTGTGTTTAGTGTTTGGATTTTATGTCACCTATTGAGTGATGATGTGAATGATGACATACACTGTAGAAGTTGTAAAATTTCTCAGTGCAGCATTGAGTTTTAAGGAACTTACATAAAGCTGACAGTGGAGACATAATTGAATAGAACATGGGCCATTAAAAATTAGCAAAATGAAAGGAGCTGTCCATCATAAATAATATATAAATATTTTTACAGGGTACAGATAATGGTAAAATGACTTAAGAATTATTTAGTAGTCATGCATTGCAGATTCTAATAAACACAAGTACAGCACAGTAGTTGCAGTGACAAATTTATTAACATGTCTAAACTGTACACCATACAATACAGTATTTCAGTACATAATATACTAGATGTGTAATGCAGTATATACAGTATCTGCCATGATCACAGGTGTTAAGAAAAGCACACGGTTTATGTACAGGTGGAGAGCCTCGACAGCAAAATGAAGAGTAAAAGTAACCGGAAAACGGCTTCTCCTTCCACGGAAGTTTCCATCACTCAGGCCATGCAGAATACCATGAGAAAGTGAGTAAAGTATTGCCTTGAGTTTTCAGAACTTACTCATGGATGTCTATATGAAACTTGGCTACAGTAAGAATACAGCACCATTATTTCTTTATTCTTTTTTTTAATAAAACATCTGGCTGGTAAAGCACTTCTATTGTGTAGGCCTCAAACCCACCTTGCCATTGCTGGTCAAGAAGTAATTTGGCCATTGTACCATTGTAATGTTTATCCTTTTAGATCCACACTTGCAGTTGAGGTGATAGTTAGGTTAAGCTGTCTGAGTCATAGTGGTTGATAGCACTTATTCACTAACCATTCAGGCAATACATAATGAGGACTTTATCTATAGGTATGCACTAGAGCGGCGGTTGTTCCAGCAGTTGTTGGACCTGAAGAGGCAGCAGATTCGCAACACCCGTGCCAATGAGAGCGTCCTTATCAAACGCATGATTGATGCTTATCAGAAAGAGGGTGTCCTGTTGGGGATACGAGGTTATGCAGGACCATTCACATTTAACAGCTATGAAAAGTACCTTTATGGTGAGTTCACCGTCTACTTGCTTTTATGTTACAATTTTTGCAATTAAGTCCAGATTACTAGTTTGCCTAGAGACTTCATACTGCTCATACCACCTCTTCATCAGTTGTATAATTCCTCACTACACCTTAATAATCATCTTGTAGGCTAGGTTACAAGTGCAGACTGAGTTAATATCAAACAGATATACAATACATAGCATACAAAAGAAAGTACTGTAAAATGCATAGTGTAAAATAAATTGTCAAAGAGGAGCTGCAAACTCCCCTGTGGCAACCATGATATGACCTTTCCACACGTTGGTCTAGAGGCATAGTATGGTACTCAAGCTGTGGGTAAGAGCTGTGCCATACATGGAATGGCCTGAATCCTTAAGAGATGACTGGAGATTTTTTTTTTTTTAATACAAAAAATGCTGCCAGAGAAGTAGATCAGTCCCCTATCCTAAACCCTTTGATTGCAAGGATTTCATTAGACTGAATAGTCATCTGGTGTCAGCCTATTCAAAATTCCTAGGTGTACCAATAACAAAGAAAGGGTTTTCCGAGATAATTTCTTATACTCTTACCTCCTAGAGTTTTTGCAGTTAAAACAAAACCTTCTAGAATTAGCCTGAATAAAATACTTAAGCACCCCAAGTGCAGCAAAAACATTAAATGATCTGGACAGTAATAGCCACACCCCCTCTCCCCTCACCCTCACTTGCACTCCAGATTGGATAATAGGGATAGTTCATTACCATTTGTTATTAACAATTATGATATGGTCTTATTTAGAGAATGCAGAATCAGAGATTGGCTGGGAGAATATGAGTGAGGCAGAGAGGAAGAGGAGAAGGGGTAGGCTGAGGATGAAATGAAGGGATGGGGTGGAGAGGCATATGAATGAGACTGGTGTGAACCAAAGAGAAAGCAACCTGGTGGTGGAGAACAGAGTGAGTGAGGGGGCAGTTTTTTTGTGGTCACTCCCTCAGAGATGAAGGTATCTGGTTATATACAGTATAGATAGAGACTAAATTTTCTAAATATTTCTATCATTATAATACTGTATACCTAAATACTGTACAGTATTTACATATAAGTAATCCTTACACCCACAGTCTGGAGCATCAGTTGGGGTGAAGACCTTGTTGTTTGTGTTGGTTTGAATCCTAAAAAGGTCAGTGTAGGTTTTTCAACCTGTACTGTTTTTAATACAGGTACCCTTCGATGCACATGAGTTTGAATTACGCGTTTTTAAATAACACAGTGTAAAAAATCCGTCATTTTGTTATAATACAGATTTTTCTTAAGATAACACAATTTAAGAAGAAATGAAACTCATGCCATGTGGCATGTTATTTGCGACCACCAGCAGTCTCACACTGTCTTCCCACACTTGAGGATGAAAATGCTTCCAAACAAGCATTCACTGTTGTACCAGCTTCGTGTCAACATAGCTGTGCAGCCTCACCAGTGTTTTACACCATTTTTCATTACCTAACTTGCTCTGCTAGAGGAGAATGACCCCAGTGTGCAGACAAGTTCTACAGTTTCCCATAATGTGCAGGCAGTCTTCAGTGCCACAATGAGATGTTGAGGGAAAAACAGAGGAAAACCACCAAGACCACCGTGCTAAACTTCTTTAAGAAGAGGGAGTTAGAGCCAGCTGTTGGACCCAAGCCAGAGCGATCTGAGCTGCCTGTGCCTGTCCTCTCTATCTGTACAGTTTGTGTACACAATTCATGTGTAATTGTTGGTATGGATTTATAGTCTAACTGTATTTTATTTACCATATAGTGCTCTAGAAAGTTCACAGAACCTAACTCCTTCACATAGCATGTATTCTTATGGGAAAATTATGCTTAAATTACACGAAATTCAAATTACATGACTTATTCTAGAACACAGTATCGTGTAAGCAAGAGGTACCTGTATTACCCTCTCCATGGTTGCCTGCAAGCTTTTATCTCACACTCCTCTCCATTGCAGACCAGTTAAGGGTGCTGCAGAGTACCCAGGGATCCAAAATCCCAGCATTCCGGCCGTCTGATGATGTGGAGAGACTGAGCAAGGCCATTCGTCGGGCTGAGCTTCGAGAGATTCCAGACCCATTCATAAGCACCCTTGATGCACGTGAATGCAATCACACCACTCACCGCTGTCATCATGCTGCTCATGCATACACTGGAATACCCTGTGCTGCCTATAGTCAGTGTCAAACAGAGAGAGAGAGAGAGAGAGAGAGAGAGAGAGAGAAAGGAGGTATAAGCCTGTGTGTGTGTGTGTGTGTGTGTGTGTGTGTGTTTAATGTTTTGAAAACTTTCTTTTCTAGGAAAGTTGAGTCAGTTAACTGTACCATAGTTTATAATAATCTTCATTAGTCTTATTAATGTAGCTTAGCCTGTTATATGTACAAATTGTAAATTAATTATTAAGACTATGCACTGAGATATGCTTTACTTATTGTTTATCACTTATTGTTAATGTAGTATATGTTGCTACATTCTTCTACAGTACATTATCATGCTATTACTGAATCCAAGACTGATACTAAATGCTACTTAATATTGCAGTTGGATATCGTAGAAAGAAACTTAACAACCCCAACAACAACAGCAACAACAATAAGCAGGTATCATTACCAAAAATACCTGGTGCTGGGACCAATGGCTCTTCCTTAAGTGGATCTCCTGGGCCTCCAATACGGAACAAATATGGTCAGCCAATCGGATTACGGAACTATGATCCCAAGAAACCACTCACTGTAGAACTTCAGGTAAATGTTTCGAAAAGCAGAATAGAAGAGATCTTCAGAGTTAGGGTGGGGGAGTTTTCGTCACTGTAGTTGCTTAACCCAGTCTCCCTGGCAGAGCAGACCCACTGACTGGAGGTTAGCAACCACCCCTGTGAGAAAAGAGGCTGAATAGTGTGAAGGTGAAGTAAGACTGGGCCAACAGCACTGATGGGCTAGGAAGGAAATAAGTAGATCTAGATTAAACTAAGTAGCATCAAAAAGTGGAAGGCAAAAAGGAATTGATAAGATGCTAAGAAGATAGGGAGATAGAACAAGAGGATAGGGTAAAATGCCATACAGTAGATTAACCTCTTTAACCAGAGGACAGTATTTATATTTATCCATACAGCCATCATTACCATCATCATCATCCTGATCTCTGTTCCCACTAAAGGAATGTTACTGCAGCTAGATTTTTTTTTTTTTTACTTTCTTTGATGAAAAGGTTAATGAAAATTATCTAACTCGTACTGTTGTAAAAGTCTGACCTAAACTGCATATAACTGTGTGAGGGTATAAAAAGTGAATAAAAAAAACTGTGTCATTGTAGTAGTGTGGTTAAGAGGGAGGGGAAGAGGTAAGCTAGGGCAGGATTGAAATATACTGAAGGCATTAAGAAAATAGAAGGATTTTAGGAGGATGGGAAACAGAACAGACAGTAATGGGCAGGACATCTAGAAGTTAAGAGATGTTTTATTTCATTTATAAAGTTTCAGACCCATTTGCATGTGTTGGTCTTGGTCACCTAATGGCAGCTGTCCACACTGCTCAATTCCTGGCAGCCTCCATATCCAGTCCCTTATCCCTAAGGTCACACTCTATGACCTCATCCCAGGTTTTCTTTTGCCTGCTTCTCACTGCCTTACCTTTGATGTTCACACCTCTCACCTTCCACACTCAGTTATTATCTACCATCCTCTCAGCATGCCCAAGCCACTTCACTCTACCGCTTCTCATCACAAGACCAATATATTCAAATTCTATCCTTCCTCTCAATTCTACAGTCACAATCCTAACCCTCTACCCAGGTCTCTCATTTAAGGACTGCACTACACATCCATCTGACCATTATCATTTCTGTAAGACTGAACCTATGAATATCCTCTTCCTTTACTGCCCAGGTCTCATCACCAAACAGCATTACACTCCTAATACATGCTACATACAAAGACCCCTTAGTGCAGAGGGAGAGCCCTCTCAATGTCAGAAGAGACAACAGCTCCCTGAACTTCTTCCAACCACTCCTTACCCCAGCCACAGAGTTAGCTCTAGCCCCAACTCTAACAAATAACAAATAACAAGTATGGATGATGGACAGGGATGAGGTAGGCAGAGCAGGAAATAAACTATAGTTTGATATGAAGGACCGATGGAGGTGGGACATGAAGAACTGTATACAGGAAAGAGATACATGATATTGCACAAAGGTGTTCGGATGAGAAATAAATTTTGATGAGGGAAGATATGGCATGATGTTGCAACTGAATTGATACAATATGTATAAGTGTATGTATTGTATGAGGAGACAGGAGACAAACAAAAGGAAGCTAGTTAATGAATAGACATACAGTAACTTAGTTAAGCATGACGGGGCAGAGGGTTACAGGTGTTGTAGTATGAATAGGCACTTCATATCCAAGATTTTTAGAGAAGGATGTTAGTGGCTGGGATGCATCAGTATAGATAAGAAATGGGCTAAGGAATCAAGGATGTAAGGTAAAATGGGGTAGGATAAACTGTAAATGATGCAAGATGGGGAAAGCACCTGTCGGTCAAAGTAATGCTAGGAAGAGTGTTCCAAAATAAGATCGGCCTGAGAGTTAGGATTGTGAATGAAGAGTTAAGAGGAATGATGGGACTTGAATGTATTAGTGGTGTGATGAGAATAGATAGACTGAGATGGTTTGGGCATATAGAGAGGTTGGAGGAGGACAACTGGGTGTGAAGGGTGAGAGGTATGAACGTTGAAGGTAGGGCTATGAGTGGCAACCTGAAAAAAAATGTAGCCTCAGTGTTAAGTGATTGAATAGAGTGGCTGCTAGAGACTGACGTCATGGACAGCTGCCATTAGGTGACCAAGGCCAATGCACGAACGAATGTTGAAGCCTTTATAAAAGAAACAAAATGAAACAATAATAAGATATTGTAGAATATAAGAGGACAGGTAATAGATGCATAGCAAAAACAAGGGGCTCTATTGTAGTTAGGAACATTAGAATGTATACATGGCATTGCATGTATTATATATTAAGTGAATATATACCTTCCTGAAATCTTTGAATGTGTAGTTTACATTGCATTATCAAGTTTATTACTAAAAAACTTGAAAAGTATTACCATTTCTTCAGATTCTGTAAGTTAGTACCAATCATACATCCTTATATTCATATTGTAATTATACTTGTGCTCATATAAAAAAATTCATTACTGTGTCACTTACTATGGCCTCTGTGCTTGACTTCTTTATAGTTTTGATGAGTTTACACCTACTGTATTAATCACTCTTTCTGTACTACCCTACAAGTAGAAGCACTCACATGGGCAAATTACAAGTTAAGGGACACTTGCCAAGTTCCCTCACTCTCCAGACAGTATACAGGAGGATGCCCTTCTGTGTGTATGTGTGTGTGTGTGTGTGTGTCTCTGTATGTATGTATATGCCCTCCTTTGCATGTACACCCATGTGTTTAACTGCTTCAGTCAGATGATGCATTTATTATTTTGTTCTTGCTTCCTCCAGACAACTTTATTCAACTTGGGTTGGATCTCTGTTAATGAAGATGTTATAGCTATATCTATTCCACAGAATCCAAAATGTTTGTCCTAAGATGGATAAAATCATCAGGAGATATCAAGAATAAAATGCAGTATATAATGCATCACTGAATTGAGAGTATTAACTTCTTCAATCAGATGATTTATTCTTTATTTTATTCTTGCTGCCTCCAGAGAATTTTATTCATTTGATAGAGACTTTTTTGAAATTGAGATGTTAGATATTGGCTTCCCTAAGATTAATAAAATTATTTGGAGGTAGCAAGAGTAAATTAGCATAATACATCACCTGATTTAAGAGGTTAATGGAGTCAGTAAGACACTGTTGTCCTCACTTGATTGGCACAGTATTGCGTGCAGTTTGTATCTGTATTTCCATATACATCTGTCTACTGTCTGTACATACCGGTATATTAGTTCCTTTCACCAATGTATTTCTGTATCTGTCTAACTCTACCAGATGCGAGCAAGCTCATGCTGTACTTATCTTTTTTGCCCCACAGTCCTATCTTTGCACAGCTGTATTGGGCAGTCAACAGACATCATCAGCAAAACAGTTAATCAAACAAAATTACATAATATCAGATTCTCAAAAGGCTGGTGATTCTCTAGTGTACATGTTGTTTTTTTGCTCACCATTCATAGCATGAGAAATCAGCTGATAGTATTTTACCAGTACAGTATATTCATGGTAAGATCATGTATATATTCATGAGTGAGAGGTGAATTGAATGAGTAAGCAGAATATAATGAGACTAGTGAAATGCTTATGTCAACAACAGTGGCATAATTATGGGAGAGCTTGGGGGGGTGGGGGACCTTGAGCCTCCCAGTTGGACCCATGGACCCCCACTGGCCCCTCCATTTGAAATTTTAGCTTATTTGATGTGTGCATACTGTGCAGCACTGAGCCTCCACCAGAATTGGACTTGACTCCGTCTTGGCCTCCAATTTGTGGAGACCTGGCTGTGCTACTGGTCACCTAAAATTCTAGTACAGTATAGCAGAGTCCATCATGAGAATCTGGGAAATTGTACTGTCGTGAAATTTGGTACTGTGTCTTGCATATGTCCTGTACTGTAGAGTATACCACTCAAAATTTCAGTAGAGCTTGTTGTCTCATCATGGAGAAGATAATGAAAGAAACTTTAGCCAATACAGAAAAGTTTATGTATTGAAAAAGGTGAATCTTTACAGTAGGAGTGAAGAGTAATATATTAAATAACTGGGTTGATAGGCATGTACATCTGCCAGTCATTCACCTTTATTCTCTGTCAAGGTTCCCTTGATTATGTATACAGGCACAGCCACTCCACTGGAACAAATTTCCATTTACATTTCTCCCCCTGTACTCCAAAAGCATCTCACATCAATGCCTGTGTGCATAGCATTAGGTGGGAGCAAGTAACTTCTTCAGTGACAAAATGTTGTCTTCCAAAGCCCTACATATCAGGTGTCCTTTATGACTCATAAAACACATCTTGAAAGTATATAGTAGAGCTGCTGGCCCATATGCAAGCTGGCTGCCACAGTTGATTTACTTTTTCATTCAGGGCACATTCAGGGCGGAAGAATATGTATTTTTCCAACTTATGCACATTGTTAATACAAAATTATTCTTAACAGTAAATGGTAATGGGCAGTCTTATATTCGTCGTGAGGGGGTTTGGGCTCAGTGATTATTGGCTGCTGTACTCCAGTGCATGTAGTGCAGTACTGTACTCTAATTCTGAAATGTAACATGAAATTGAGGTATAAGGAGTTGTTAATGACATATTAATATGGGATTCTGTGTTATTCAGTTGTGGATGTTGTGGGTGTGGTATGATGGAACTGTTTACATTCTTAAACTGGATAAAAATCATCTAGCAGATTCAAAAAGCAATATAAAAGACATATTTCTGAAGGAGATAATAGAGCTTGCTTATAATCCCTTCCCTATGAGATGGTCTCATTTAAGCTGTATGAAATTGTCCAGCAGTGGGAAGACTGAAACATATTGAACATCACTGTGTGAAAGTCGTTTGGTTGAAGGGATAGTGAGATGAGAGGCAAGTATATGTAATTGTAAGTTTGCAGGCAGCATGCGTAGTACATGTTAATGTGTCATTTGAAAACACATTCTAAATGAGGACTGATTGTACTGTACAGTCAAGGATAAAAGTTCACCTGATATTTCACCTCTTCTACTTCTCACTTTCCTTTGCCATCCGCAGGCTAATATTCCTGAACTGAAAGAATGTTACTGTCTTTCTTTGCTCAGTGATGATTCCTTTTGATATGATGCCTCAGGAAGAAAAGTGATATTGATATCTTAAATGTGAAGTATGCTCAGTGGAAGGTAGACAAACTCTTTATCACTGACTGTATAGTATGGGACATTCCAGTACAGCAGTTCATTTCAGTCTTGTTGCCAGTGTTCATCAACTGATCATTTTGGTTGAGTGCTCATGAGAATGGTATCAAAGTTAGAGCTGATGATGTTTAGGTGCATGAGTGACCAGAGCTTGGGAATCATGTGTGGTTGATCAATTAGGGTGTCAACCTTCAGTATAATGGGAATGATTCTCACCCTCCGGACAGCACGGGCAAACGAGGCAGCAGATCGTCTTGCCCACTGACCTGCTGGATAAGAACAAGAAGTACCATCTCACCTTTACTATTAAGGTACCGTCCTGGGCCTTGCATGTTCTCCTCCTGTTACGTACCATCTCCGTAGAGTACAGTCCTGCACTGTCCTTTTAGTCTGTCTCCGATACCGCACTTATCCATGCATGTGTACTGAAATGTATGAGCATCATTCCAGTACTATCAAATCTTATTCTTCAGACTGAACAGAACATAATTGATTTGTATTTGTTTTTCAAGCCATCCAGCCCCAAACTGGAATCAAATAAGAAGGATTCTGGATCACCTGAGCGCTCTGCCTCTGCCCCTGAGACACTATCAAGTGACCACCTACCCCCTCAAGACACCTCTCTTGCCCCAGACTCCCCTCACCAGGAGCTTCATTCTGCACCACTTGAGGGCAGAATTGAGGCATGAGACGCATTGGAGTGCCTGAACTCTACAAGACAGCAAGTGATATGACAAGCAGTAACAACCCATACCAAAGCATTTAAGATAGATTTATTGTTAAGTCATTTATTTTATTACCATATAATTTTGCTTGCCATGTGAAGAATTATTCATACAATTCGGATGTGCTTCAGACCAGGTTATAGAACTGTAAACTTAATATATTGGTGCTTTTGATTGTTCCTCAAATACCTCTACCTGTGTGATAGAGCAATTGGAGATGGCAATTACAATCAGTAAAAAGGTGCTTAGGAAGTAAGTTTTACATTACAGAATCCACACAGATCATGATCTGTATTTTGCAATATTATTGATTTTTATTCATTTCACTTGCAAAATCTCTGGTTTCTAAATGTATGAATATAATCCCAATTTTTTTAATATATTCTACTGTTGGTCACTCCATGTATGCTGTAAATTATTCCCAGATTGCTGGTTTTAGGAAGCTCATTTCAGCTGCTTGATTATCTGACAGTACACCCTCATTCAGTGTCCAGTTGTCTCATACATTTGTATGAGTCAGTTTAGAACACTGTCCCTCAGTGCCTTCCTCAAGTCCCAGTCAACCAGTCCCATTCCATACAATGAACAGTTTGAAAAATAGAGTATTATGAACCTCAGTCTCTTCAAAAGCATCTGCTTTGAGGACTCCATTATATGTGATAACCATTTACATCAAACACACTGTAGTTATAATCTAGAACTCATAGTTCACAGATTGTATACTGTATACAATAAAGAGAAGATAGACATCATCAACTCTCCCTTATATATATACCAGAATCCTGCAAGCTAAAATGAAATAAATGAGATGGACGCTGTTCATCAGTTTTACAGAATTCATACTGTGTAAGCTTTATAAAGGAAATACTGCACTGTGACCACAGTCCATATTCAGTATCTGAGCTATGGGTTGATGCAAAATCTTATACCTAGAGACATCTCAGCTACTTGGAGAAACTTGAAAAAAAAAAAAAAAAAAAAGAGTAATTGCTATACTGTTGACCATAGTAATTTTACATATTCAATGCTAGGAACACAATGTTCAGAAAGGAGTTAGGAGGGTCATAAAAACTAGAATAATGTTAACCTTAGAAAAAAAGTATTAAATTTCCTAATACAGTGTCTGTATTTAAAATGAATTGTGCTAAGAGAGGAACGTTTATTTGACTACAGTTGATTTTTACATGTCTATATAAATGGTGTCATGAGTAATTTTGACTGATTCTTGTGCAGAAAAATGTTACATATTAATTTCAGTGGGTTGCTGCTTCTGTGGTGATACTGTAAAGTACAGTACTCAGTGGAAGTGCACATCTCTAAGGATTGTATTTTTGTCAGCTTGGAAGACCTTCTAGCACCTCATTCTTATCAGTTTTATTTTTATATTTGACATATTGAAATTCTCTTGTTTGTTACTTATGCAGTCTATATTGATGTAAAAAATAACACTAATGGCATACAGTGGAACATTAACATGACATAGACAAAGTAAATTGCTAAGGAGGAGGTAATGGTAACCTTCCTCAGCTCACAAAAATGCAGTACTGTACCATATATACTGAGGTTCATAACCTAGCTCTGGCCAGTGAGGGGTCAGGTGATGAACAGTGTCACAGCAATTTTGCAAATGTTGGGCAATCATCACTGGCTGTACATGTTAAACTACTATCACATAAAATACTGATCTGTGCTGTGTTATATAAACAATCAACATGTACTTATATGTAAAATTCTGATACAAAAGCGGTGTGTAATTAACCTTATCTGTGATTAGATATGTACTGTGCTACATATGATTCAGTCTGAGGACATATTTGTATTTCATTCATGCTATGTGACAGGCTAATTAAACTTAAAATACCAGTATAGTTTTAAAACTTAAGGGTTTAGATACAGCCTCCGCTATAATGGAGCTCTCCTAAGCTATGAACTCATCTGGTAGCAACGAAAATAAATGACAAAAAGATGTCATTTGGCTGAAGAGGTTACAGTAAATGCTGTGGACTGTGGTAGCCTATGCTTGGGGCTTCTATACCCTAAATGGAGTACTCTGAGATTAACTGCGGTACTTTGTACTTTCCTCCAGATGTGTGAAAGTGTTTTCTGTAACATAGAGAATTCCAGGGCAATTAGCAAATGAAAGACAGTGCTGATTAACGTTGTGGCCAATATCAGCAAATGATTGAGGGTTGAGTGATAGGTTGAGGGTAACCCTGATTCTTAGGATGAGAGTGAGGCTGAGTTTTGGGGTGAGGGTGAGGTTGTGCTGGAGACTGAGGGACAGGCAGAGTTTTGAGCTGATGATGAGGATGGGCTGGAGGTTCAGGGTAAGGTTGGGTGGTGGGTTGAGGGTGAGGTTGAATTGTGAAATGAAGGTAACTCTGAGTGGTGAATTGAGGGCAAGGTTGGATGGTAGGTTGAGGATGAGATTAAGTGGTAGGTTGAGGGTGGATGTTGAGTGGTAGGTTGAAGGTGAGATTGAGTGGTAGGTTGGGGGTGAGGTTGAGTGGTGGGTTGGAGGTGAGGCTGAGATAGGTTGAGGGTGAGGTTTGATGGTAGTCTGAGGGTGAAGTTGAATGGTGTATTGCAGATAAGGTTAGGTACCGGGTTAAGGGCAAGGTTGGATGGTAGTTTGAGGGCAAGATTGGGTATTAGGTTGAGAGTGACGTAGGTTTGGAGGTCTAGGGTGATACTAAGTAGTGAGTAAGGGTAAGGCTGAACAGTAAAGGTTTAGGATTAGGTTGGATGGTATTTAGGTTGGATGGTGAGCTGAGGATGAGGCTGGGTGGTAGTCTGAGGGTGAAGGTGAGTGGTGGGTTGAGGATGAGGTTGGGTTAAAGGATGAGGGTGATGCTGGATAGTGGGCTGAGGGAGAGGCTGAACAGTAGGTTGATAGTCAGGTTTGGTGGTAGGACAAGTGTGATGTTGGGCAATGGGTTGAGAGTGAGGCTGAGTCGTAGGTTGAGGGTGAGGTTGAGTGGTAGGCTGAAGATGAAGTTCGGCTGGAGGTGAAGGTGAAGTCGGACAAAGTCTGAAGGATAAATCAGGTTGGAGGGTTGAGGATGAGGATGGACTAGAGGTCAGGGGTGGGGTCAGGTTAGAGACCGAGACAAGGGAGGAGAAGATGGGAAAGGACAAGGTGCAGGGGCAGAGTGGGGCTGAGAGAAGACTGCATACGGTCTGAGAGGGAGAACGAGTGTCACAATGGAGTACAGTCTGTGAGAATTCACTGTGTCCTGTTCTTGGAATGGGAGGTTCTGTAGCGGTCTTCCTTACTGATGTACGTACATGCGTGTGTTGCTGTAATATTCTCTTGTGTATAATTAGGTGCCTCGTGGTTGAGTAGTTTGGGAGCCCCATTTAGAGTGACGGTCTAGCCATGAAGACAGACTTGGTGAGTGGAGGTTTCTCTATCTATTTTTCTATCTATTGCCAGACGCCTTAAGCCCGTAAGGGGTGACAGCAAGCAAATCGCCTCCATGTTGCCCTGTCCCCCGCCATTTCATTGTCCTTCTCCCAGCTCACACACCCATCTCTCATATACCTCTCCACTCCATCCCTCCATCTCATCCTTGGCCTCCCCCTCCCTCTCCCCCCTTCCACCTCACTCACATACTGTCTCCTCGTCAGTCTCTCATTCTCCATCATCTCCACATGGCCAAACCACCTTAGTGTGTTTTTCCTAACGCATCCACATGCACAGCACAACGATCCTTCACTTCCTCATTTGTCAGTCTGTCTCTCCATGTGACTCCACATGCTCCTCTCGAGGTTTCTCGAGTCAACATAAACAGACAATATTTTGTGGGTAGTGGACAGTTCCAAACAAATGCAAGTGTTACTGACAAGAAAAACACTCAAACCTTCAGAGTACAACAAGCAATCGTCGATATAAAATTTAGGTTCCATAATTTTAGCTGCGGGAATAAGTGACAAGAGGAAATAAGACGCTGTTCAAAGGTTCTGTAGTTGCCCTGACAATTGAACGTAGCACCTCTCCGCTGCATATGGGCTGTTCATGATGAGTGGAGTTAGTGTATCCTCACACTTGTATGCTTTTTTTGACGCCGGGAGTGACTGTGTTGATGGCTGGGTGAGAAGTAAACTGTCTGTGTCTAGGTTGCTGGACCTGTATCACAACTAGCATGACATACTGGCCTTGGGTCTCCCATAGGAGCTGGCGTTACCAGACTTCCAAGGGCATTCAGAGTCGAGGCAGTACACCACTCCCTTGTGTGGAATATCGCCACGTGAGTATGTGGGGTGCACAACAGTTAGTTTATACTGGGGTAAGAGGTTGTGAGGCAGTGTGCAGGAGGCAAAAAGAAGTGCGGTGCTCAGAGGAGAGATGGGGGAATTAAAGGGACAGCTTGGTGGAGTGAGAAAATGAAAGTAGCATTGTATGTGAAGAACATACGAGAAATAGTCATGGAGTAGAAAACTTGAAGATCGAGGCAGAGACAGAAGCCAGAGAGAGTCGGAAGAGAGCAAATGAAGAGCCTGGTACTCGGGTGAATAGTAAATAGCAAGAAAACAGGAAATTTATTAAGAAAGAAGTGAAGAAAGTTAGAGGTGAAACTGGGATTGGCGGAACACTGCTGGGAATGGATGGTATAAGGCGTTAGTGGAAAGAGATGAGTTACTGGATGGATGGGGAGTACGTTTCAGCCAGCTGCCAAATGTGGTAATGGAAAGAGATGCTCTGATTTGGTGAAGGTTAGGAAGGGGAGGAGAATTGAGAGTGGAAGGAGAGATATATCCAACCATGTAAATGCTCTAGACAGGAAAAGGTCCAGGGGTGGATGATGTGAGTGGAAGTAGCAAAATGACGAAAATACATGGCGCGCTTGAAGTAAAGAGGCTGGAATTTAAACAAGTTGGAATGGAAATGACTAACTTGAAGAAATCTAGCCAAAGTTGAAAATTTAATAGCCAGGAAGCAAAGTATGAAGACGAAGTTAGCAAAATTCCACTCTTTTCGCCTTAATTTAGTCCTGATTTTCGTCGTTTCGTAACTTAATTCACGTATCTCAGTGACATGTAGATAGACATATAGATATAGGTAGATAATTAGATAAGAAAAAGACGGCTCTTTATCCATTCAATGACATTTCTTCGTGACTAGCATCGTATTGTTATAGCTCGGCATTTAGGAGGGAGAGAAATAAATTTTAGGCCAAGTTAATGTGAAATAAGTATCGCTGGAATATAATACAGATAAATATTACTCATTATGAAAGAAATGAGTTTTTTGTTTCGAACTGGAGCTCGGTGAATCATAGAAGCTTCGAATCCTGCCAGTCACCCTCCAACCGTGAGAGGGGGAGGAGGCTGGAGGTGTGTATACTTTGTCAGTGTTATCAGTGTTTAAACAGCTTCCCCATCTTGCCGAGATAAACAAAGGTAAGCAAGGATATTGTTCATCAGTTGTTTGATAGCTACCAGTTCTTTCAGCTGAACCAAATCGTCGTTATGAGTATGAAAAGTGATGTGGAAATAAGTTATATAACAGGAGTATGGAGCTGCGTGGAGAGATGAGTGTGGTACTACGTGGAGAGAGGAGTGATGTGGAGCTACGTGGAGAGACAGACAGACAAATGAGGAAGTGAAGGAGCATTGTGGTGCTGATGTGGATGTGGAATTATGTGGAGAGAGAGATGGACAAATAAAGATGTGAAGGAGAGATGTGGTGTTGATGATGTACAGTTACGGGGAGAGATAGCTGGGCAAATGAGGAAGTGAAGGAGCGTTGTGGTGTTGATGTGGATTTGGAGTTAGATGGAGAAACAGACAGAGAAATGAGGAAGTGAAAGAGCGTTGTGGTGTTGTTGTGGATGTGCTGGAAAGTGTTGGGAGAAGTACTCTGAGATGATTTGGCCATGTGGAGATAATGGAGAATGAGAGATTCGCTAGGAGAGTGTATGTGAGTGAAGTGGGGCGTGAGAGAGAAAGGGAGACTGAGGAAGAGGTTGTAGTGGAGAGGTATACGAGTATGAATGAGGATAGTGTGGGCTGGAGGGAGGGGAGACTGATGCTGGAGGACAAAGTGACATGGAAGAAGTTTGTTTGTGGCTACCCCTTCTGAAATTAAGGAGTCTGGCTAAACGTAGGTGAGAAAACATTACGTCCATAGTAGATTAAGAAGGTCAATTGAGAGATCTTTTATGGATTTGATGTTATGGCTCCTTCTGTTGAGAACCTTACATTCCAATCAGAGGGAGTGTGAGACCGAGAATTAATCCTTCATAGCATTTCTTCGTGACTAGCATCATTTTCATTATTATTACGTCTCAGCACTGAAGATGGAGAGAGGGGAAAAGTAATAATGGTTTATAATAATAATAATAATGATGATGATTTTTGTCAACAGACTGAAGTCCGGAACTGCAGGAAGTCCACAGCAAGCCAGGAAGAAGGCCAGGAAGAAAAACAGGAAGAAAGTTAACCAGGAAGAAAGCCAGGAAGAAAGTCAGCCAGTAAGAAAGCCAGCCAGGAAGAAAGCCAGGAAAAAACCAGGAAGAAAACCAAGAAGAAAACCAAGAAGAAAGCCAGGAAGAAAACCAGGAAGAAAGCCAGGAAGAAAGCCAGAAGGAAAACCAGGGAGAAAACCAAGAAAACGCCTGGAAGAAAGCAAGCTATACAGTAGAGCCAATCAGAAAGCCAACCAGCCATCACTTCTCGCCGTTAAAAGCTAAGTCATATTTCTTTTAATAAGATGTCCCTATCATTCGCCTGTTACATTAGATTTAGAGTAGATAGATAGATGGATAGTTAGATAGATAAATAGACAGACAGACAGATAGAGAGACAGATAGATGGATGGATGGATGGATAGATGGAAAGACAGATAGGCAACTTCACACTGCCACGTTTCATATTAACACACTTCACACTGTGGCACATTTCGCACTGCACTGCCACACATTAATACACTTCATACTGCCACACCTTACGCTTACACACACACACACACACACACACACACACACACACACACACACACACCATTTTCACATTTTTTCATCAAGCCCTCCATTCTGGTACGCCGCACTTATATTCCTCCCCCCCCTCTCTCTCTCTCTCTCTCTCACACACACACACACACACACACACACACACACACACCAGACAAGTCTACTGAGCTTAGGGTAGATTTCTCACCGTCATGAATTTTACCCCCAGGTGACAAACAAAAATACAGGTGTCACGGTAAGGTTAATTAGTCTTCATAGCACCTGTCCCCCACCGGTCTGAAGGGGTTAATATCTCTGTCCCATCATTCTGAGAGGGTTTTGTTAAGTTGTAGGAAATCGTCTGAAGCCTAGCAAAGAGTAGGGATGAATAATGCTGTAAACTTACCTTAAGCTACCATACCAAAACTAATCTACCTTTACCGAATCCCCTCCTCTCCACTACCCTACCTAGCCTACCTTGTCTGACTATACCCTACTCTAATCTACCCTACACTTCCCTACCGTACCTAACCTACCTTGTCTGACTACCCTACCCTAATCTACTGTACATTGCCTTATCATACCTAACCTACCTTGCCTGTTTACCATACCCTACTCTATCTAATCTATCCTTTCTGATTCTACCTTACTAAACCTAACCTACCTTGCCTGACTTCTTTACCCTACACTTCCCTACATAACGTTACCCTACCCTTCCTACTCAACGCTACTATCTTTTACCCTACCCTGCCCCACCCTACCTTGCCCTACTCTTCCGAACAAACCTACCTACCTACAGTACGTCCCCTACCCTACTTTGCTATACCCTACCCTGCCCCACCTTACCCTACACTACCAAACCTGCCTACCTACCTACCTCCCTATCCTACCTCATGTCTGAAGCCTACCCAACACTGCATCTCCAGGCACTCCACAACCCATGGGACAACTTTTTTGAAACTCCCCTTTTTAAGATTTTTTTCAAGATATATGTTGAAATGGGGTAGGATCGGGGTTGGGTGGGGTGCAGTAGGGTAGGATCGGGGTTGGTTGGGGTGTAGCGAGGTAGGATCGGGGTTGGTTGGGGTGCAGTGGGGTAGGATCGGGGATAGGTGGGGTGCAGTGGGGTAGGATCGGGGTTGGGTGGGGTGCAGTAGGGTAGGATCGGGGTTGGGTGGGGTGCAGTGGGGTAGGATCGGGGTTGGGTGGAGTGCAGTGGGGTAGGATCGGGGTTAGGTGGGGTGCAGTGGGGTAGGATTGGGGTTGGGTGGGGTGCAGTGGGGTAGGATCATGGATAGGTGGGGTGCAGTGGGGTAGGATCGGGGTTGGGTGGGGTGCAGTGGGGTAGGATCATGGATAGGTGGGGTGCAGTGGGGTAGGATCGGGGTCAGGTGGGGTGCAGTGGGGTAGGATCGGAGTTGGGTGAGGTGCAGTGGGGTAGGATCGGATCAGGGTGCAGTGAGGTAGGATTGGGGTTGGGTGGGGTGCAGTGGAGTAAGATTGGGGTTGGGTGGGTTACAGTGGGGTAAGATTGGGGTTGGGTGGGGTGCAGTGGGGTAGGATCGGTGTTGGCTGGGGTACAGTAGGGTAGGATCGGGGTTGGGTGGGGTGCAGTGGGGTAGGATCATGGATAGGTGGGGTGCAGTGGGGTATGATTGGGGTTAGGTGGGGAGCAGTGGGGTAGGATCGGGGTTAGGTGGGGTGCAGTGGGGTAGGATCGGGGTTGGGTGGGGTGCAGTGGGGTAGGATCATGGATAGGTGGGGTGCAGTGGGGTATGATCGGGGTTAGGTGGGGTGCAATGGGGTAGGATCGGGGTTGGGTGGGGTGCAGTGGGGTAGGATCAGGGTTGGTTCGGGTGCAGTGGGGTAGGATCAGGGTTGGTTCGGGTGCAGTAGGGTAGGATCGGGGTTGGTTCGGGTGCAGTGGGGTAGGATCAGGGTTGGTTCGGGTGCATTGGGGTAGGATCAGGGTTGGGTGGGGTGAAGTAGGGTAGGATCAGGGTTGGTTCGGGTGCAGTAGGGTAGGATCAGGGTTGGTTCGGGTGCAGTGGGGTAGGATCGGGCTTGGGTGGGGTGCAGTGGGGTACGATTGGGGTTGGGTGGGGTGCAGTGGGATAGGATCATGGTTGGCTGGGGTGCAGTAGGGTAGGATAGGGGTTGGGTGGGGTGCAGTGGGGTAGGATCAGGGTTGGGTGGGGTGCAGTGCGGTTGGATCAGGGTTGGGTGGGGTGCAGTGGGGTAGGATCAGGGTTGGGTGGAGTGCAGTGGGGTAGGATCAGGGTTGGGTGGGGTGCAGTTGGGTAAGATCGGGGTTGGGTGTGGTGCAGTAGGGTAGGATCAGGATTGGATGGGGTGCAGTTGGGAAAGATCGGGGTTGGGTGGGGTGCAATGAGGTAGGATCGGGGATGGGTGGAGTGCAGTGTGGTAGGATTGGGGTTGGGTGGGGTGCAGAGGAGTAGGACTAGGGTTGGGTGGAGTGCAGTAGGGTAAGATCGGGGTTGGGTGGAGTGCAGTGGGGTAGGATCGGGGTTGGGTGGGGTGCAGTGGGGTAGGATCGGGGTTGGGTGGGGTGCAGTGGGATAGGATCGAGGTTGGGTGGGGTGTAGCGGGGTAGGACTGGGGTTGGTTGGGGTGCAGTGGGGTAGGATCGGGGTTAGATGGGATGCAGTATGGTAGGATTGGGGTTGGGTGCGGTGCAGTGGAGTAAAACTAGGGTTGGGTGGAATGCAGTTGGGTAGGATCGGGGTTGGGTGGGGTGCAGTGGGGTAGGATTGGGGTTGGGTGGGGTGCAGTGGAGTAATTCTAAGGTTGGGTGGAGTGCAGTGGGGTAGGATCAGGGTCGGGTGGGGTGCAGTGGGGTAGGATCGGGGTTGGGTGGGATTCAGTGGGGTAGGACTGGGGTTGGGTGGGGTGCAGTGGAGTACGACTAGGGTTGGGTTGAGTGCAGTGGGGTAGGATAGGGGTTTGGTGGGGTGCAGTGGGGTAGGATCGGGGTTGGGTAGGGTGTAGTGGGGTAGGATCGAGGTTGGGTGAGGTGCAGGGGGGGTAAGATTGGAGTTGTGGGGGGTGCAGTGGGGTGGGATCGGGATTGGGTTGGTTTTAGGGGGGTATGATCGGGTTTGGGTTGGGTGCAGTGGAGTAGGATCAGGGTTGGGTGGGGTACAATGGGGTTGGGTGGGGTACAATGGAGTAGGATCGGGGCTGGGTGGGGTGCAGTGGGGTAGGAGTAGGTTGGGTGGGGTACAGTGGGGTAGGAAGGGGTTGGGTGGGCGCTGGGGGTTGGAGTGGGGTTATGTGAGGTGTGATATTAGGTTCAGCAAAGGAAATAAGTCGTTGGAAATAAGTCGTTCTCAATCTGGGAATTAATGAAGTCTGTTTCTGACCCATCTTGTTGAAAGGATTTTCTTAGTTTGTTTGAAGTCGTCTGAAGCCTAGCATTGAGAAAGAGTAAAAAATGACGTCATCAGATGGAATGCTCTATTTTAGGCGCCATGGATCGAGTCCAGGGGTAGACAGATGTTTTTATATTATGTAGATGTTTTATATTTTATTTTTGATACCACAAGACGATGTCATATAACTTTCGGTAGCCTTGTCTTATGGAAGGGCTCAGTGAAATCTATATTTAACCCCTCCATTACGAAAAAACTTATATGCGTCCTCGTGCTGAATTAGCCTAGAATTTTCGCATTCCACGCATTAGGTGGCGCCACCGCTGCATTCCTGCCACGGGAGGAGATCAAGCAGTCGGCACCTCTCTTTTTACTCTATGTTGACCTAAAATTGCCCTTTCTCCCTATTTTGAACGCTGAGTCGTAAGTATAGATTAAGTGGGTAGAATTTTTTGTCCTTTTGTAGGCCATTTCGAATATCTCGAAGGCAGAGCGAGGCAATGCTACGGCCCTACATCCATTTCATAGCGTTTCATTGTGACTAGCATCGTACTCTAGTGTTAATGTATTGCTACAGGTCAGAAATCGAAATGGGGAGATGGCAAGTGCATTTTTGGCCAAATTAAAGTATGTAAAGTATCGTAATATCTCTCTCAGGCTCCTGTGACTCACTCTCAACCAAATTACATAGCCCCCCCGTCAGCTGGACATAGAATACAGCCGAACATTGGAGGGTAAACGTAGGCATTTATTAACCCCTTGATGCACGTTACAATTGTAGTGACATTCCAGTTAAACCAGACGATTTCACCGAGCTGAGAGTGAGCCATAGGAGTCTTAGAGGGTTAATACATTGTCAGCATTAACCCCGGCATGACTAGAATAACTCTTGCATTTCTTTACAGCTGATAATAGGCGGTTTGGTCCAGCCGAGTGTCATATAAGCCTGACAGATACGGTAAATAAAAATATCACAGGGAAGGTAAGGAAACTATTGTAACTTAATAATAAAAAAAAAAAAAAACTAAGTCCTATTTTTATTTATTCCTTATACGGCATACAAGTAGATACACGATACTCTTTATTTATTCGTGACTAGCATTAAATTAGTCTTATGTATTCTAAGTGGTTCTAGATCTTAACAACTCTTCGTTAGCAACTTACTCTGCATGTTACACTTTAATATTCCTTTTTTTTTTTTTTTTTTTTTTTTTGGCAAAAAAACGGTAAGGAAAATACAGTAGGAGTTCCAGACGTTCCCTACGTGTGATTGTGATGGCCGAGCCTGTATAGGCTTGGCGTGCTAATCGATGAGACCCGGGTTCGATTCCTGGGGAAGATAGAGGCTTATTTAAAAATGTGGCAATGTCCGTAGTGACCTTGGACTTGGGTTCGACTCTCGGGTGACTTAGAAGTTAATTGAGGTGGTTGGGCAGCCATTTAGTTGCCTGTCCGGTGGACAGGTGTGTTGGGGGATTGGGCAGTCACGTAGTTGACCTGCCGGGGGGGAATGTGAAAGTCTACACACACACTGACATGCACCCCATGACCACACACACACACACACATATATACAGTAAGACAGATACACATAACATATGCATAAAGGTAGGGCTTGGAAGGTAGGGGGGTTTTATTTGAAAGTCCAAAAAATCCAATTGGATTTTTTGGACTTTCAAATAAAACCCCCCTACCGTCCAAGCCCTACCCTTATGCATAGTTTATATGTGTGTGTCTTAGCGTTTGTGTGTCTGCCTGTCTTAGTGTGTATGTATATCTATCAGAGTGGTTGAGCGTGTGTGTGTGTGTCTGTAAGTGTAGACTTTTACATTCCCCCCGGCAGACCAACTACGTGACTGCCCAAACCCCCCGCCACGCCTCACGACCGGACAGGTCACCAAGTGACTGCCAAACTACCTCCTACCTCTAAGTCAACTGGGAGTCGAACCCGGGTCCAAATGACAGGTCACTATGGACACAGCCATATTTTTAAATATACCTCTATCCTCCCGGGGATTGAACCCAGGTTTTCTGGGTGGCAGGCCACCTCTCTGCTCACTCTGCCACCACGGCCCCACTAGAATCGCGGCTGGAACTGGTACTGTATCTTCGTTATTTGGTATCACTAATAAACAAGGGGAAACTGAACTGTATTGCATATATTTAGTTGCTAAGGAAGTGTTATTACGATATTTCCAGAGCCATTTCCAATATTTAAGACTAATGCTAGTCCTGAAGAAGTGAAGTGTATCGTGCATCTAATATATTTATGTGGTATATATGGAAAAACAGTACTGGAATTTTATTTTGATTTTTCTTTCCATTTCCTTCTCCATGGAAAACTGAGGCCCACTACGACTCCCTAACTAAATCAGTCCACGCTTCCCATCTATCCGTCCATCCACTCGTAACTCACCCATTCATCCATTCATCCATCCATCTCTAACTAAATTAATCCAACCATCAGATTTACTAGTATCTTGGCCACATTCAGAGCTGGTGATAAGCTTTGATAAGGGGATATTTTCTACCTGATTCGAAAATCCTGGTGAACTTTGGCAAGGATGACTAGGAAATAAGCTTGGAACTTTGAAACCTTAAACTTTCTAGAACGGCTTTGATAACAGTGCAAAAGGAATCGGTATTAGGATCTCCCTTGAAATAATGGTACACGTAAAGGGAAGAACCATTAACTGCATTGAAAATGTTACCCTATCTATAGCCAGACGCCTTAATTCCGTTAAGGGGTGGCCACAAACAATTCGCCTCCTGAAAATGGCTTGGACAAAAGGGTACCTGCAGTGGCTTTGATAAGCCTGGCAATCCTTATCATCTCTCTTGGATGTGATTTGAAAACTTTATAGAAAACATACCAAACTAGAGGGAAGCTGGCAAGTGTTCCATAGGTAACAACGGAACTTTTAATGGTATCTATGCTTCACTATAGACCTAAGTTATGAGGACGTTCTGTATACACTGGCAACAGAGGTGGTTTTAAGAACTTTGATTTAAAAATATGTATAAATGTACAAGACACAGAACTGGTATAAATCACGGTACAAATAGTGCTGGTATGAAGTGGTACATGAGAGAGGTAGGTGTAAGTTGGGGGGAGGGCAGCAAAATGGCTATTTGTTTGTGGCCAAAGGCGTCTGGGAATAGAGATAGATGCAGTAGCACCGTTAAATGAAACACAAACCTGAGCAACTAAGATATAATTATTAGTTAAAGGCAACTAGGAGATAAAGACGAGGTAAATGATGACATGGGGGGCCAGTCTACAGGAGCATCACCAGGTATCTCCTCTAAGCTGTATGAAACATCCTGACAACAGCAAGAAACACTGCAGGTACTACGTGAAACAAGCCTTGTGGAGGATGATAAAGTCCAGCCAAGATG
>NC_137040.1:2900328-2905328 GCF_032717465.1 Coenobita brevimanus
GCATTAAAATGAACAAAATTACTTTGACCCCAATCAGCGATATAAGCCAAGTCAGACATTAGGTGTGCCATAGCATCATCCCTTGTTTGTTGAAGTAACTGTTGAGATGGACGCTGAGGGAAACGAATGGAAAGGTGAAGGATGGAGTCATCAGCGTACAAGTGGATAAGGTTAGATCTACAGGTTTGAAGGTCAGTGATGAATAAAAGGAAGAGAGTTGGTGATAGGACAGAGCCCTGAGGAACACCACTATTGATAGCTCTAGGAGAAGAACGGTGGCCGTCTACAACAGCAGCTATAGAAAGACTAGAAAGGAAGCTAGAGTTGACGGCACAGATAGAAGGGCAGAAACCGTAAGAAGGCAGTTTGGAAATTAAAGATTGATACCAGACTCGATCGAAAGCCTTTGTGATGTCAAGTGCAATGGCAAAGCTTTCGTAAAAGTCTCGAAAGGAGTCTGAACGGTAGGTGAGAAGATCGCCAGCGGAGCGCCCCTGGCGGAACCCATACTGACGATCAAAAGAAGATTGTGATAGGAAAGATGCTTTAAAATTTTTCTGTTAAGAATAGACTCGAAAACTTTTGAAATACAGGATGTTGAATCAACTGAGCCATAGTTAGAAGGCTGGGAATGGTCATCCTCCTGTGGGACGGGCTGAATGAGAGCAAACTTCCAGCAAGAAGGAAAGGTACAGGTTGATAGACAAAAGCGGAAGAGTTTACCTAGGCAGGGTGTAAGCACAGAAGCACAGTTCTTGAGGACAACAGGAGGGATCCCATCAGCCCCATATTCCTTGTTAGTATCGAGGCCAGTGATGACAGAAAATACATCAGTTTTAGAAATCTGAATGTCAGCCATAAGGAAGTCAGAGGGGGGAAGTGATGGAGGAACAGCACCGGAATCGTCTAAGGTGGAATTGGAGGAGAAAGTCTGAGCAAAGGGTTCTGCTTTATTAGTAGAAGAAATAACTATAGAACCATTAGAGTGGAAGAGAAGAGGGGAGGATAATGAGGTAAAGTTGTTAGAAAGATTTTTTGCAAGGTGCCAAAAGGAGTAGGAAAAATTCGAGTTGGAGAGTTCAGAGCATTTAGCCCTAATGAAATTATTTATAGCAGAGCGAAGAACAGACTTAACCCGATTCCGGACAGAAACATAAAAGAGATGAGATTCAGGAGTGGGTTGGCTCCGGTGCCTTTTGTAGGCCTTCTCCTTGTTGTGGACAGCATTAGAACAAGCGTTGATTAAACCAATTTTTTTTTTTTTTGCATTAGTCAAAGGATATGAGAAAGAAATGTATGCTTCCATGCCCGAGAGAATAGTGCGCAAGGCACACTCAGATGGCTCCCGGCCATGGAAGCAATAATCATTCCAGGCAAAATCAAAGGAGTACTGCCTGAGGGCCTCTCAATCAACAGCTCCAAAATGCCACAACCAACGCTTGTGGGGAGGGTCCACAGGACATACTGGAGAGATAGGACGGTTTGAGGTGATAAGGTTGTGACTGGAGGAGCCCAAAAGAGAGGAAAGATTAACAGAGTAAGCAGAAGAATTAGTTGTAAAGAAGAGGTCAAGTATGTTGGAACTCTCGTAGACGGTTGAGGAGATATGATAGGGTGCTGTACAAGCTGCTCTAGGTCATTAAGGACAGAAAAGATGTAGACTAATTCACCAGGTGGAGCAGTGAAACGAGAGGAGAGCCAAAGGTGGTGGTGAACATTGAAGTTTCCTAGAATGGAGATTTCGGAGAAAGGAGAAACAGATAGGATGTGTTCCATCTCAGAAGTAAGATGGTGGAAGAATTTTTCATAGTATAATTAGGGGATAAGTAAACAGCACTGATATATTAAGTCAGAGAATGACAGGAAAGCCGAGACCAGACAGTAGGGAATTCAGAAGATTCAAGTTCAGGAAAACGAGAGCAAAATGTGTCGTCGCGTACATATACACAACAGCCACCACTGACTTTGAAACGAGTACAGAGAGAGTGGGAGGACACAGAGAAAGGTTTGCTGTCAGTCGCCTCAGACAGCTTAGTCTCAGTTAGGAAGAGAAGGTGATGTTTGGAGGAGGAGAGGTGGTGCTCAACGGAGAGAAAGTTTGTGGAAAGGCCGCAAATGTTGCAGAAATGGAGAAGTGAATCAGTGTGTGGCTCCAGGTAACTCGCTGGGTCGTCACCAGGAGAGGGGCGAATGGTGGGGGCATTTATGGTCCCGAGGCTTGGTTATTAGATGCCATTATTTTTGTTAAATTTTGATTACGAAGTGAAGTGTGTAATGTGCATGTAGTTTGGTGCTGACAGTAAGAGGAACTTGTACTGGAGAGCATGCTGGCCTACTCTCTGTTACTGAAACACTGAAAAGTTCAGCAAAGGGAGATGGTCAGGAACTAGTCCCGAAGGCTGATGAAACAGGAGCTCCAGCTCTCCCTGTCATCAGCTTTCCATCCACCTTGGGAGTACCGCCCTGCTCGACTGGTGCAAGTATGTCACAAAATTGGTAAGGTATTATCAAAGTGAATCAATAAAATTAGTGCAATAAGCTATCTCCATCTCCAGCTTGTTTGCTCTCCTACTCCTTTCTGCCCGGCTCACTCTAGAACAATACACACACAAATCACACCCTTAAGGGAAAATACAGAAGCAAAATACAACCTGTAACCTGTTCTGCCTGGCGCTACCATCACTCTGGTCTCTCTCAGTCGGATCAGATTCTTTCTCTCCTCTCTCCCTAACACCAGTCTCTCTATCGCCTGGGGAAATACAGGAACATTAAAGATGCTTAATGAGTGGGATGGCCTACCAGAGTAACGGTATACATGTGCTGCCATAACTGCTTCTATCATCCCTACTACATCACCTACAAATGCACGCTACAGGGTCCGTGTGGCTTTAGAAGCTTCATATCAACTCTTCCTTAGCGATTTTGCCAACACATTTCACTTTAATGTTGTTACTGCGGCAAACTATCGTTATTAAAACTATACACAGCATAAGAGAGAAAGCTTGGGCGTAAAGGAAAATACATCGCTAGGGGAAAAGTGCTAAGAAAGCCTTCAACGACACTTTTGACCCAGACGTTAATGGCTTCTCTGGTTGCCATTCTTGCGCTCCAGGGTTGCCATCTTGTTCTCTTGGGTTGTCTTCTATTGTTGCCATCTCATCGTCCAAGGTTGCCAGTTGTCACCGTAGAATGTCATCTCGTCTTCTGCTGTTGCCGTCTCATCATTCTCGAGTGCTATCTCATCGTCTGCGCTTGTTTCGTTGTCATATATTCCCATCCCGCTGTCTGGGGTTGTCTTGTATTCTGGGGTTGCCATCTAGTTGTCTTTGGCTGCCGTTCTTCTAAGACTGTGGGGTTGATGCTCTGCAGTTTTCATCAGTTTCTGTAAAGGAACCAAAATAACACCACCACATAATTCACAGGTTATATTCAAAGTGCCATAGAAGACCTTCGCAGTGCCTCTTCCATGGCGATTTACTCTGCGTATTAAACCTTGATATCCACTTGTATGTTCTCTCTCTTTCTTGTCGACATAGCTTACATAACAATCTGAATCAACAGTAGGTGGTGGCAAAATAAATCGCTGAGGAAGAGGTGCAACGCCTCCTGTGCCACCCAGATACACCTCACAGCCACACCACAACTACTACACCAAAATTTGCCCCACCACACCAACACACACACCTTCTCTTCATTAAAATAACAACATTCTTATATTCTTGCTGCTTTGAGACGATTTTACCACCACCTTGGCCGGAATTCTCGTCAGGTAAGGAGGCGCCCTAACACTTCTTCCTAACCGATTTTTTTTCTTATTACACCTTATCACCCCTTTCTGTGCAATACAAATCCCTCCAATATCACCATACTCTGCAGAAAATCGTACAAAAGTATATTAACCATGTCCAAAAAACAAATCGCTAAGGAAGAGGTGCTAGGGTGCTTCCTTAACCGACGGGAATGGCGACCTTAGGCGATTTAATTCAGGCTGAGAGAGCAGTAGTGAAGGGGTTAATGAAGGATGTGACAGGTATTCTTGTCCGGAAGACCCCTAACACCCTGTCCTAAGCGATTTATTTTGCTTATTACTCCTTCCTGTCCTGTTTTGGGTTATACAGATCCTTCAGACATAGCCATAATGTGCATAAATAACATACAAAACGATATTAGCCAGCCGTATCCAAAAATAATTCTGTAAGGAAGAGGTGTTAGGACGCTTCCTTAACCAACCAGAATACGAACCTGTATCTAACCCCTCCAGTTCGAATACTCGTAAACTCCCTCAAGCCGAATAAAATCGTCCTGAGATAAAGAATTAATTAAGAAAGCACTAAAAGATTCAACTGAGAAAGCACTAAGATTAAAGTAAGAAAGTATTAAGATTAAATTAAGAAAGAGTTAAGATTAAGCTAAGAATGTACTTAGATTAAACAAAGAAAGCACTAAGATTAAACAGAAAGCACTAAGATTAAACTGAAAGCACTAAAATTAAACAAAGAAAACACCAAGATTAAACAGAAATCACAAAGATTAAACAGAAAACATTACGATTAAAATGAAGGTATTACGATTAAAAAGAAAGCATTAAGATTAAACAGAGAGCACTAAGATCAGACTAAAAGCACTAAGATTAAACAGAAAGCGCTAAGATTAAACAAAGAAAACACCAAGATTAAATAGAAAGCACTAAGATCAAACAGAAAGCATTAAGATTAAACAGAAAGCACTAAGATTAAACAGAAAGCACTAAGGTTAAACTGAGAAACTTAGAAAGCACTAAAATTAAACAGAGAAAGCACGAAGATTAAACAAAAAGCACTAAGATCAAACAGAAAACAATAAGATTAAACAGAAAGCACTAAGATCAAACAGAAAGCATTAAGATCAAACACAAAGCACTAAGATTAAACAGAAAGCACTAAGATCAAACAGAAAGCACTAAGATCAAACAGAAAGCACTAAGATCAAGCAGAAAGCACTAAGATTAAACTGAGCAAGGA
>NC_137040.1:2910328-2992828 GCF_032717465.1 Coenobita brevimanus
CACTCTTCCTTGTGTCCTTGGCGTTCGACAGATTACGACAGATGATAGTGTTTTCAAAACCACTTAATATGAGTTGCAACGAAGCCTTCAGTGTCACCTAGAATAACCACTACGAAACTATCAATCAATCATACCCAACCACAAGCTTCACTGGCAGTTTATGTTTCGGAAAACTATCAAACAACCATACGCAATCACAAACTTCTCTGGCAGTTAATTATTTCGGAAAACTATCAAACAACCATACCCAACCACAAACTTCTCTGGCAGTTTGTATTTCGGAGAATTATCAAACAGCCATACCCAACCACAAGCTTCTCTGGCAGTTTATATTTCGGAAACTATCAGACAACTATACCCAACCACAAACTTCTCTTGCAGTTTATTATTTCGGAAAACTATCAAACAACCATACCCAACCACAAGCTTCTCTGGCAGTTTATAGTGTATTTCGGAAAACGCACTAACCCAGTAAGACATCTCTCATCCTTGTTTAAATCCATCCACGTTTACTCACTTGAATATGAGACTGTTCTGAATAAATATATCGTGATTTTCTTAACATATACCTTACCTTTAATAAATAAAAAGGTCCCAGAAAAACAATCAGCATTCCTTCCTCCACAGCACGGCTCCACTTCAAACTGACTTACATTACACCTATCCTCCTGGCTTAAATTAACCTATATTGGCTCACACGGGTACCAACCTAGTCTAAATTAAGATACTATGAGTTTTTGTACATATTATTTACCTTTAATGAAGACTAATGTCCCGGAGAAGCCGTCTGCAACCTTCCCCCTCGACAGCACGGCCTACATTGAATACCTCAAATGTGACATCATCAAAAAATTCGCCTTTTACTCGGATGCCTCTCTGCTCGCAAATATAAACCTAACACCTAATCGTCAACTCAACCAGGCGATGAAAGAAAACGGGGGATGAAGAGAGAAACGTGAGCCTTAGATAGAAAGTAGGCTTCACAGAACGTAAGAGATTGTAAGCCTTAGAAAGAACCTACGCAAACGGGAGAGGATAAACTGAAGAGAACGTAAGTTTACAAGAGCACATGAACCTATGAGAAAACTTTACTAAGAAACAGAAAGACATGTGAGGGAGTAAGTGAGCGTTGTGGTGTTGATGTGGATGTGGAGTTGTGTGGAGAGACAGACAGACAAATAGGAAGTAAAGGAGCATTGTGATGTTGATGTGGATGTAGAGTTACGTGCAGAGAGAGTCAGACAAATAAAGAAGTAAAGGAGCTTTGTGATGTTGATGCTGATGTGGAGTTAGCCTACGTGGAGAGACAAACAAATGAGAAAGTAAAAGGGCGTTGTGCTGTTGATGTGGATGTGATCGACTACTTTGAGGTGGTCTGGCCATGTGGAAAGGATAGAGAATGGGAGACTTACTAGGAGAGTGTATGTGGGTGAGGTGGAGGGTGAACAGGGGGATGGGGAGGGCGCATACCTCTACCAAAGCCTATTATGTATGTATGACTGCGTGCAAGTATAGGTGCATGCATGTATATATGTATGTACGAGTATCTTCACAGACCAATACCATTTTCACCTATGGCATCAGTTAATAAAAAACACCTTGAAAAAAATGAGGTCAGTCTAACACCCGGAAACTCCATGGCGTTGAAACAGGTCATTGGGCGGCGACTGGGCAGTGATATATAAGGGCTGGAGAGAGGGCAGCCTGACACAAGACCCACAAACCTCGTAAGTAGAACATCCTCATGGAGAGATGGTAAGGGGATGTTTTTTCGTGATGGGTGATAAAGCTTCAGTTGGTGGTAGTGGTGGTGATGGTGGTGGTTGTAGTTTTGTGTGTGTGTGTGTGTGTGTGTGTGTGTGTGTGTGTGTGTGTGTGTGTGTGTGTGTGTGTGTGTGTGTGTGTGTGAATAAATAACTTAAACACCGTGTACAGGCAGGCAAGCTTAGGATGGTGTTTGTGTTAGTTGTTGTGGTGTGTGTGTGTGTGTGTGTGTGTGTGTGTGTGTGTTTGTATGAATAAATAACTTTTAAACTCCGTGTACAGGCAGACAGGCTTAGAGTGGTGTTTGTGTTAGTTGTTGTGGTGTGTGTGTGTGTGTGTGTGTGTGTGTGTGTGTGTGTGTGTGTGTGTGTGTGTGTGTGTGTGTGGTTTCTCATTTATTACATTGCCTTTCCTTTATCCCTTCCATCTTTTGTCTTCTCCATGTTTTTCCTATTACCAATTACACATTCTTCATTCCACCCAATTTTCTCACTGCTTTCCTTTTGTTTATTATTTCTTCTTTCTTATTTTTATTAACTGATTTATGTAACAACCCCAAGTCCTCAGCTCGGTTGTGTCATGCCACCACGTGAAGGCATCCCTCTCCAGCACCATTTACCAATAATCCCATATTAATAATCATGCTGAAATTATACATTCGAACCTCATATCCTTAAATTTCGTTAGTTTTATATAAATTAGTTTGAAATATTATGACCAAAAGCGAGTTTATGTCTATCTACCTATAGCCAGATGCCTAACCCCGTAAGAGGTGACCACAAACAAATCGCCTTCATGTCACACTGCCCCTGCGATGACGCTACCCTTACCCCAGCTCACACATCCATCTCTCTCATACCTCTCCACCCTATCCCTCCATCTCATCCTTGGTCTCCCCTCCCTCTCCCCACCCTCCACCTCACATACACTCTCCTCGTTAGCCTCTCATTCTACATTCTATCCACATGACCAAACCATCTTCAATGTATTTCTCCTAATGCGTTCTATCACATGAAGTTTAGTCCTTAAACTGGCTACAGTGTTTTGTTTTGTTATGTTTTGCTTTTGTAGCATAAGTGTGGTCTGAGTTAACCTTCAAAAAGTTCGTGTTAACTCCTATTAATTTTATTCATCTGAAGGTGGAATGGTAATAAATTTAGAATTTAAACTGTGAATCATTAAATATTTAAGACATGCAAATTTTCACCACGGCCCAGACAATGATTATCAGATGCATACTGTACATGTCTTTTCACTCTTTGCTCATGTTTGATAATGATATTGGTGACCAGCTTTTTGGTCTCTTGATAATGACTTGGGGATGTTTTCATGTACTTGGGGATGTTTAAGTACGCTCCGTAACAGTCTACCTTGCCATTTTCCTCATACAACACATCACTATTCTGTTGATATTGAGAAGCCGCGAATAACTATATAAGAATATTGATATAACATGAGAAAAAAAAAAAAGAGGTGCGAGAAAGTCTGTTAAACAGACGAGAATACGGGCCTTGGAGTCTCACAGAAATAACGAGGAAGTTGCAAAATCACCTGAGCAGAGATAGTATGGAGGGCAACCGCTACACTTGTTACAGGTGTTTTTTAAAATGCATAACCCTCGCCAGTTACTTAATGTGAGCGAAATACTTGCAGACGAAGTTTAAAATTTATGAGATAAATATGTTGCACTTGAAGCGAGGTAGCATAGCTTCTTGGTTATAGGAGTACAGCCAGTGATATCATACATCCCTGAAATAACAAATTTTAGCTATTATATTGAGTTCAATGCATACGTAATGTGAAATAATTGCCCCTAACCTCTTACTAAAATTGTATTACGAAGACACATTTATTAAACAGTATTTCACACCAGGACAACGAAAATCTGAAAGTAAAATATAGCACAATCGAGTGGCATGATGCCGGTGTGGGAAAGAGCGGGAATAGTTCTATTTCGAAATAATCTAACATGTCTTGACTTTCATAACGCTAATTATTTTTGTTCATGCTTTTTTTTTTATTTATCACTGTTCATCCAATATTAACTTACCATATTCACGCATATCTGCTACTGTTTAAACCATAAAGAATTGTTAGCAGGTAGCTACCCGCTATGGCAATAGTGATATGATGGCCGTCGAGCAAACGCGGGAATTGTCGCACTGTTAACTTTCTCTCTGTGTTGCGATTCTCATTATTATTAGCGGAACTGAGTGTCACCCAAGCGGTCTCCAGCATTCTCAGCCTTCCATGTGGTAAGTGTAGGCATTGGATGTTGCTCATTCTTCCGTAAATACCGAGATACTTGTGGTCATCCACGTGTTCCTGGCTCTTTAAATTCATTCGTTCACCTGTAACGCCGTATCCGAAGGCCTTTAAATTTTATTGATGATCATTTAACTTCATTCGTTCCCAACTCTTTAATTTACTGCGCTTGCATAGTACAGTAGCTACAATCCTCTGTTGTACAACTTATTTCTCTTATGCATTGATAATGGTATGCGACGGAGCCCATTGCTTGTCCCTCATGAGTGGTTGAGCCGTAACATACTTCAGATTTTAATGCCTTTTGGGCTCTCAAAATTTGTGAATTTGTTTTAGCGACTTTTGAATAAGGGTAAAGTTTTGTTGGTTTGTATATTCGTTATTTTTATCCTTTGTATCTAGCCTGCTGGTAATTTTTTCTTGAGTGATTGTTCAGCGGCAGCTTCTTCTGTTAATTTTAAGTTGCCATGATTGTTTTAGTAAGTTAATGAATCGATCAGCCGCAGATGTGCACTGCCAGCTGCCATCACCTAAGGGCCTGTTAACTCATTCTGATTTATTATTAGTGGTAGTTGTACCAATTTTGTTCTGCTTAGGGCAGAGTTTTCGGACTGGAGTGTTAAATTATAGCCTTCATTAACTCCAATGCTTGAGACCATTCCTTGGTTGGGTGCGGAATGTGGTCGCATTGCATACAACTGACATCGGCGGGCAGCTCTAACTCATTATGAACATCGAAGTCGTTATACGGGTCATGAAGGTCAGCTGAATCGTACTAAACCCGGCGATCACAATTTTGTTAGTGGAAATTGGCCCACCCTTAGCATGGGTCTGGAGATAGCAAGAATGGGATGTAAACTAGCTCTTCAGATTTAAGGAGTTAGGCACCAGTCATTACTTGTTAACTACAGTACGGACAAATTTATTAATATGTATTTAGGTTTAGTCTTGCCAGATCTGTGATTATATTTACTGTAGTGTTGATGCCCGTTATATTTTACTCATGTTGCCTTGGTTATAACCTTATATCTATTCCATGTGCCGTATTTATATAATGTATTTCAGTGTTGCTAAGCATGTCATTTACCGTTGTCCAACATGTCATTTACAGTAATCCAAACCTAGTCCGATGCTGCCAAGATGCAGGATGACAAGTGTACCATCATTTTTTCCTGTATGCTTTTCCCATTTGTGTTTCCAGGTTCATTATTGTTTACGCCTGTGTGCCATGTGATTGTTAAAAACGTGTTACCAAACTTGTTCTCCTTTATTCTGAGGTTTCAGACCTATGGGTTCACTGTAGTCCCCCAACTGAACAGTAGATACACTGAATAGTAAACTCACAATTATCTGTTGTTACTGAGCCAAGCCCTACGCCTAATAACGTGAAATGTCGGATATTGCATACCTGGCTCAACATTTGGCTTTGTGCCGGATATTGTGATTCTATCCGTCTCGACCCTCTATCCTAAAAACTTTACAGTAAGATGAAAACTAAACATATAAAAACAGTACAGTACTGTACATAGTGTACTATTGTGTGCATTCACCAAGTGTTGGCATCAGTAAGGAGAAACTGCACTTGGGGGTTCGCACTCATAAACTGTATGGTACACAGTAATGCACAGGGGTAGTTTAACGATTACAACAGAGCTCTAGGACATGATCACTGACAGGCCATTAGCTTTTGCAATACAATACAGTACAGTAGCATGAACATAGGATGCCACCGAGTTAGTCAAAGCACAGGGTTTTACGGCCACATGGTCAGAAGAGCGGGAGCGCACAGGCATGTCTCGACTCTATGACATCCATGGGCAAGAACAAGAGCGTGGTGGTATTTTGGACGCACCGAATAAGCCACGCCAGGATGGATTCTGATTGGCTGGTGCGTAGTGGGTGTTTTCAACTTTTCATTGGCTCCCAAGTTTCAGGATTTCCCCTGGCGCCAGTGACAACTGCGTATGAACTGGTTGAGACCCCTCAACACTGAATAAAGCATTGGACTGCCGGATAAGTCCCATTTCAGCCCCAGATGTTGCATCAATTGCCGGATATTGTTTTAATAGAGCCAAGAAAGCTGTGCCGGGTATTGCGTTGGGCCAGATATTGCACTGACAGATAACTGAGGGTTCACTGTATCAGATATATCATCAGCTTAACCTCTCAATTAGTCCATTATATCAAGAGCTTACTGTATATAGAAATTATATAATGGACAGTGCAGTGAACTGTTTGGAAATGTCAGGACGGTTGAATGAATGTTGTTGCATGCCTACCAGTCAAGTGGAAGAAGGTTGTGATAAGGCCTACACAGTAGAAAAAGTCTGTTGAGTGTTGTAGGCAAGATATTCTGATAGAAAAGTTAAAACAGTGTCTAAGTACTTGTTATGAACATGGTTGTTTTTAAGTGTTAGGGGATGTGGAGATCAAATGCTGTACTGTATATGCAATAGGACTGATAATGAGAAGACTGCAAGGTATTTATAGCATTTTTGGTTCTGAAAAAAAATCATGAGATTGTAAAAGGGGGGATTATGGACAGCATACCAATGTGTGGTGTAAAAGGAAAATTACTGACTCCTGTAGATTTTTATTTATAATGCTGGTAGGAAAGAAGAGTCGTTGGATGTATGGGCAAGTGGCTCACTATCACTAATAGAGTGAGGCAAGACAGCATATTGTTAAAACTGATGTTTGATATTCATATTAATTTACATACCTAAGTTCAGTGTACAGTACCTGTACCTTAATTCATTAGATACAATACAGTATGATACTGTAAAAAGCAGCAATTTATAAATAATTAAGTATGTTTTTCATTAAAAATGTAAATCAGTACTGTACCAGATTACAACACAGTAATACAATAAACTGAATATGGTAGGTAAATAGTGGAGTGATGGTGAAGGGTTTACACAATGCTAGACAGAACATGATGAAAGCTGTGGGTTGTTTGGTCAGCTGCATCTCCTGTACTGTACAGTACATACCAAACCTTATTTCATATATAAGCATACTATTTGGCTGGCTCAAAGGGGTCATTAAAACTGAAATTTGTTACATAGAGGTTCATTAACAAGATGGTTTATACTAGGCAGAAGCTGCCTGGCTCAGGTTGACTTTGGACAACTCAGACATACTGGAGTAATTTCCCAGATTATGGTGCAGCTCCAAAGCAATGTACAGTAGTCCCTTGCCATAACAGGCTAATGGGGAGGAAAGCCAGGTTCGTTAAAGCCAATAGTCCGGTATATCCCAGGGTCCCCTCTGAGATGGGATTTCAAGCACATGTTTGAAAATAAATGAAAATGAGTACAACAGCATATTCTGGTACTATAAACGTAAACTATACCCATTTTACAGCAACTTGGCCCACAATTTTGCATTTTTGCGGCTTATTTCCCATCCTTGTCATATCACTTCATGACAAGTACATTACTACTGTACAGTAGTCTGTTTTTAAAACTTAGCATTCATGATGGGGAGAGGACAGTTTTTGGCCAAGTTGGAGTAAAATGGGGAAGAAACACATGTATTGTGCCTCATTGCATCCCATTTAGCAGCATCCATCCATCCTATGTTGCCCCATGAGAAGTGTAGGAGCCTGGGGCTAGGCAAGTTGGTCCTGACATTTAAGATGAGAGTGACCAGCCTCACTCACTCCTGGGTGGCATTACATGAGCAAGAAACCCCAACCACCCCTTGGATATGAAGCTTCACTGACTCAGTCTGATTGGAGCACCATAATTACCCAATAAACCACCAGGTGCCAAAAATTTGGTTATATGGTTACCATCCAGCATAGTCAGTGGTTTACTGGTGTACTGGAAACAATTTGGCTTGTCACTCAGCGTAGAGTCACCCATTTAGTAGACAATGTTCGTTATAGTTGACACAAGTTCAGTGGGTTTTGTGGCGTCTGTTAAATCCAATATCTACTGTACTGGGATCCATTATAGTGAGGGTCTGCTACCAGTATTCCAAGTGACTTTTCAAGTGTGGAATCAACAGTACAAATGCAGAACTTTCTCATGTCCCCTCCACTGACACAGTTAATGTGGGCAACACTAATACTGGACCTACAATACTGTATTGCTAAATTTATGTTAGTGTAGGTAACAGTAATAAGTTGCCAGATGTTTTATTTCAAACAGATATACAACAATACTGTAAAATGCAGATGAGACACAGTTATCAGAAGAGCATTAAAAAAAATGGTTGCCTAGAGATGTCAGCACATTTCTTTGACAGTTGTACAAATATATATATATATATATATATATATATATATTTAATCTGATATAAGCACAATAATCTTCAGAAATGAACCCAAAACTGAATTACATAACACTGTATTTCTAAAAATTGCAATTTTCCTGAAGGCTCATACTGTACTTTATTTTTTATTATTTTTTTTTTTTTGTTCCACCGTTGTCAGAAATCATTCCCAAAATGTTCAGATATGCTCTCTACAGGGTAAATCTGTCAGAATAATAGTCCTTAGCAAAATCACTGTATTATCTGGGGTGACTTCAGACACATAAGTCTTATCTTCAGAGAAAAAGTATGATGCACATTGAGTTCTTGAAGACATATTGATAGCCTATAGTTCAAGCACCAGTAGCATACTTAACATGTGATTTTAGTTTTCAACCTAAAACTGCAGCTTATACAAAAAAGTAAAATGTCCAAAATAATTCCAGCTAATGGCATAGTATACTTAGTAAACATACTTGGTCCGACCGCATAGCAGAACTGTTCTTACCATTTTTCCTATCAGTTCTTTGACCCACAACTGCCACTAACCCCTTTGACATGGTGACATATTTTTTTGCATTTTATTCTTGGTACTACAGTATCATACACTTTGCTCAGCTTTGGAGCGGGCCCGAATGGTGAAGGGATTAATGGTGGCTGCATAATAAGCCTCAGGCTAAAAAAATATATATACAGTATATGTATAAGTTGCATATAAACCTTCTAAAGTACAATTTAGAAATATGAACTACTGTGGATTACTGGAGGTATTTTCATGGCATCAGACTTAATATGACTGGTGGACTAAAGTTGCCCCACTCTTTCAGTCCATCATCTTCCTTTCAGAGGATAAAGAAGGTGAGGAATGTTTATACACTATCCATTTATATCGATGCCACTCCATGGAAGATATCTCCTGGAGTTGTTGATGCTCTTGCCTAGTCCTGGTCTGTTTGGCCGAACGGACCAGTCAACTACAGGTACTGTAGGCAACTGCTTACCTGCACAGCACAGCAGATCCTCATTATACGATGAACTGGTATGTGATGAATCGTTTATACGATGACGAAATAGGAACTTATTTGATGTATGATAGAATCTTCTCTTATACCGGTACTATGATTATGATCCTGTATGAAGCCTCGCTGGTTTACATGATTGCTATTTTTGCTTACGTGATCACCCTCACACAAATCTATAGTTATTTGTTTGTCCCAGAATGGCATTTGCACATATCACTGTCAGATTTGTTAGTGTCAGTGATGGAACAGAAGTTTGGTGTTGGAGTTCAAGCAGCAAGTGAAGTGCAGTAAAGTGAAATAACTGAAGTTTAGGTTGGAAACTTATTTTTAAGGTACTTATTATTGGTGTTAGGCAGCAAGTGAAGTGCAATGAAGTGAAATAACAACCAGTTTAGGTGAGGTGGAAATTTGTTTTAGACTGTTGGGTGGGTGACCCTTAGCTAAAAAAATATCCCCACTGAATATGTTAAAAATGGATTGATATACAATATACCACTATGCAGTGCATTTTCTCAAACACATGTTCATCATAAAACGAGAGCACACTGTACAGTACATACACGATGAGGGTAACTGACATCAGTTTGTGGCAGACGGGCCCTCACCAGGGTCCTTCCCCATGGTGAGGTACAGGGAAATACTAGGTCAGCTTTGGGTGGACACCACAGCTGTCTCACTCCATCTAGGGTAGGGTGCATTGCACCATTGTGTATGGCTCTTAGTGAGCGACATCCTGTGGAGTGAAATGGTTAATCGTGCTTTAATAGACCAAATTTCATACACTATCAATAGCCATTTCTAAACTGTACCTAATGTTAATGGGAAATTCAGTTAAACAAACTGCTGGCTGAGCACTGCAGTGGAACAATGTACAGTACACAAATTGCTGTCTCCTGAATATGGGAAGCTTTCTCCTACTACAGAATCATTATGCTTTACTTCATTGTGGAAACTTATATACAGTATTGCAATAATGATTAACCACTAAACTCCAGTGAGGTGCCAGAGATGGATGCCTTCAAGCTGTGGCACCAGTCATTTCTGCCCAGTAATACAAATACCGGTATCCTTCATTTCCCTTCATATTCCCTGATAAGAGAATTGATTACAGAAGGGAAACTTCAGCCTGCAGTCCACCAGGTTCATGTTCAAATAAACCTGGGGTAACAACACCTCCAATGAGTTATTTTATTTCAGTTTTGTTGTGGTGCCACTAGATTAATTATGTTCAGGTTCATGAACACAGTACAACGTATGACACTTGTTCCATGGGGAACAAGTGTTGTATGATGTCAAAGTTAGGTTATTTACGAAGGGGGGCCAGGGGAGAAGTCCATTACCCGGACGGAGCCATTAGCTGGACATGCCTTTGGCTATATTACACTGGATATTTGAGGGATTACTGTAATGTACAAAGTTCCTTATTTATGCTGTATTGTAGTGAAAAAATTCAGACCTTAGTTGCCTGTCCCCATGGCTCTCCACTCCTGAATAAAGAGCAGTATAAGATTGGATGATTGATGGATGGATGGTTAGCATAAACATACATGAGAAGTTAAACCTGCCAAATCCCATTTTGCTCACTTCCGAGTGTAGGGGCCTGAGGCAAGGCTACCATTATTCCAGAACATTTAAGGGTAAGAGACTAACCGACCTATGACCGTGGTAGCATCTACGTGACGGAAAAACCACTGGCCTCTTCTTGGACTTGACCCATGGCTTGTAGGCCAGTGCGCTCTGACCTGAGTACTCTGCCAGTTGCACCACCAGGAGTTGAGCATTAGTTACTGGAATATATTTTCACACATTTCGTCCACTGCTTCACATTAATAGACGAAAAAAGTTGGATACTGTTTCATAGTGTGCATACCTCATATGTCCAGACCATCTCACCATCTTATTCTTTGCAGCTTAATCCTTTGGCTGCAGTAAGTTTCTTTGAGCTATTGAGCTGAATGAAACTGTCAGTCATAAGCTGGAGTAAAATTAGAATTTTTTATTTCTTGATCAGATGTTAATAGTGGTTGGTATTAACATCTTTGCAGCCAATAATTGCTCTTAAGTGTAGTGAAATTGTCAAATTTCAAATAATTACCAAATAGGTAACTTACAGCCGAAGGCTTAATCATGCCTCACCCCATCTTTTGGTTGGAACGATTTTGATAAGAACAATACGCAACTGTCACGTTATCTGTTCAAAGTCAGACACCTTAATTCCAGACGAGTTAGCTAAAACAAATCACTTTGTGTCACCTTGTCCTCTGCCATCAGGCTGTGTTACTTCCAAGTCATGCCACCCTCATTCATACACCTCTCTGTTCCTTCCTTAATCTTCCCCTTATCCTTTTGCCACTCCACCAGACTCATATGCAGTACTTCCATAACCAGTCTCATTCTCCATTATGTACTTCTGAAAACATATTGTGATAGGTTTGCAAATTTCTTTAACATTAAACTTTTATTGGGCATCTGTACACATACACTATTATTACATTTATTAGTAACAAAAAAAAGTCCGTGTGAAGAAATATGCATTACTCCCTCATCTCAAAATACCCAATATTTTCTTTAAAAATATTAACTAATTATTTTCACATTAATTTTCTTTACCTTCTTCCATAATAATGTCACTCATTCCTAACAAAGGTATTTACACACTGCTACACATTCCACCACACCTCAGAACTTCAGACACACCCAAGTTGGCTGCCTCAGGTCTCCAGAGATTTTAATCATAAATATCCTCCTTGTCAGCTACATATCGAATGATGTCTGATGGTCTTAAAAGCTTCTCTGCATCACCATCTGGGATTTCAAAACCTGCAAAAGAATGCGGCACTAAATATGGATATAACCATATACAGTATTTTCCAAATGCAAAATGATGAAAGAAACCCTGCTGCTTAGTTAAGTAAGAGGTCACCTGATCACCTCTCAGCTGCAACAGTTCATTAGCAGTAACAGAAGAATTTAAAACAATAAACCATTAAAGTACATCATTATTAAGCATTAAACCATTAAAATACATCATCTGGCATATCACCCCCTACTGCTGCTTCTGCTGACTGTTGCCAATAATTTGCTACCAACCTACTACTGTTCTGTCATCTCAAGAACTACAGCCAGTTTGATTTCATCTGATAAAGATCCCAAACCCCTTTCAGTTCAACTGAAGGCCAGGTGTAGCAGCCTGGTGGTGGCTAAGGAGACTCATATGTACCTCATAACTACAGTACAGCTCATCAAATTTCGTGCAACCACCACTTAGTATGCATGCTGTGAGAGCAGCCCATTTGTCAGGTGAAAACAGACTTAATACAGTTTAATTCCTTCTCTTAGGAAGATGGATTTCCCTGTGCTCCTTGGAAAAATCTCAAAAGCATTCAACAGCTACAATCACTGCATTAACTCTACATCAATCTCAATACACATCATCCTGACCCCCTCTTCCCACCTAACCCTAAGCAACCCCAGGCTTCCTTGCAGTTCTCTGATTTCAACTGAATAAATGCATGGAAGGTAATTCTATAATCCCAGTTTTTTTCTGAATCTACTAGCAGTGGTTCCTGACATATGGTGGCTGAGGTGTTCAGGTTCAACATCATCCTCAGGCAGGTAGTCATATATGAGACAGCTCGGTGCCTCAGGCTGCATGTGTGCATGGTGTCACTGTGACTATGACAGCAGGATGACTGAGCAGATGACTGACATCCCCTGCTTCCTGCTGCTCTGCCATGGCACTTGGTGCCTCGGGCTGCATGTATGTATGTGCATGATTGCATATGTCACAGTGATACAATAATTTGCAGGGGGTCCACAGTGAAATTCACATATGAGAACAGGGAGAAATTAACTAAAACATGGGAGGAAGGGCATATCTGCCCTTTCTGGGGTGGATTATGGTTAAGGATGGGGTAAGGATGGATCTAGAATTCAAGGAGAAAAGGCATAAAAGTGGTAAATGTGTCATCCATTCAGACTGGTAAAGATGGATCCAGAACGCAAGGAGAAAAGGCATAAAAGTGGTAAATCTGTCATCCATTCAGAATGGTAAAGATGGATCCAGAATGCAGGGAGAAAAGGCATAAAAGTGGTAAATCTATCATCCATTCAGACCTTTATGGTAGTCTCATCTGGAATGTACAGGCCTAAGGCTTGGGCAACTAAATGTGAGGGTGACCAGCTGCTTGCCCCTAAGTGGTATTCTGTTACCAATAAACCTGAACAACCCCTAGGAGTTAGATCTGTATGGGCAACATCCAGCTGAAGCACCTTAACTTACAATGTCACCAGGCATCTAATTTGTTGGGTATCAAGTTACCAACTAACATACAGTAGTATATGATTTCTAAAGAAACTATCCAACTTGCCATTCAGTGTAGATTCACCTGCAATATATGAGGTGGATACTGGGCAACCCCATCTATTACAAACTATTCCATATTTTTAAAACAATGTACCGGTACAATACCGAGAGCATAATAGTTTCACCTTGGTCGCACAAGTCTAGTCATTAACATAGCCAGCCGTGCAAACATGTTTCCATTTTCCAGAACAGCAATTGCATACTAGTTTGCTAATTCACAATTCATATGAGGCTATTCTCTAGCAACATGATGCCAATGGAAAGATGTTTACTTGTTTGAAAACTATGGAAGAATATAGGGCATTGGCAAAATCCTTTAGCTAAATCAACCCCACCAAAAAAAAAAAAAAAAAAAAAAAAAAAAAAAATCTGAGGGCAAATAAATAAACACTTACCAAACTCATCCTCCATGGCCATGATCACTTCAACATGATCGAGGGAGTCGAGACCAAGGTCTTGCATGAAATGGGAGTCCACACTTAGCTGTGAAAATGGATACAGTTAATTATTTCATTTTCAGCCAGAACCTTTTCGTATAATACAGTACAATGGGTTGACTACATACATCGTCATCGTGTGTGTGTGTGTGTGTGTGTGTGTGCGCGCACTTACGACCAATTCTGCAATCGTGTCTAATGATAAGCTCAGTTTCACCGATATCACCACCTTACTTATATCCATTCTCTTTCTGTGGCCATGCCATGTAAGTACAACACACACCTGTACACTCCAATCATTATTTAATATTTTTACTATTATAGTCAACACCTTTCAAATCTCTGCTTATCCTACCCAACTTACGGTATGCAACCCACGATTTCTTCACATTCTCATTTCCACTGCTTTCATTTTTGACGCTTCAAACTGATGCCATACTTAAGTCAGCCCATATGTTAATAATGGCACCAAGAAAACCTCGTGTAGCCTTCATGTCCAGTCCTGTTTCATATCAAAGCCTTTGCAGCCTCACCCATTCTTTCTTTTCCTTGACCCACTCTTATTTCTACTTCCTTCACACATATTTACCATTTTTTTCTGTCACTGCATCAAAATACATACACCAGCTCCGGTCAAACTATTCACTAGTGCATCATACTCTGAGTTCCCTTCTTTCTCAACAACCATCACTTTAATTTCATCTAGCCACATTTACTATTAGACTGAACATAGCACTAACATTCAGTCAGCATAAAATATAAGAAATGACATCACTGTATTAATGTGGTTAACTCCATCAGCCATGGTATATCTTGTATATTTTTGCTACCTCCTAAAAATTTTATTCAGCTTTATATGATTTTTAAACTGCTGGAATTGGATAGGCATTTGATTTCATTAACTGCTACAATAAATGGGTGCTCTCCTAAAATAAATATATGGTAACTGTCTAGTACGTGATGTCTTTTTTATCTTATTCTTGCTGCTGACAGACAGTTTTATGTAGATTAGGAGAGACTTTCAGAACTGGAGGTGTTGGATACAGACTTCATTAACCCCTTCACTACTCGAGGTCTGTCCTGAGTTGTATAAGATTACCTGTCGTAGCAAATATGAAATAAAAATAGACGTTATCAGACTGAAGGGGGTTAAGAAACCTATATAATTTTGAAGGAGACAATGCAGGAATAAAATGATCTTCCTATACTGGTACACTATACAGTTCTATTACACTACTGGTAATACAGCTGAGCAGTTATGTATTTTTCAGATTAAGTGTTTAATCAGACCAGGAGACACACACACACACACACACACACACACACACACACACACACACACACACACACAAAGGGGGGGGGGTAACATTTCTGCGAGCAATGACCTCACTCATAATCATGTTGCTGCGAGCAGTGACCTCACTCATAATCATGTTGCTGCGAGCAGTGACCTCACTCATAATCATGTTGCTATCTAATCTAACACCAGACAAGTATATCTTGCTAACAGAAATCCATGAACCTGTAGTCACACACACACACACACACAACTATATATACATATATATATATATATATTGTGGTAAGTGGGGGCACTTACCATCCACTCACTCGATGTAGTGCTGCTGTCAGGTGTCTGCCCTTTCCTCTCCTCCATCCTTCTTTCCTTCCATCCTCTTCTGTCTTCCTTTCTTTCATTCTTTCCTTGTCCTTCTGCTTACGGGTAACTTTACACTCCCTCTTCTGTCTTTCTTTCCTTCATTCTTTCCTCTTCCTTCTGCCTGTGGGTGACTCTACACTGAGTGACAAGCCAAATGGTTTCCTGTACACCAGGAAAACATTTACTATGCTGGGTGGTAACCATATAACCAAATTTTGGTGCCTAGTGGTTTAGTGGGTAATTACTGCGCTCCAATCGGATTAAGCCGGTGAAGGTTTATATCCAAGGGATGGTTGGGGTTGACTGCTCATGTAATGCCACTCAGGGATGAGTGAGGCTGGTCACTCATCTTAAATGTCAGGACCAACTGCCTAGCCCTGGGTTCCTCACTCCTCATGGGGCAATGTAGGACTGGATGATGGATGGATGGGGACACACACACACACACACACACACACACACACACACACACACACACACACACACACACACACACACTATACTGTATATATATATATATACAGTACTGTAGTTTTGAAATTCTGGTACAGGTACTTTACAGAATTATTTTTTATCAAATATCAGTTTTATTCAGTTGAAAGGAAATCCCCCCCTTTCCCCTATATTAACCCTTTAACCTGTTCCGTGCTGGAGCCTTTGTTGGCTTTTTGTCTCCCTATGCCAAGGGTTTGGGAGGCCGTGTGACCCACAGTGCCAGCCATTTTCAACTCCCCCCCCCCCATGAATGGACCTGAAAAGTGGTCAAAATAAGCCCACTGATAGTAAAAGTGCTCACTTCGGCTGTTTTCCGCATGAAAACAGGTGTTTTGGTCCAGTACGCCCAGATTTGCGTCAGATGGCTACTTTCAGGTACCGCCAGCAGCTGATGCGGACAGATAGTCCAATTTGGTGTGGAAAGGGTGGATGCACGCAACCTGGTTTAGGTAATGTGGCCACAGTCAAAACTACAGTATGATGACGGGAAGTTTGGGTTCCGTGCTAATTTTATGAATTTTCACATCCCCCCCTTTTTTTTCTATTGGTATTAGGCACTATAAACACTTGCCCACGGCACAATAAACACTCATGCTGCACACAGTCACATTAGTTACAGTAAATTACATGTTTCTTACATTACTATCCTTACAGTACATTACCTGATTTTATGATTTACTTCTATTTGCTTACACTTCTTATGTTACTTCATTACATACACTGTATATGCATCATCATCAGTTAGTTCATCACTTGGAAGTTCTCCAACATAGACTGGAAGTTGGGAGTAAACACAAAATCTTTGGCACCGCGGCGTGACCCAGATTTGCATCAGATGACTACTTTCAGATACCGTCAGTGGCTGATGTGGACAGATAGTCAATTTTGGTATGAAGTGGGAGGATGCATGGAGTGCTTGTAACATGATAACGCAACCTGGTGTATGTAATGTGGCCACAGTCAAAACTATGATGATGGGAAGTTGAGGTTCCATGCTAATTTTATGTATTTTCCCCCTTTTTTTTTTTTGTAATTGGTATAAGGCATGGGAGGGGAGGAGGGGGTGTGTCATCCCATTTCCTGTCAAACACTATGGGCAGACTCAAATAAATTCACGCAAAAGTGAGGAGTACTGTGGCCGTATAAATACGGATTCAGTAATTTACTGTACTATAAGGTACTCCATAAATATATATGTGGACTTGGGAATTTAGAATACTATGAGTTAGTCCATATATATAAGGACTCAGCAATTCTGACACTATTTTTTTGTCCACACATATACGGACATGGCACGAAACGGGTTAATGGTCCCTGGTGCTGAGCACAACACCATACAGTACAAGTGCCATAGGCATCAAATTAAATTAGTGCAGTCTAAAAACTGCGAACAATTATGGGATGGGAATGAAGGTCAGTGGTATAATTACACGAACCTACTCTACCATCCCAAGCGCTCAGGTAGTCAGTTCATCTCGCTCATTGGCTTACGTTACTGGTAAGTACATATTCATTGGATGAATTTTTCTGTCATTCACAAAGTAGGTTTAGGAAGCTAAAAAACACATTGCCAAGTGCACCTTGTGATTCCCTTCACATCCATGAGAAAAAAAAAATTATATATATATATATATATATATAATTAAAATTGAGGTTTGGAAAAAAAAAAAAAAAAAGTCCTATGGCTGGCCTGTGATGCATACAAATGGCCACTGAGAGTTGAAAATACAATATTATACTTATACCGCCGTTTTCTCAGTCGCCTCGGACTGCACACCCGAGGTCGTCTGTTAGCTCCCGAGAACAATTTGGTTTTCTCAGTGGCGTTTCCGAGGCCTGTGACATGGCCATTATTGGAACAATCGGGTGGAAGCACCCGACTGTTAATCGGGCAGGGTACACTCTCCGAGCTGGGCAGGCTGCTGTAAAATTTATGTTTATTTTTAAAAATAATATATGAAAATACGTCTGGTATGTACTGGGTAACGTCAGTAAATAGTATTTCGATGTTTTGGTGCAGAGTATTGTAAAAAAAAATTTGTACTCTCACATGTTTTACAAGACTATGGTGCAGCCACAATAATACTAGCTATCGTCAACAAACCAGCTCCATCGTCTGCCTTGGCTGCAAGTCACCATTGCAGGCGGTTGGAATAAGTAATATGTACCAACTGTACATTCAGATATACGCTTAAAACAATACCAAATCATGTTTCCTGCCTTAATTAAGATGCCTTAAACAATTGGTAATGTGGGTAATGTTCCGTAAGTGAGTGACCTTGGCTCCTCTTGCTGACCAATCATTCAAAACACACTTTTAAAATGATTTTGGCCACGCAAAAAACTACCCAAAATATAATATACCTATATTTATGCAAAATTAAATAAGATTGGTCACTATTTGGTAGTAAAGTACTGCTAACTACCACAGGTTGGCCTGGTCAGTATTGCCAGCTCAGTGCTGGTCACTCAGGCGCTAGGTTCCGAGGCTCGGGCGCTCGCACCTGAGAAATTCATTGACTGAGAAAACCAATCTCAGTTATCGTGTGCTGGCGTCCAAGGCTGGGGAGCGGGTGCCCGATTCGGGTGCTTAGGCGACTGAGAAAACGGCTGATAGACTTGTTGTGTAAGCCTGGTCTGTCTGGGTGAAGAGACCTACCAACTAATTAATGTTTTTTAACCTTCAGCCTGGAAAAGTCTTTAAGGCAAGGAAAAAAGTCTGTTATTGGCCAAAAATAAAATAAGAGGGAATTCTCCTTGATGAAGGAGTCATATGACGGATATTATCTCCAAAAACCTGGCAAACTTTTACCTAACTGAGATCATGTGTGTGTTGGGGGAGGGGGGAAGGAGTCCCCAAATTAGAGGTTAAAACATGCCTTACTCTTTAAGCCAAGGAAACTTTGAATTACAGGATTATAAGCATCATCTGCATTCCAAAAATTGACAATACCTTGTCAGGATTGATTTTATCGTAGAGCTTCAGTACGAGCAAGACCCTCTGCTGGATCATGTCGAGTGTCAGAGGTTCCTTGGCACTGTAGTTACGCACACTGCTTGTCTGAAAGTAAAAGACCAGTCAGTTTTATTGGCATTCTTTAATGTTTAACTTAGCACTTCTCAAGAGAGTTAACTATGAAAGGATGTAAAATATGGCGGACCAGTTCAAACCTAACAGGTCACAAAACTGTGTTACCTCTACAAATCCACCAGGGTTATAAACTTGACAGATGTCCAAGACTCGTTCACGCACTTCTGCCACAGTGAGCTTTTGGCTGTAACATCTGAAGCACTGGTACCGTATCTGTTATTTCAATGGGAGGGGAAAAAAAAAAATGCATGATATGCATATCACTGACCCATACTGAACTGATTCAGCATTTTATATGGAACAAAGAATAGTTTAGGAGGACAAATGCTCCTGTCAGTTTTAGATTAAACAATCTATACAAACATTAGCTGTATCCTTGAACAATACAGTTCCTTTATGAAATGGATATTAACAAAAGAATTTACCATTCTGCAGATTTCCTGTAGACAACTACATCACTGAAATCACATGTATTTCCTCGAGATATACTGTATACATGAGGTGGAGGGATGGAGTTGAGAGGTATATGAGGGAGGGGGGGGGGGTGAGTTGGGGGGAGGGGAGTCAAAAGGTGGGTGACAGAGTGACTTGGAGGCATTTTGCCTGCGGCCACCCTTTGCGGGATTAGGGCATCGGGCTATACACAGATAGATAGATAGATAAGCCTTGGGATCCCCAACACCTCGAAGCAGCTACTACTGTATGGAATTAGCTGTTGCTGAGACCATTTGATAAAGACTAGAACGATGGAATCTTGCAGCAGATATAAAGCACTGATGCCAAGATTACAAGCCACATGAGGAAGTGGCTATGGTGGATTTCTGATGAGGGGGGAGAGTAGATCATGGAATACTATGTTTTTGAGATTTTGAATAGGCAGCCATATGGCCTTTTTTTTTTTTTTTTTTTTTTTTTTAAATAATAGAGGATGGAAAAACAAATGAATGAAAAAATAATAATTCATACACCAGATTACAGGCATCCTCCATTCATAAAATATCTGTAACAGTTGGACTTGAACAGCTGTAGGTTGAAGTTTGGGGGGAAACAACTCTGGGGAAGCGAGTTCCAGAGAGATACAGTTCGGGGAATAAAAGAATTCTGATAGGCAGAAGTTCTGAAATATCACTGAGTGACAGTCCAGCCACGAGTGACAGAATTTTGAACCATGATACAGTCAACTACAGAAATTTGCTTCAGGCTTCCCTATATGGGAACCTCAAACCTGATAACTGAATGGCTGAGTTGATGATGCCATCTGAATAACTAAACCATTGTTTATACTGTAATTATTTACCGAGTTGTTCAAATTACATTTTCTGCATGAAACAGACTAGCTGGCTCATACTATAAAAAGATACATGAAGCAAATTTCTGCTGTCAAACGTACAAAATGTTGCCTAGTAACTATACTGCCTTACAGGCAGAAATCTGCTTCACTACAAGGAAATGGATGAAATTAATAAATAAAAAAGGCCTTGTATGGAGAGCAGATTCATGCATAAAGTCCAGAAAATTATCACAGTCCTAAGCAGTAACCCCATTAAGTGGAGAGTTTATATATATATATATATATATATATATATATATATATATATATATATATATATATTTTGTGTGTAAAATACCTGACCATAGCTACATCATCACAATACCAAAAATCAGTCAACAACCTAACCAAACCAAAGCAATTCAAACCTTACTCAAACCACATCTAACAAACGTGATACTAGATGATTATGAAACTCCCTTTTTATTTTGCGGCAAATAAGTGATGTTTTTACAATAGAAAAGTCATGGACCCCCTTGGTCTGTCAGAAAACACATTGAAAATACCAAATTATGGGTTGAAACTGCCCAGAATATTTCTCCCTAAAATTATGACACACACAAAAGGCTTCAAGGGTACCTGCTACAAAGGAAGCTTAGTAATTTTAACACATGCAAAATAACGTACATAATCAGCTGATTCGTCTGCCGTAAACAGTGGAATGCCGGCAAGACCCGAGCGATTATCATACCTTACTTGTGGTTGGGAGGAGAGTCTTGTTATTAATTCTATGTTCCCTCGAATTCAGTGTGTGTAGACATCCTACAGTAGTCGCTCTGGGAACTGCCGCAAGCACTAGAGATGGCCTGACGCTGGCAACAAGGCGCAATGATCGTGCCAAAGAAGCCATTTTGGTGGATGCTCCAGCAGCCGAACACAGGGACTCAGGGAGCATGGATGGTCGAGAGAGGGATTTCAGTGACATTATAAAGGAAATTAATGTTTTTGTAATCTTGGTAAATGAATAATAGGAACTCATATAACAGTTTAATAAAAAAAAAATCCAGATCGTGCACGATTTTTAATGCAAGTTTTCAGATAAATTAGTGGCGGGAAATATGATTTTCAGCTTGTTGCCTATCTTCCCCTACTCTCATCACCCCCACCCACACATATATGGCGTGTGTCATAAATTTTCTGACCATTCTTTACTGCTCATCTTTACCATAATCCAACCACCACACAAGCAGTGGACGTCGACTAATCTCATATTAGAGTTGCCTGCCATGCTTGGGCCTTGGGTTTTCCAAGATCCTCAAATACACATGAAACATGGTAAGATGACTTAGTTGATCCAGAATAATTATCTCGTATTGCAACACAATAGCCTACTGTAATCACATAAAGAACTATGCACTCCCTATGCTCAGTAATTGCTCGACAATCATCTAGCCCACCCAGGCAAGAAAGGAGCATTGGCCGGTAGGGTATATAATATAGAGGTCTACAAGAAGAACTTACAGCCCATTGAAGTGCATCATAAACTGCAACGTAAGCAACTGGCATCATGCAGAGATGGTTATTTGAGTTGTGCGAGAAACATTTCCCAAACTGTAAGAGTGCTTAGTAGCCTAGCTCGTTTCAGTACCACATCAGTGTGTACTATTGCAAAACCATTTTGCAATAAGTGGTTATGGAAACCTGCAGAGGATTCAGGTTCTACATAAGAATTTCCCCATTCCCAACAAGATGATAGGATTTGTTCCAGTGATGTAATGACCAATGTCCAAGGTCGTCTCATCATTCACACACAACTTTGTATATTCCATCCCCATCCTTAACCCTTTCAGAGATTTTTTCAAACACTGAAGTAATGATGATGAATAAAATTTATGAAATTTTAATATCTTCTATCCTGCCGATTGGCAGGTGTTTCCCAGATTGTTGATTAAAATCATCTGACATTTCTGCAAAAAAAAAAAAAAAGAATGGACAAGAACAGAGTGGTGAAAAAGGTATATCTGAGCAAATTTGAAGAGGGGAGGAGGCGAGGTAGGCCAAGAAGGTGGAGGGATATGGTGGATGAGTGTGAGGAAGAGAGTGTGGAAGTCGGTGAGGCTAGGAAACTGACAAGAGATTGAACTGGGTGGATGAAAGTTGTGAGAAGTGTATGATCAGGGATTTGGCTCCCCTTTATAACGTGACAGCGTCCGGATTGATTATCGGACATGTTTATGTGAAGCTACAGAATGTGGTGAAACTTTTTGGCATACCAAATAGAGCCAGGCTTCCAGGGGTTTGAATGATGAGTGAATGGAAGTGTGGCCCACTGGATTAGGTAAGCTTAGGCTCTCAAGACATTGCTACTCTTCACCCTGCCCTAGGGTGGGAAAGGAGGTCCATATGATGATGATAATTAAGCCATGATTAATGATAATTCACTTCCCTTCTCCCCCATTCTGTAATGTTTTTTAGTGCTGTTTTTCTTACATGTGTGAAAGAGTGTGTGGCCTAGTTCAGTGGCCATACTGTTGGTTATTTCTGCCGCTATCATGTTTTGTTTGTTTGTTTGTTTTTTCTAGACCCTACATCACATTTATTCAGTATTGCAACAAATGTGCCTTCTGTATTACATATATATCTTTCATAAGGTATATTCGAACACAATGTGTACAATCTGAAATCATATTTTTCTAAATTTTGGCCTCATAAGTGATTATTTTTATTCTTTCATACTGTAATAATGTCAACTATGGATTTCTCATTGTTTTATTATGAAAACTTTAAAAAATACCATAATCTAATTTCTTCTGAGCAATATGGCACATTTTGGGACTGTTGAACCAACTGTGGCAGCCAAAGGGTTAACAAAACTTAAATCATCAAACTGTTCCCTGTCCCAGCCTCGGATTGAACTTGTGTCCTTTCCAGTAGTAGATAATTTCACTTACCACCTGACCACTGTGCTTGTATTGGTCAGCCTGTTCACTTGATGGGAGCTTTTCCATGCTACTTAAGTCTCTTGTAAACTGATAATTACATTCACTGAGGTCCTGTGTGGATGGAGACTTCCAGGCTGGAGGATTAAGCATCGATATAGCTTAAGACTGAGATGCATGGAAAGCATGATAAATAAATTTGCCAACTGCTTTATTATAATAAAATCATTATATAAAAGTATATAACTATTGCTCTGAGATACCATTAACCACTGTTCTGCTCAAGAGTGTACATATTTCACCTTATATATAAAAGTCACTTGTACTACATACTGTACATAATTTACCAACTTTACCTTCCACATGGTTAACATAGCATTATGAGAAATGTTTAAATAGCTACACTCTCATGGTTAAGCTCATATGAATTAATGCTTGAAGTCTTGTAAAAACTGTACATAGTAATCATACATCATGGCAACACATGCAATATTTCATCTGTATGCCAGCATCTTAACTATCTGTCTATCTATTGCCAGATGCCATAATCCCGTAAGGGGTGGCCATTTGACTCCGAGTTATTTGTTTTACAGGGAGGGGCACTAACCCTCCACCAACCCACTTGCTGACACATAGGGAGCACGTATGGTTTGGTTATATGGTTATCACCCAGTGCTGTAAATGGTTTCTTGGCTTACAGGAAACCATTTGGCTTGTCACTCAATGTAAAGTCACCTGTAAAGGAAAGAAAAGCATCCTGACAAGAGGTAATAATTCTTAAATAAAAAATAATGAATGATATATATATTTATATATACTCTCATCTTAAATGTCAGGACCAACTGCCTAGCCCCGGGCTCCTATGCTCCTCATGGGGCAATGTAGGATTGGATGATGATGATGATGATGGATATATACCAGTATATATATATATAGCTACCACAAAAGAAATCATTTACTCAGTACAGTACACAATATTGGCTTGTCCATTTCACCATCTTATGCATATACAGTGACCCCCCCCAGTTACATGAGTTCCATTTGCGGTTTTTACCATTTACACTGAGAGATAAACCCTACCCTGTCTCCTGTTACATGGGAAAGAATCTTGTTTGTGCAGGAAAATCCCAGAAACTGGTTCCCCCAAAACATGGTCTGTTGGGTGCCGATAGTTGAAAGTCCTGTGTGGTGACATGTCAACACGGCCTGGTGCCACGCTTTTGCATGCATGTTTATGTAAACATTGTATTATTTTCCTCACAAGGAGCTACAGGCACTAAGAATATTTCATTATTGATTAACAGTGAGAGTGAGATGTGCAGATGGACATGAGCTGAACTGAAAGCATGATACCAGCTACGTAAGTTATGTAACAAAAGAGACAGCCTGGCGCCATGTCTGTATGCATGTTTACATAAACATTTTATTGCTTTCCTGAAGGAGCTACAGGCAATAAGAATATATTATTTATTAAAAGTGAGAGTGATACACCCTTCCCCGACATCCAAACATTGCACCATTTCTTGTCATGGTAACTAATCACCACTTATTTACCACTTTGTACACTCTAATTAACCCTTTTTTATACCCATTGATGTTCCTAGAGGTTGTCTGTTTACTACAATAAATATTACGTATGATCTGGAGGGAGGGGGTAAAAAATCTTCAAGAGGGCCAAAAGGATGACTTTGGGAAAATTTTTGGATTTCATCATACCAGTTAGCCTTATAACATGGGTTTCTGTGGTACCATTAGCACCATTTCAATTTCTGAGGAACAATTCGTTGATACATTCGCTGTGTAACTGGAGGGGTCATTGTACAGGTATCTGTACTAAGTTACTGATTTAATGAATATGAAACACAGGGGATTACAACTTGACTTTGTATATATTACTTTTGGTTGCTGGTCATTCCACCCTTGGCTTACAGCACGACTATTGTTGGATTTGCGGTAGTCAAACAGTTTTACAAAATATACAAAATGTGCCTTAACAGCTGTCTTCACACATCTGACGGTTGACTTTGACCATCCAATTTCTCTTGCAGTTTCATAATTCTTGAGCCCTTCATGAACCAAATTAATCAATGCATTCCCTTCATCCTCCTGGAGCTTACTAGGCTCCAATATATTGGCAGGAGGGAAAGATAAAATATGGCAAAGGCAAACTGGTCTGGAGCAAAAAAAACAGGGGGTGCCATAATGGTGGACAATGTTACCTCTAGCTGTGACTCTGCGATGGTAATTAAGCTGTCATTTTGAAACAAAAGCATTACCTCATGGATGAAAAGTGTTGCTAGAGGTGCACTGACTTGCATACCCATACCTACATGAGGTGTGAAATGCAAAATGAAAGGGATTAGTCCTGGTACTCCAAGAATCTAAATGTGTGCAGTGATTGGCAATTTGTTTTTGTCAGTTTTTATCTTATCCCACTATTATCATACTAAGGCCTAGAGAGCTCCAGAAGGTGTAAAGGAATGCTCTAATCACTTTTGAGTCATGAAGGGTTCTACAATTATGAAACTGGAAAAATATACACTGTAAATAAACAAAACAGCCATGTAATTGGAGGCATCACTGTACTTACTTATTTAATGAATATGAAAGACCGGGATTACAACTTGACTCTATATATTTTACCTTTAGTCATTGGTCATTCCACCTATGGCTTACAGCACCACTATTGTTGGATTTGCCATACTGTTATGAGTGAAGAAAGCTGTCAAGGCACATTTTGTATGTTTTTCAAAACTGTCTGGCAGTATGCCAAATCTAACAAAAGCAGTACTGTAAGCCATAGGTGGAATGACCAGTGACTAATTATTAAATACAAGAACTTCGGTTAGTGAATGGACAGGCCAGTGTTGTTTAATGAATTGATTCAATTTTTATTGTGGTAGGTTTGACACCGGGATGTGTATATATAATGACTCAATCGGATACATTAATGTGAAGCTACAGAACGTGGTGAATGTTTTTGGCGTATCCGATAGAGCCAGGATTCCGGGGGCTTGAATGATGAGTGACTGCAAGCTTGGCCCATTGGACTGGGCAAATTTGGGCTGTCTGGACATTGCTATTCCTCACCCTGCCCTAGGGTGGGAAAGGAAATCCGGATGATGATGATGATATATATATATATATATATATATATATCTATCTATCTACCTATCTATCTATATATATATATATATATATATATATATATATATATATATACAGTATATGGATAGATATATAGATATATGTACTGTATATGAATACCCAGTTACATGGTTGAATCACGGTACTACTATGATCAAAAGTCTGCCAGTATTTCCCTCCTGACTGTGGAAACAGGTGTTACTAAATGAAGTACTGTATTTTTGATGTCACAGCAGTACGAAGCATAAAACAAGAGTACAAGAAGGATGTATACTCTTTGAGGTTCCACAAAGAGTGAGACATGAAAGGGAGGATAAAAACCTGGCAGAGGATTGTTGATGAACTTCTACTCATGATAGAACATGGAGTTTCCTGACAAAAATATTACATAATATCTTTGGACAGGCAAATGACAAGCTTCTGCATTAGTTTAATTACCAATGGGATGCACAGTTACCCCTCTAGGTCCCTCCTCAGCAAGGTTGTGGAGTCAGAGTCGGAGTCGTGGAGTGTTTTTGGTTAGAGTCGGAGTCGGTGAAATTCCCACAACTCTGACTCCGAGCTTTTTGGTTCTGATGTGGTATCAATCATATCTTTTCAACACTTTATTCAGTTTATTTAACAGTCATGTATAATGGGTTATTTATTATTGTGCAAGCACTGTAAGTAGAGAATTTAAAATGAAGACTTATGAACTGCATCTATCAAAATTCATGAATATTATTTGTTTATCTGCATCATGTCCATGTGCTGTACTCTTAGTAAATACTGTACTTATGTCAGAGCTGGAGTTGTACTTACAAAATTTCTGGAGTCAGAGTTGGGAAATATGATCAGTGACTCCACAACCCTGCTCCTCAGTGCACAAAAATGACCACAAATAAACTTTTGTTTTTTCAAGTTTTGTATCACAGCAGTGATGGATATATTGTAGCTACATGCAGGGAATATGACAGCAAAAAAATAAAATTATCAGTCTTCATTTAGGTGTAGCAGCTTGAGCAAGGCTGTGCATGCAAGCAGGTGGATGTCATTGACCAAGGACAACATACTGCCACCCACCATGGCATCAAGAGTTAAACTGTGATGCTGATGGGTGGCTGTATGATGAGAGAAGGACTTCTACTAAGAGCTGCAACCCATGTTTTTCTCACCTGTGGCAGGAAAATATAAAGTGTGGTTGTCAAGGGCACAGAATGGGGTGTTGCTTGCATTCCTCACAAACAGAGCTGGAGATGTGGTACACACTCCGATCAATCTTCTAAAGGTTATCAACCCATTTGTAAAATTTCACAGATTTGTCAGTTAATAAAGTAAGGTATACATACTGATTACTCTTGACAGGAAGAATATCAATGACTGTTTCTGAACACTTAATCTGCTGAAAGCAGGATGTGGTAGCTAGATCCCACACACAAGTACTCTGTGTAGACTCATCATTTGCACAGACCAACACACTACCAGCCTGTGTTGGGTTAATCATGGCACAAGTCCGTGAAAGAACCGTCTGTGTGGTGCCACCCTTGAAACTGTGCACAATGTTAGAAGTAACAATACGATTCACTACAGAGGGGTCAGTACTAATATCAACACTCTGGAGTTCGCACACTAGATGTCTGGCATGTGGAAACTTCTGACAGGGGCGACATGACACCAAGATGTGACGTGTTGATGTTTCCACGGAAACAGAGGTGAAAGGACCTTCCAGTGGTAGAGTATGATCCTGGGCCCCATCATCTTTTATTTCCACAAAAGAGCAGGATTGTAACCGTGCCACTAGGAGTCCTCCACTGCTGAAGTTTGCACTGCAGCAATATGGAATATAGTTCAGGGATACAACTGGCCCAGAGCCAGCTACCTTGATGGTTTGCACAGGGCTTGATGTGTTACGTGTGTCATACTGGATTACTGATCCTAAAGCTGTTCCAACAAAAAAGTGGTTAGCATTATCAGCACTCCAGCAGCAACTCCAGAGTGGTGAATCAGCCTGGTAGGAGGCAACTGGAGTGTTAGAACAAATGTTAGTTAGCTTCACCATCTTATCCATTGCTACTGACAAAAGCAGATCATTTTTTACTGGGTTAAATGCTATGTCTCTTATCTGTTTCTGGTGAAGAGGGACATATCTGTCTGGTTTCATGTCCAGGATATTCAATTTTTTAACACCAAAACCAGGAAACATTGCTACCTGACTGGGCATGGACACAACCAACATAGTCAGCCACTCATTGTATGCCATTACCCTACATCCACCATCTTTTATAATGTCCACTCCAGAATGCATTGTTAGTCTCAGTTTGCCATGAGTACCTTCACTGCCACTGGAAAAACTACGTCCCTGTGAACTAGCAATTCCTGCTGCAGCATTCCTTAATAATTTTAGTTCTTCCTGTAACTTGACAACTAGTTGTGCCTTTAACTCATACTTCAGTTTTGTTTGCGCATGCTCAACTTCTTGTCTCCTCTTGGCTTCTCGCTCCTTTTCTAGCTCCTGCAGGACCCTGTCTCTCTCTGCAGTGTCTATTGCTTTGAGAGACTTAACAAAATGAACCCTGATATCCCTCTTTGAGGCTTTGGCATTACACTGAGGACACTTGCCTTTTGGGCCTCTCAGCCACTTCTCAATGCAATCCTGGCCAAAGAAGTGGCCACATTTAAGAGACACAAGGCGGTGGTTGCCAGAGTTGTTCCAGTGTTCAAAGCAGATGGTACAAGTCTGGCCCTCATCATCAGACTCTGGAGTACTTGGGATAGCAGATACTGCTGCAAAATAAAGAAATGCATTTTAGGTATGAATGTTATGATAACAAATATGATTTCCTGGTATAAAATGTCATGCTTAACTTACTTTTTAGGGAATGTATTTAATATTCACATGAATAAATAACTGTTACCCGGTAGCTACAGCAACTTATGATCAATTATGAGCAACCTAGTAGTTGAATGAATAGGGGAAAAGGGCATGCAGAACAAAAATGCGACATATGACAACACAGTACAATGTGAATGGCACAGGTGGTAACAGTACTAAAGCATTAAGGACAGCAAAACAAATGTTATGACACAGTTGGTGAATACTTGTATTTTGTGAAGAATGATGGTGTAGTTGCTTAAGTGAAAAAATCAGGTGTGCTTGGAGGGAACATTACAACTCACAGATGAAAGCAGTTTGACTACAATAGGGATAACCTGACTCCAGTAGTACCATTGCGGGGCCACCTTCCCTCTGAATGAGTTCATGTGCGTTACAAAATGAAAAATGATAACACTAAGGTCCTGGGAAGGCCGCAAAAATTTATAATGGTCCAGGTGATGTAACTACTGTAGGTGTGGGGATGAACCCACAACTGTTTTAATAACTTGAAATGTATAAGAGGACACTAATGCTGAATGGCATACAAAAATGGAGGATGATATGGAAGTTGATGAGGCTAAGGAACTGACAAGTGATCAAAATAGTTGAAGGAAGTATGTAAGAAGAAGCATTTGAGGAGAGTTTGGCACTTTTTTTTTTTTTTTAACTTATCTGCTGAAATGCTGATCTGACAGGTGTATGGAAAATGCATCTATAAAGAAAAAATTTAAAAATATGTATTAATGATTATGCTTGTGAAGTGAAGCATGAACTCAGAAAGCATGCATGAAATGTAAATGACTGTGTGGCCCATTTTATTGGGTGTGCTGTTATTGGTTCTTCCAATTTTAGGACTTTTTTTTTCCAAGTTTATGGAGCTTATTTCACCTTATCTTTAACCCGCCTCGTTCTGGCCAATTTTCCACCACTGACCCCCCCCCCCCCCAATTCCGACCAATTTTGGGAAATTTTTTTTTTTGGCTCAAACCTCCGTTTTTGGTGAGAAGAGAAATCAATCACCTGAGGTTTAAAATACTGGGTACAGCTAGCAGTACCCCTTACCTTACTGTGTTTTCTATCAGGCTGGCTCCAAAGAAAACAAGTTCTGTGGGAGGGTAACTATACCACACCACTCATAAACGGTATTCTTTTATTTATTTGGTACGAATTTATATGTAGTACGAGAGTATATTGGTTTTCACACAGTAATAGCATTGTTTCACTCACCAAACACATCAACACACCTGAACTTTTTTGGTGACATTACCTGATTATCATTTCTGAATGTTTCTCCCTCTAATGCTATGTAAACTTTGTCCTCCACATTGTCATCGATTGGGGAATCACTCTGGCCTTAAATTTCATACCGTGGCACATGTCTTTACTGGTCAGGTCACTGGTAACAGGTGAATTGACAAGACAATGGCGTGGGGGGGGGGGCATGCGGGGTAAGGCACTGACCCTGCCTGGCATCTTGTAGAGGAAAGTGTCCCGTGCATACGTACCAAAAATCACGCGCAAAATTTGAAAATTGTGCAAATTAGGGACCTTGCAATTGCTGTGGGTTTATATACGTCAACGAGAGTCACAGTGACAAAATGTGTGGACGTATATAGGGAGTCGGTGGGTTAAATGGGAAAAAAGGACCAAGATGACAACGATGATAATGATGGTTGTGATATTTCATAATGCTATGATAGTTTGTCGGAGATGACATACAAAAGTATAATACAATCAAATTTCCTGCTGACTAAAGATAGTTTAAATTTTCAGGGTTAACAGTAATTAATAAAGATCTAAGAATTTTACCAGCAATATGAGGATATTCTCTTAAAGCAGAATTAAACTGAGGATCTGCAACTCTGTTATTAAAAGTGAGTGCAGAGGTGTTGGTTATTTTTGGAACACCTGTAACTGGTATTTTTGGAACACCTGTAACTGTTGGTTGTTATAAGCCTGCATTCCACATTACAGTGCATATTTATTTATAAAAATTCCAGCATGCTTCTATGCATCAGCCTTGGTCACCTAATGGCAGCTCTCCAGGCATTTTGATCTCTTGCAGCCTCTCTATTCAGTCAGCAATGATAAAAAAAAAAGGTCAGACAGCACTGCTGTTATCAAATGCTCATGAAATTAATGCTGAAAAAACTGGGGCTCGTCCACATTTTCATGCTCTGAGCTTTAATAATATAGACATTAGAAAGGAGGTGCCTATGAATCTGCCATCTTGAGGTCTATGTCATTACTTTGTACATTATGTGATACAGGAGAGTAAAACCAGTTTATCAACAGTTAATGGCTGCTTCACAAAGTCTGAAGAATCAGGAGCACACGTAGTCCTCATTTAATCCTTTCACTCCAATGATGTATGTTACTACACTTTATTACTGTTACTTCTCAGGAACTTTCTCAGGCTTGCCCATTTACAATGACAGGGTCATAATTAGTCTCCATGGGTCCCTCTACAACCTGATTTCTCTGAGTAGGATAATCATTTGAAGGTAGTATGAATAAATGAGAACAAAATACATCTTCAGCCAAAAGTTACTGCTGCTCCATTACTAAACTGCTGATGAATTAACACCTATTCCTCACTTGCATCTGTTCTTCATTCAATATAAATTTGTTTTGAATTAAAAAAATGAGTGTTTTTTTATGTCCTCTTTACTCTCATTCATGAACCCAAAACATGTAATTTATCTAAACTGTTTCACTTTAAATAGCATTTTGCTGGCACACATCCTAGACTTTACATGAGGACTGACTGTAACCAATGACTGTTTATATTCCATTCTTCCTAGCAGCAAACAGCTGGTACTGCAGATTAGGCTGGGGAGTATGCCTAGGTTAGCAACATCAAGGTGGCCCTACTGATGCTAATAAAAGCAGAGTACAACAAAGACAATACAAGATACTAAGCAGTTTATAAAATCAATGTACATTCTCTCTCTGAGTAAAACAGTTCACTGTGTTTAGTATATTCAGTACTCTCCCTCCCTCTCAATAAAACTTTAATATATTTAGTACTGTGCCGTGATATTAATGATGATGTTATGTAACTGTAAAATTTCTATTTACCTTGTTCCGGTTTCTTGGGTGAAGTACAAGGAGATCCAGATGGACTGTCTCCAGGAGAATTCTGTGGCATTATTTCCTCTCTAGCTGCAGTGCTTGTGCTGGGCTGATCCAGAGCAGATCCAGTCTCATCCCCTGAATGTGGTAATTGGAACTGGGGTACAGGTTCAGATGAAACCTCAATTATTGGGGCAGACTGAGGGGATGAGGTATCTAAGTGGAACTGAGGTGACGGAGGTTCATTCCGAGGGGGAATGTGCTGTGGGGATACTGAAGGGGGTTCTCCTGGTGGTTCAGGGGATGTACTGGACTCATCTTGATCTACGGCTGCTACCACAGGTTCTGACTAGCAGAAAAAAATAAATAAAAATAAAAACAATGTATGTCCCCATGCAGTATCTGTGTGCTAATTCTAAAGGTTCCTTAAAGGATCAACATTATTTGCTGACAATTTTGTTACCTTTCTTTGCCACTGTTACTCCTTATGCCTAATATAATCTCTAGCTAGCTTAACAAACAGATAAGAGTGTGCTTAATCCAACAGTATACCTTTTGTCTGAAAAAACTGGGTGGAAGATTAGCCTGAAGGGAATATGACGATCTAGTTCTTGAGGGCTCTGGCCTCTAATTATTTTCCCAATAAAAGGTTCAATCCATCTTACATGTATTCTGATACCACATGGTTTTCACAAATCCCAAAATCTGCAGAAGAGGTTTGGGTTTATATGCAAAAATAAACAAACAGGTATGATGATTAAACTTCTCAGTAATTCATTATCCACAGGCCCTTTCCAACATTAACATCACAGACAGTACCAAAGGCTGAATGCAATTTACACATGTATATTTACATACACATTCTACCACAGATTTGTCATATAAAAAAGAAAACAAAATCTTTACTTTGGTGTGGTATATCAATAGGAGTCTATAGTATTTAACTACAGGAAGTGGGGCTGTGTTGGTGATGGAGGTGATTTTGATGACTCATTGGCATTTCAGGAGTACTGACAGAGATTTAGAATACATAAAGCAGTGTGTGTGTAACAAAATATAAAGGTGCGATAAGGTGGCAGTGCAAGTTAGTCTGACAGACTGGTAATGACTTTCAGTTTACTATACCATACATTAAATACTGTGATAAGTAAGCTTACTTGTAGCCACATAACATCCTGTATGTAATTATCTCTGCCAATGGAGTTTGAGGAGACTATGCATTCACCTGTGTTTATCTCTTTGTTTGTCCACATGATATCTCCAAAATTCTCAATGAATTTCAATGAAACTCTGTGGAAGGGCAGGCTATAGGCCAAGAAAGAATTGATTAAATTTGGGGGCAGATCCGGATCCACATCCTGCAATGGCATTGACGGAGGTATGCGCCTTCAGAATGCTTTCTAGTTACCTATGTTTCTAAGTTTTCAGTCCATCTGAAGTAATGCTCTTCAAGAAAACAACTTAGTGATAAGCAAAATGAGTTTCTCTCACTCTCACAGAATGGTATACTGTAAATCTGTGTTATGAACGCAAAAAGAAACTGAAAAGACAAGATTATGACTACCTTACTGTACTGTGAAAAATGAAAAACACTGTTAATATAGTTTCAGTCTTGCAGATCAAGGTCAAGACAATTCAGGAATTTGTTTTGAAGCAGAATTTCTTGAGCTTTCCAATAATGGTTTAAGATTTCTATTGGAAAAAAAAAAAAAAAGTATATACAGTATACATCTGAAATTTCTTTTTTTTCCAACAGCTTCCAGCAACTACAGGAAAGTCATAAGATGGTTTTGGGACTTGGTTTAGCTTCCGGTTCATAACATCTGTGCCATGGCCTACCTCAGTACAGGAATTCCTAAAGAGGAAACACAATGCCAGTTTTTATAGATGTGTGTATGTATGTATGTATGCAAAGATGGCAAAGCATGCATGATAAATGAGCCAGCAGCTTTCTAGTGTCTCCTGTCACTCCAAGAAGGCATAGAGAATTGCAAACTGTTTTACTTTGTGCCACTTACTGTATGTCCTACTATGACGTGTTAGAATAGGATGAATTTCACCGTACTTGAAAACTTTTCCTTCTAAAATAATTTACAGTAATCCCTTTAATATTCGGAAACCCCCCCCCCCAAAAAAGGACATTTTTTCCAACCATACTTTGAACTTAGCGCGCACGATGCTGAACAGCTGTGTTTAATTGCAGCCCCTTGCTTTCTCCCCTCCCCAGTTACTGCCTTACTACCATCCTGACTAGACGCTCATCGCAATGGATGCCGCATATGCTTTTGTGAATAAACTGCAATACCTCGCCACTAGACCACATGGAAATTTACAGTGTTGTGCAGTGTTAAGAAATCAGAATTCAGAGTGCAAAGGATTAAGTGCACAGTGCAAACTGGCAGTTGCAAGTGGTGTGGTGCAAGTAAGAACAGAATATGCAGTGTTAAACAATTATAATTCATGGTGCAAAGGATTAAGTGCAACATAACACTGGATTACTATATGTGCTTCAAGAGCATTTTCACCACTGTCAGAGCCTTAGAGGATGTGTTGCAAGTACCCTGTACACTGCTAAATATTTTCCATACTCACTTCTAATTCCTCATTCTCTGGTTCCTTTCATTTATTTCATGCTTTCTGTCCCTTATTTGTGTGAAGAGGGTCTTAAATAGGTGCTATGTATGTCTGGTATGGAGTTATGTAGGTAGTTTTCTGAGTTAGGCTGGGTTAGGGTCCATAAGTACCTGTCCAGGAGGCATTTTCCCAGTGTCCAAACAAACCCACTTTCTGGACATGCCTTTGGCTCTATTGAGTCGGATATTGGAGGGATTACTGTATGTGACTCTGACAAAACAATGAAAAACGAACTTTGAAAATATTCACCATGGCACCTGGATCAAATTCTGTAACAGGGTTAATAACCACTGGAGGACAAAAAACTTAACTTAGGGTTAACAGAAGGAAGCTGAAAGTAATACTGATGTTTCATTGGCACAACAATGAAATAACAGTTCTTATGGAACTAGTTATGTGAATTTGGATTACACAGCACCAGAGTGTGACAGCCACCTTACCAACATAAACCAAGGACCCACAGTACCTTATACAGTATGCAAGCAACCTGCCGATCATATGTAACATAAATCAAGGGATGCTGGATTTTATGAACTTATACTGTCTTACAAGAGGATAAACTGAGAAATTTATCTGACAAAATCTAACCTAGTCTAACAAAATATAATCTGATAGAACAAAATACAGCATCTGTGTGATACCTAAAGGACTGTGGTAGCATGGCTATCAATTAAATACATAAGATACTAGTCCTGTATTTGGATTTTTTGGTTATGGTATTCCAAATAGCTGCAGCTTTTATGGATCAAAATGGAGTGGGGGGGGGGGGTAACTGTTCAAATAATGTCACTCAGGGGGTGAGTTACCAATAACATCATCGTCATCATCTAATCCACTGTTGCCCCATGAGGAGCATAGAAGCCTGGGCATAGGCAAGTTGGTTCTGCCATTCATGAAGAAAGTGACCAGCCTCACTCATCCCTGAGCTGCATTACATGAGCAATAAACCCCAACCACTACTTGGACGTAAACCTGCACCAGCTCAATCCGACTGGAGTACTTTAATTACCCACTAAGCCACCAGGTGCCATAATTTGGTTATATGGTTACCATCCATAGTAAATGGTTTCCTGGTATACAGAAAACCATTTGGCTTATAACCCTTGCCATAAATGTGACCTGAGTAACCTGGCCCTACACTCCTGATTGGGTAGCAAGAGTGGATGATGAGTGGATGGATGATAATATAAAGTGGTGCTTGGCTGGAAATACTTTGGACCAGTACACTCCCCCAAGCAATAAAAAGATACCTGAAGTCCCAGACAACCGACCAAATCTGAGACAAACCTTATCTGATTCACAAGAATGCTAGTTCACAGTACAGTACAGTACCAGTACTGTACAATGCATAAATAGTTCACAGTACAGTACCAGTACTGTACAATACATAAATAAGCTATGATCATTCTGAATTCCTACAAGTAAGTTACAATGTTGGAATCTGAGTTCTGCATACACGTTTCGTTTCGTTTTGTTTTTAAAGGCTCCAACATGCTTGCATGTGTCGGCCTTGGTCACCTAATGGCGGCTCTCCACGCTGCACGATCCACTGCAGCCTACCTGTTCAGTCCCTTAACCCTCCCATGTCTTTCTCGGTCTACCCCTCATAACCCCACCCCCAATATTAACACTTCTCACCTTCCTCACCCAATTATCATCCCCCATCCTCTCCACATGTCCAAACCACCTCAATCTACTCTCCTCATCACAACGCCAATACACTCCAGTCCCATCCTACCTCTCAACTCTTCCATCATAAACCCAGCCCCTCCAGGCCTTGGACGCAGGGACGCACTACACATCCACCTAATCATTGTCATTTCTGTACGTCTGAGCTGGCGAATATCTTCTTCCTTCACTGCCCAGGTCTCACTACCACACAGCATTACACTCCTAACACATGCTGCATACAAAGACCCCTTAGCATGTAGGGAGAGCCCTCTCAATGTCAGGAGAGGCAAGAGCTCCCTGAACTTCTTCCAACCACTTCTCACCCTAGCCACAGAGCTAGCTCCTGCACACATGTCTCCCAAATAACAAAACTCTTCCACACACTCAAGAGATTCACCAGCAAGTTCAATCCTTTCACGTCTGACAATCTCCACCTGCTCACCCGGGCACGCCATACACATAAAATCAGCATTATCTCGCAGTCTACCTCTGATACCACTACATCTCTTATGCACCCATTTATCACACACACCGCACAAGATGGAATTACTTCCCACACCCTTGTGGCAAACTGCACATGGCCACTCTCCACGTCTTTGACAGTACCGCCACCAACCCTAGATATCATCACTTTTGTTTTATCTGCATTTACCCTTAAACCCTTTTGCCCCATACCATCTCTCCACGTCCTAAACCTTTCCTCCGCCTCCCTTTCGTTCTCTGCAATCAACACCAAATCATCAGCATACAACAACTCCCACGGGAGTCCGTTTCTAAAGTCAAGTGAAAAGGCTTCAAGTACCATGATAAACAACATAGGACTCAAGACTGACCCCTGATGCACACCAACATTCATGGAAAACTCATCACTCAAATCTCCATTCCCTCTCACCTGGGTGTGAGCACCCACATACATGGACAAAACCACCCTAACCAGCCACTCCTCCAAGCCAAGCTTTCTCACTGCCCACTTCACCACCTCTCTAGGGACTCTGTCAAAGGCCTTTTCCAAATCAACAAAAACAAAATAAAGATCCCTTCTCCTACCAATATATTTTTCCTGAAGCTGTCGAACAATGAATATGGCATCAGTGGTCCCCCTACCTGGCATAAACCCAAACTGCATCTCATCAATATTCACTCTTTCTCTAATCATACCTTCTAAAACTCTCTCCATTACCTTCATTATCTGATCTAAAAGCTTTATACCTCTATAATTTCCTCTTTCCAGGGCATCACCCTTCCCTTTATACACATTTACAGTTACACTCTTCAGCCAATCATCTGGGACAACACACTCATAAATAATCCTATTTATCAGGTCAGTGACTAAACTCACCCCTATATCGCCTGAGGCCTTCAACATTTCGGCAGTCAACCCAGACACACCTGCTGCCTTCCCCACCCTCATCCTGCCTATTGCCTCACTCACAGTAGCAGTATCAATCAAAGGCCAAGGGCCAGACACTGGATCTGCTGGCTCCAAACCTTCCCTGTCCCAGTCAAACTCCTCATTCAACAACCGGTTATAATGCTCTCTCCATGCATCTTTAATATCCTCACTGTTCACCACTACCCTTTCTTCATCATTCTTCACACACTGCTCACCTATAATATCCCGATTATCCCTCTTCACCTGACCTGCCACCCTAAATATATTTTTCCTTTCCCCATGATTTAGGTTATCAAGTAATTGTCTCTGTGACTCAGACTTTGCCCTGTATACATCTCTTCTAGCCCTACGCTTGGCAGCCAAATATTCCTCTTTGCTACCACCCTTCTTCCATTCCCGGAAAAGCCCTCATCCCACCACCAAGTTACTTTGTGTCTTGGTGGTCCTCTTGTCCAACCACATGTTACATCAGTAACTCTCAAGAAATTGTTCTTGAGGGCTCTGTACTGTTCATTAATGCCTCTGTCTACAGCTCCCTGTTCAGCCACCACTCTCCTCAACTCGCTATAGAAGGCATCCCTTACTACTTGGTTTTTCAGCTTCCATATTTTCCTCCTAGGTACATAAGTCCTCTTTTTCATCACTTGTTCTTTAAGCACCATATCACAAATCAATAGTTTGTGCTGCTGCACACACTCCTCACCTCCTATAACTTTAACATCCCTCACTAACCTCCTATCGGCCCTCCTAACCAGAAAATAATCTATCTGACTGCTATTTCGCCCAGACTCATACGTAATTAACCTACTGTCTCTTTTCCTAAAATATGTGTTGCACACAATCATGTCCGTTGCCTCCCCAAACTCGAGTATCCTTTCCCCTTCTGCACTCCTTAGACCATACGCACATCCCCCATGCACTCCTTCATAACCTTGTGCTGCTTCACCTACATGACCATTTAAGTCCCCTCCCAAGATCACTATCTCATCATCCCGCATACCACCCACTACATGTATTAAATCATCCCAAAATCTATCTTTCTCTGATTCATCCAATCCTGCCTGTGGAGCATATGCCGATATAATCGCAGCTATCTTTCTTCCCAACAGAATTTTCACTACCAATATCCTATCGCATACTCTCAAAACATTCATAACATATTCCACCCATTTCTCCGCAACTATCACACCAACACCTCCATATCTGTCTGTCCCCCCCACATAAGAAATATTTTAAAACTGACTAGATACAGTAAAATTTAAATACAGCTAGTAATATAATATTTTTTGAATTTATGTAAGAATGACAAAACATAGTATACACTGCATTAACTAACCTCTTCACTATCTGTGGGAATCTCCAGTATCCGCCTTCTCGTTCTTGCTTGGGTTACATAGTTACGTACTTCTTGACTCGTAGACATTCTTCTTTCTAATATTGGACTCCCCTCCTGGTGCTGGATCAAAAAGGATTGAGAAGCTGTTAAATAGTTCTGTTTTATACAAAGTGATACACATTCTCTCTATGCACATTAGGGTAGCTGGGTAGCTCAGAAGTGAAGTGTGTGGCTCTAGATCGAGAGGTCAAGAGTTAGCACCGCGCCCAGGTAGCTGCCTTGGCTGGGAGGGGTGGTGCTCCCCTGTAACTCTAGCAGGGCTATATGATCTATCTAGGTCTAGCTCGGGGGAATCATACTTCTATGCACATTAATAATACAGTACATTAGAATACATACCGGTACTTTTTTCTACTTACAGCACAATGGTTTTCATTTCACTTAACAATATAGTCCAGGCAGTCATAAGTCTGGGACGTGATATAAAATACAGCAACTTCTTCTGTACAATTAGTACTGTAAATCAAGCAAAAAGGGCAAAGTTGCTTAATAGGTTGGGCAACCATCATCCACTCACTTGATGTACAGCTGTCTACTTCTTTCTTCACCTTTATCATTCTTTTTCTGTGTCTGCCATCCTCTCTTTCTATTTCTCTCATTTTTCCTGTCACTTTTTATTGCTCTTCTTTCCTTTTCAGGTGGCTTTGCATTGAGTGACAAGCCTACTGGTTTCCTGTAACCCAGAAAACCATCTACAACACTGGGTGGCAACCAAATAACCAACCCATACATGTTCCCTACATGTTAGTGCCCCTCCTTGTAAAACAACTAATTCAAAGTCAAATGGCTGCCCTTTGTGGATTATGGTGTCTAGCTACAGATACATTGCTTGCAATGGAATTTAAGTACTTCTGGTGTACTTCATTCCTCCTTTGTGCCGTCACAAAATAAATTAAACCAGCATTTAGCATACTGACACATTCTTTCCCATTTACTCAATCATAAGTTTTCCAAGACACTCTTTCTATCTGCTTCTTACTATGTGGTGTATTTCTTCATTTGTGAGCATTTTGTCATTAGTAACCTTTGAATTTTCAACTTTTACCCATTTGTCACACTAGTCCGTATTAAAAACAAGTAAAAAAGAGAAATGAAAAAGGAAGAACCAATGCTGAAAGGTAACTCTGTGTTGATGACACTCTAAGTAAACTGTGTGCATAATGATTGTTCCATTCTTGTATCGTACTGTATCATTAACCCGTTAACTGCTCTATACAGTCTGGGCTGTTCCGAGTGCAACTGCTCAATACAGCCCTGGCTGCACAGGTGAATTTCGAATATAATGCCACTGTGACCAAGGCTGACCCATGCAAGCATGTTTGAGCCTTCAAAACCGAAACCAAAAAAGAAAATGAAAACCATACATTTCAATAGGGAGTCAAGACACTTCGATGTTCATCCATGGCTTTACCAAGGTAAATATTGAGCTAATATTTCGTTACTATATACCTTGATATGTGTTCTCTCAATTCCTAAGACAAAATTTGGCCTTTGGGAAATTTCATTTTTATCCCTACGTCTGCGCACCACGGACACCTCCAAAAAAAACTGCCATGAGCAGTTAACGGGTTAACCAAGGCTCCAACATGCTTGCATGCACTGGCCTTGGTCATCTAATGGCAGCTCTCCACATTACTCAATCTCTGGTAGTCTCCCTATTCAGTCCCTTATTCCTGAGGTCACACGCAACGACCTCACTCCAGGGTTTTTTTTTTTTTTTTTTTTTTTTTGGTCTGGCACTCGCAACCTACACTTAACATTCACACTTCTCACCCTTCCACACCCAATTGCTGTCTTCCATCCTCTTAACATGGCCAAACCATCTCAATCTACCCCTCTCCATCGCAACACTTAAACATTCAAATCCCAAATTTCCACTCAACCCTTCATTCACAATCCTAACCCCCTCCCCCAGGCCTATCATTCAAGGACTCACTACACATCCATCAAATCATCATTGTCTCTGTGTACTGGAGCCAACGAATATACTCTTCCATTACAGTCCAAGTCTCTGCCACACAGCATTACACTCCTAACACATGCTACATACAAGGACCCCTAGGCATGTAGGGAGAGCCCTTTCAATGTCAAGAGAGGCAACGGCTCCCCGAACTTCTTCCAACCACCCTTTATCCTAGTCACTGAGCTAGCTCCAGCCCCACCTCTAGTAGATATCATGTCATTCAAATAAAAAAACTCATCCACTCACTCAAGAGACTCTCCAGAAAAGTCAATCCTTTCCCATCTCTGCATGCTCTCCCTTACACACTGCACACTCCTTTCAATGTCAAGAGAGGCAACGGCTCCCCGAACTTCTTCCAACCACCCTTTATCCTAGTCACTGAGCTAGCTCCAGCCCCACCTCTAGTAGATATCATGTCATTCAAATAAAAAAACTCATCCACTCACTCAAGAGACTCTCCAGAAAAGTCAATCCTTTCCCATCTCTGCATGCTCTCCCTTACACACTGCACACTCAGCATTATTTTGCAGCCTATCTGTAATACCACTACATCACCTATTTATCACAAATATTGCACACTGATAATCACCAGATATAACCTTCTGATAATCCACTGTGGTTTTACTTAGGGAGAGAGAGAGAGAGAGAGAGAGAGAGAGAGAGAGGGGGGGGGCTATACATACACTTACAAGCATGCATTCCTGCCTGCCCATCCACACACACACACACACACACACACTAAATACAGTACAGTGTACTTACAACTAGTACATCTGAGTCTGGTTCATCTTCAGTGGCCACATCCTCAGTTTCTGCAAGTGTACATATATGTTTTTAAAATTTTCAGTCAGTTTCACAAAACAAGGACTCTATTCTTGTAAGGCATATATGTGATCTATGATGATAATATAAAAAAATCAATAATATAAAAGAAGGTTGAATATTAATATATCAATAATATAAAAGAAGGTTGCTGTTCTTGCTGTCATAGTTCCATGATCATCTGGACATGAACCTGGTTGACCATAGGCTGCAGCTACCCTTTTCCTGCAATCCACAACCTCCTCTCAAAGACCATAACACCACTCTTATTTACATTCACCTTCAAACTCCATTTACAGCACACACTTCCAAACTTATTCACTAAAGTTTTGCAACTTCCAATCATCATTACTTGACACGACACTATCAGTAAGCAACAACTCAGCAATTTCCAAACCCTACCCTCTCTCACTAAGCACACTCTTTAACATACACTGCCTATTCAGTACGGTAATACCTCGATTATCTGATGTAACAGAGCCAAAGGCAGGTCCGGAAAGTGGATCTGTCCGGATAATGACCTCTCCCCTGGCCCCCCTTCATATTTAGCCTAACTTTGAAAGGCATTGTAAAAGGTCACTAACAGTACATTGTACAGCACTTGTTCCTGTTGTTTAACACTACTCAATCTGGTCAAGCAGACCTGTAAACCACAGCCAAGCAATTACCATGGTCAAGCAGACCCATAAACCACAGACTAGCAAATACCATTGCAGGGCCCAGCTGGGTGAAAATGTTCACACAGGCATAATTTCCACCCAGAAGCAAGCATTTTGCCTGGATAAAATGGAAAAATGTCTGAATAATGGTTTCGAACAGCCAGATCACAAAGTCTGGGTAATGGATTGTTCGGATAATGGACGTCCGGATAATAGAGGGATTACTTTTTGTTTTTAATGGCACTAGTCATCAATAAATCCATACATATAGTACACACACACACACACACAAAATATATATATATATATATATATATATACAATACTGTATATATACTGTATTTATAATGTATGACTGAAAAATGGGTTATTAAAGTTGACCAACAGATTTTGTAAAGACTGTATGACAGCTAAATTTTCACTTCAGTGATGAAGTGTGAATCAAGGGACATTGTGGTTGTGTGGAGTCACTGTCATCCTCTTCCATCTCCTCAGTACCGTATATGACAGAGTTACTATACAGTGCTAACACATTCGTACTGGCGAAATGAGTCCTAACCTTCCCCAATGAAGTCCTGTGATTCAACGGACATGTTGGTGGCATCTGAGTCATAGTCATCCTCGTCCATCTCTTCAGTATCTGACAGATCCCTCAAAGGTCTTGAGGAGCCACGCAGGGCCATGGCTGCTCAGCATACATAAGCTGAAAACATGGAAATCTTTACTTACTTTAATTATGGCTAATATGCCTTTGCAAGTATTGGTGAATAATGGAATTTTACTGGAAAAGAGAAAATGATGACAAGGAGGCAAAAAATTGCTTATCAGCTCAGCAGCACTATACAGCCTGTACATGAATTCATGCTTACATATATTTTACCATGCATTCAGTCTAACAAAATACTTAACATGCACTGGTATGATACAGTGGGGAGCAGTGTATCTCAGTGGTTGAGTGCTTGACTTGAGACCACGAGGTCGAGAGTTCACGCCCCGCCCAGGTGGCAGCCTTGCTGGGAAGGGCGTTCTCCCGTTACCCTAGCAGGGCTATATGATCTATCTAGGTTTAGCTCGGGAGGATAAGCCCTTCTGATTATATCAGCAGCACTATACAGCCTACCATACGTGAATTCTTGCTTCCATATATTCACCTTGCATTCAGTCTAACAAAATGCTTAACATGCACAGGTATGATACTTTTCTGACATTTTAAAAATGTCAGGCATTTGACAGTACATATTTGTGAGATGTAATGTTTACAATACAATTAGTTCAGTAAAGACTGTTCATTTGATGCCACAAGAAGCCAAAACAGTAAAGACACTATAGCTCTAAATATATCATAACGTATCATTCATAAAGGCCCCAACATGCATGCATCAGTGTTGGTCACCTAGTGGCAGTTCTCCATGCTGCTCAATCTCTGGCAACCTCCCTGTGCAGTCCCATATCCCTGAGGTCACACTCTATGACCTTGTCCCAGGTCTTTTTCGGTCTGCCATTCACAAACCCACCCCCAGTGTTTACACTTCATGCCCTCCACACCCAACTGTCATCCTCCTTCCTCTCCACATGCCCAAACCATCTCAATCTGCGCCTCCTCATCACAGCACTAACACACTTGGCCCCATCCTTTCTCTCAACTCTTCAGTGGTAAACCTAGCCCCCCCCCCCAGGCCCTGCATTCGAGGACATATTACATAACCATCTTCTGTATGTTTGAGCCTACAAATATTCTCTTCATTTACTGCCCAGGTCTCACTACCCAATACCATACAGCATTAAGCTACACTCCTAACACATACCGCATACAAAGATCCCTTAGCATGGAGGGAGATCCCTCTCAATAACAGGAAAGGAAAAAGCTCCCTGTGCTGTATATATTTTCTGTGATCCAAGATGGTGCTTGAGAGGGATGCCTTCTCACAGTGGCACTGACATAACTGGGCAGCATCAAGGTCCAGCTCTATCAGTGCCACCACATGAAGGCATCCCTCTCCAGTATCCTTCTGGTATGTCAGTAACAAAGTGCTGTTTGCCATTTTAAACATTCCATAAATGAGTTGGCTACCTGTACAAGAGTCATGTACAATATGAACATAAGGAACTGCCATTATACTGTAATTTAAGCATTCAGTATTAAGTACATTTTAGCAGGCTAGCTTGGGTTTTCCTGCAAATTCAGTAGTTTATTATATTCCATACATGGATCACAAAGAAAAGTACTGGTATCAGCTGCTACCATACTTTATTATGAAACAATCACAAAGTGCAAAAAGCTGTTTCACACCCACCTGCAACCAGTCATCATGAATTCAAATTCTCCATTCCTGGGTGAAATCGAGACCCACACATAATACTGGTACAATCTGTAAAGTATATCTATACTGTACTTTACATTTGTCAAAAAGTGTATTAAAACACTTTTAGCAATATGACACAATAAATGAAAATATGAAATCTGCCCTTTAATATCAAAATACTAAAAAGTGCTTTGAGTTGTAGCCAAGTACAGTCAGGCCTTGGTATACATCAGTTTGGTATGCGATAAACTGATAGAATGATGGAGTAAAAGTTATACCCTGTTTTGTGATACCGATAGCAAAATTTGTCTAGGTGATAATTACAGCATTGTGGTGGCCACGTACAACAATCCTGTGCATACATGGTGCCTCCCACACAAGACGACAGTCAGACATTTGAGCCAAGATGCCTAGGAACTGTACTGTACTTATGGATACTCTGTATTAAAAGTTGTAAGGTTATGGTAGCTCATGTCTGGTGAGGATAGGTTAGTCTTTTGCATGGGTTATCTTATTGACAAAAAATACTTTTACCAGTCCAAGAAAACTGGGAGAGATTACATGAATACTTATTTACTGTAATGCCCCCAAACTTAGCTTTATGAAGGAAAGATCTTGCCTGTGGCTTTTTTTGGCACTTTCCTGTCAAATTGTTATTCACCTTTCCTTTTCAGGTGGCTGTACATCAAGTGACAAGCCAAATGGTTTCCTGTAAGCCAGGAAACCATTTACAATGCTGGGTGGTAACTGCATAACCAACCCATACATGTCAGTAAGTGGGTTGGCGGAGGGTTAGTGCCCCTCTCCGTAAAACAACTAACTCAAAGACAAACAGCCATCCCTTACCGGATTATGGTGTCTGGCTACTGATAGATAGATAGCTTTGTGGTTTGTCTCCATCTACAAAAATATGCTTCAATACATCTTTATTATCTCTGGATCAGTTCAGTGGTAACAGAATTAAATATCTGAGGTGGTCCTCTTGTTCTTGGTATGGTAGTAAACGTGGAAACTATGTCAAGTTATAGTTAATGTTCACTAATTCAGTCAGGTAATGTAAAAAAAAAAAAAAAAAAAAAAAGTAAAAAAAAATGTTGGCATCAAACATTTAACATTAAATTACCAGCTACATGCTGTGAATCCATAAGGTACTTTAAATCTGATTAAGATATACATTGGAAGCGTAAGTTACTCTAACAACAGTAAATTTATTCTTGGACAATTATGATTATTATGCACCAGCTAAAATAGCTGCTTAACAGAGACCTAATCATTAGGCACAGAGACAAGTAGACCTTAACCCTCCTCTTCTGATAACAACGATTTCACTACTGACAGTGATATGTATGCAGTTTTGCGACTGGTAAAGACCCTAATATGAACAAATGAGTGTTCAGTAGTTACCGAATAAGTTTAAAATTAAATGATATTACAGATGGAGTAACGTTCCCGCCGAACACAATGTTTACACTGTTGACAGAAAACATATGGTTGGAGGGAGAACTAGTAAATATTGTATTTTTCGCCATCGATTATGTAGTAGTGATTTTTTCCCCACATTTTTCATTCATCCATGAAAAGAAGCTATTTGCAAATGGTTACTGTATGCATATAAGGGATTTTTATGCAGAAGTAATCTCTTGTTAATAAGCTGCAAATGAAGACTCCCATTCCATTGTCCGTCGTCCTGAGGCCTACTTACGAGATTTGAGTTAGTCTTATTGGCCTTGGTAAGGATGACAATCAAGTGACTGGTATAATTTAAGAAACCATTTTACAGGGCCTGTTTACTTTCCTACATGAGTATCTCATGATTTAAAACGTTTGAGTTAATAACAGATGAATGAATAGCTGGCTTACCCATGCCCCACCTCACCCCGAGGTCTGTAAATAAAATTTGCCATCCGACACGCCTCAAACATACGCAAGAATAGCTACCGTAGGGTGGAAAGTTTCTTTCTCTATAGCCGGAGTCTTAATCCCACCTGCCCTCTGCCATTTGACTGCCCTCCCTACAGCTCACCCCCTTTCTCTCATATCTCTTCACCCATTCCTCACATCTCATTCTCGGTCTCCCCCTCCCTCTCCCCCTTGCACCTCATACTGCATCTAGTCAGCCTCTCATACTTCCTCCTCTTCACGTGGCCAAACCCTCATGCAGTATTACTCTAAACGCTTTCAGTCACGTCCACATTCCACATTAACACCACAACGCTCCTTCGCTTCCTCATGTGTCTGTCTTGCAAATTTGTATTTGGATTTTTTCCTTTAATTGAATATGCTGTCTATTGTTTGTGTGGTGTTATAAATGAAAAGCTCATTGAATTCGATGCAGTAGTGAGAGATGACTTCGTGTGGTAAGTTTTCCGTAAGCGAATAGGCTAGAATATGTATCTATCCATGTGCTAGAAAACTCCCTACTCACGCCGACATGGACTGACTCGGACTGATCTCTGGCACTGGCTGTATGGAAAGGCCCCAGGGGCAGACAAGAGACTGAAGTCATCCATTTTCGTCTGTGCTACTCTTGGCATTTGGAATGCAGGGTGCGAAGTCCATGTGGATTTTTTCCTGCTATTCCCATTTTTTCTTTTTTTTTCTTTTTTTGCCTTAAAAGACTCATTCCAGCTGGGGGGGTTAGGTTTAGTCTCTTTTAACCTGTCCATTGCGACCTTTGTTCCCCAGCTCTGCAAAATCGCCTAAGGGTGGCAGAAGTAGCATGGAATATATAACTCCAATGAAAGATTTAAACACACGGCGGGATGCCTATCCTGTAAACGCATACGTAACAAGAGGGAATACTTACAGTAGAGTGCAACACCCGCGCCCACCAGTTGGTCTAAAGGTCGATCATTTGACTTTATTTGGCCTTCGACTATTTGATTTCAAAATATCGAAATACTTTCTTTCTTGACTCTTTGATCTTTCATCAAGTTTGGTCCAAACAAATTAAAACCGATGGAATCTTGTCCTGTGGCCTGACATTTGACTCTTCCATGTGACTTTGTCTTCCAAATCAAGTTCCTGTATCCGTCTTACCCGGAACCTTTCCACAAAGTTTGTCATAAATCGGATAAAAACTGTTCAAACTGACCTTGCCATGTGACCTTGAACTTTGACATTCTCAAAAACAGTGGGTCAGCCCAAGGCCCCTCGGCTTACTCCTGAGCTTACGTCAGATTTGGTTCAGAACAGATAGAAACTGCTATGGGTATTTTATTAGGCAGCTTTATGGGTCACTCTTTGGCCTAGCTCTGTGACCCTGGCCTTATGGAACTCCGTTCTTCCCCTACCCCCATCCCTTCCACCAAGTTTGGTGTAAATTAGATAAAAACTAAATTCTTACTGTTAGGTCAACGTTGACCCATCCCTGTGACTTTGACCTTTGACCTATTATTCTTAAAAAAACATTAGGTGATCTTCGTGGCTCTCTCTACCACTCTACCAAATTTGGCTAAGATCAGATAAAATATATCGGAGTTATTTTGTTCACACAGACAGACATACAAACAGCCAGCCAACCATCCAAACAGACTCGTGAAACAAAGCATTACAGCGGTTTTCGCTATGCGAGAGCGGGTGTAATTATAAACTTAATCCGACTCTGGATACACAAGTTTTCCCCCCTTTACCACTCTGGAAGTGGGGAAAGTGACGCGGGAGCAACTCTAGAACCAGTCCTGTTCGTCTGGCGTTCACTATAGCGTTGGAGGGACGCGCGACTATAGTGAAAGCACATTTTTTTTTCTTTTTTTTTTTTTTATGCGAGGAAGAAGGAACCAAAGGCCATGAGCCCGCAGTAACAGTTCCCTCCAAGAGAAAAACAAAATACAATATAGAGCCAAATTCAAGATCCGAGCCTACTATGACTCTGATGGGACCGCATTTATTTAGTATTTGTTCGTTTGATTGTTTTTACGCACATATATAAAATATCGAGATTCAGTGAGAGTATTGATTTCGATGACCGATAGTTTTTTTTTTTTTTTTTTAATAGCACAATGTTCATTTTAGCTTTTAATTTGGTAGGTCTATTATTAATTAGTTGGCTCTACCTGTGGTTTACGTAGCTTGATTCGTCCTTGAAGTTATGGCAAAGTCAGCTGTATAGTTATGTATTTGATATATACAGCAGGAGCTGGGTGGTTTGTAGGGACAGTACAGTATATAACATTTATCTTGTAGGTCCATTCCATTATTGTCAGTTTTTCATCTGATGAACCTCTTGTTTTAATAATAATAATAATAATAATAATAATAATAATAATAATAATCCATCCATCCATCATCCAATCCTACGTTGCCCCATCAGGAGCGTAGGAGCCCGGGGCTTGGCAAGTTGGTCCTGACATTTAAGATTAGTGACCAGCTTCACTGATCTCTGGGTGGCATTATGTGAGCAAAAAGCCCCAACCACCCCTCGGATATAAACCTACACAGGCTCTTTCTGATTGGAGCACCTTAATTATCCACTAAACCACCAGGCGCCATAATTTGTTTATGTGGTTACTACCCATCTTGGTAAATGGTTTCCTGGTGTACAGGAAACCATTTGGCTTGTCACTCAGTGAAGAGTATCCCATAGGCAGAAGGAAGAGGAAAGAATGAAGGAAAGAAAGACAGAAGAGGGAGTGTAAAGTCATCCCTAGGCGGAAGGAAGAGGAAAGAATGAAGGAAAGAAGAGGAAGGAAGGAAGAAAGGCAGACATCCAAAGCAGCACTACATCGAGTGGGTGGATGGTGAGCGCCCCCACCTACCACATGTATAATAATAATAAGATTGATAGTAATGATAATAATGTTAATCCCATGGTTGATCCTCTGTGCTTCAGTTGGTTTAAATCGCAAAAAGGTGTTTGTGTTATACTGTTGATACACACACACACACACACACACACACACACACACACACACACACACACACACAGAACATAGCATCCGCTTGGTCCGTCCGTGCGGATGTTAAAAAAAAAAAAAAAATGATGCTCAAACAATAATTCTACCCATGCCGTTTTTTATTGATTAATTTAATTTTTATACATCAGTCAACATCATGAGTCTTACAGTGCCATCTCAGCGTTGTATCTGATGTCTGGATGTTTCTTTGCTGGGGAGGTATCTTTGTTGTGGGGCCTTGAGAGGGGAAAGATTTGCGTGCTCAAATTGCTCTGTGCTCTAGATTTGAGGTGGATATTGGTACTTTTTATTGCTATAGGCATATCATTATACTGTTATACTCCTTTTACGCTGACTTGTCCTAAAATTCCCATCTCACCATCTTGAATGCTGAGAGATAGGAATAGACAGTCACTAGATTATGATGCTAGTCATAGTGACGTGCTATGGAAAGTATGTAGAGCGGTAACATGATCTCTTTCTGCCACAGAGCTACGTGACTAAGACAACTTAGCATTTTACTTATCCGTCATGGTGGGTTGCATGTATCAGTGACTTATATCAGCGGTTTAGCCAGCTGAGGTATGCCGGTTTATTATTACATCCCCACACCCGACTCATATAATTATTCTTCTTAATGTGTGTGAAAATGTATGAGTAGATATGAGTCAGCTTGTGCATTTTGAGAAAGCTCTTAATCTGCAGCCATGGTAGATACGGGCCGTGGCAAGTGGCGAAAAGGATGCCTGTTGTGTGTGTGTGTGTGTGTGTGTGTGTGTGTGTGTGTTCCGAAGTATTTACATGTATTTTACACCACACTATGACAGCCGGTATCGACCTAATGTATTAAAGCGACATTCCAGGGATTCATGGACTTTTGATCACGTAGGGACATGTATACTAGCGTCTTCTGATCTGGCAAGACAGTGTGGAATGTATTGTAAGTGTTGGTGGGAGGGGATGGAGGTCGAAGAGTGAAAAGAGCGAGGTGAGGGAGGTAGGGGAGGGGCGTGAGGGCTGGGGGATGGGGGGGGATAGAGGGAGGGAACGGGACGGGGTTGACTCGGTGGTTCAGTCGGTTTAGTCCTGACGCCACATTTGGAGGACGCTCTGAGTAATGGGTTCTAGCCTTCATCGACTGCCACTGAGTTTGGGATGGACGCTCATAAGCTAATACCCATCCAAAACAAATACCCAAACCTACACCACACCACTGTCTACTTCAACTGTCTTCTGTTTCACTGTCTGTGCCTTGTATCTGTCCTGCCCGCCTCCTAATCCCTCTTTCATAGGACGGGGGGTTGATCACTGTGGATGTGTTGAAGGGCTGATGTGCATTCCACTTGCTCTCAACAGAACCCACGTGTTACGATGAAGGCTAACTTGACTTTCCCCACACTTCTCATAGCTACGCCACGTAACTCTCACAGAAATGCTGGACACACAAGCGTGGTGGAGAAAAAGACCGTGGATCATTGGCGTTTTATTAAAACAGTTGCAAAATACAGTGGAAAGAACGCCTAGTATTAACAGTGCGAGACATGAGTGCAAGTCCCCCTCTCCCGCACACAGGCTTTTCTACACAGTCGTTACCATAGTCTTAGCAATAACTATTGAATCTGGACGAGTTTCCGACTTTATAATCATAATAATTATCTGTACAGTATTTAAATGCATCAGATCTTACACACACACACACACACACACACACACACACACACACACACACACACACACACACACACACACACACACACACACACACACACACACACACAGTATTATGCAATATTGACAGTAAGTTACGATGAAACAATATTAGGTTATAACACTTCATATCATTACCGATACTAATAAGAAAAGTTAGTAGAAAACATGGGTAATATATCATTTATGACTGCATGATCTGTCCTCTAAATGTCAACAAATATATAGCACTGTAATAGTACTTATTGCTCACGGCCTTACAAGTTTTACCTCAGTTATGATATTGCATTATCTCCATTTGCCCAAGGCTTATGTAAAGTACCAATTCACTATAGGCAGGTAATGATATAAATTTACTTAAGTTGAATGCTAAAGTTATTTCAGCCCTGAGTGGGTCAACACTGACTGGAAAATCAAAGATATAATCAGTAAAATGCTCTGTGCCTTTGAAATAGTTCAACAGTAAAACTTCTGTAGTCGTCCAATATATATTCTTTCAAGTAACATGTTCAGTAAGTAGGATTTTGTTTTTTTATTTATTTTACAGATGCTGCTGTGGCTGCGTTTGCGCCTGGTGTGCCAGTGCCTCCTGCTGTTGCTGTAAGAGTATACAGTATACGTCGGTGGCCATCCTGACATGGGGGCATCAGCTACGGAACCGGCAGAAAGAATGCTAGTGGTAGCAGTGGTGTGGTGGAAATGCATGAAGAGCAAGAGACATGAAGAGATTCTCCACTCCCCTTCCTTCTCGTTCCTACGGTGATGGCGGTGGTGGCAGGTGATGGCTGAGGCGGCAGGTGATGGCTGAGGCGGCAGGTGATGGCTGAGGCGGCAGGTGACGGCTGAGGCGGCAGGTAACGGCTGAGGCGGCAGGTGTTGGTTGAGGCGGTAGGTGTGGTGGCGGCGGCAAGCACGAAGACCCTCACAGTCACATCTGTTTGGGAAGGTAAGGACCCAGTATTAGTTTTAGGGTCATATTCCAAGTTGCACCGCTCCTGGGCGATTTATTTAGTATATTACCATAAATCAATCAGTCAGTCAGTCAGTCAATCCAGTCAGTCTGTCTGTCCATCTGTCTTTGTGTCTATCTATCGAACCAGATGCTTTAATCCCGGAAGGGGGGGGGGGGATCACAAACGAATCTCCTCCACGTCACCCTGTCCTCCCCGGATGCTCTCTCTACAACTCACACCCCCTCACTCATGCTCTTCTCCACTCCATCCCTTCATCCCATGCTCCGTATCCCCTTCCCCTCCACCCCACCACCTCGCATACATACACGTATCCAGTCAATCTCTCATTCTCCATTCTCTCCACGTGGCTAAATCATCTCTCCTGATGCTTTCTAGCACATCCACAGGAACACCACAATGCCCCATCACTTCCTCATTCGTCTGTCTGTCTCGCCACGTAACTCACACAACCGAATGCGTAAGTACAATACACAAAATAGATAGCCAAGGAAAGGTTGCTAGAAAGCCTGAGTATTAAGGTGTGAGTAACACAGAAGAAAACAGTAAGGTATAATAAGCGATGTAAGGTGGTAGTGCTGGGAGGATACATCGAGATCGTGGTAAATTGGCTGAACTCATGTCGGCATCATCAACATCGGTCCATGGTGTCGCTCGCAAGTTTTTACCTCATTCGGTAGTTTGAGTTTCCTTTACAAATCTGATATGTACGACTGATTTCAATGAACATAAGGTACTAAATAAAACAGATACTTAGTTGTGCCATATGTTTAAACACGCCGTGATAAAGCTTTTGCCTGATACAAAGGCTAGGTGTCAACGCCAAAATTACGACTCGTTAACTGTGTGATATGCGGACGTGCGGTTACCTGGGGGAGAGCCGGCAGTTATGTGGTCCTGTCTGAGAGGGTGGCGTCTCTCCACGTGTTCCTTAACTAGCCAGCCTATTTACGGTACTGCAATCATTATATTGCGTTCATCTGATTATGTGTGCGTCGTTGGAGTCGCAGAGAGGCTGGAAGGACAGCGAGTCTTCTGATGCTGGCCGGTAGTGGTGGCATTAGGTAAGTAAGAGAGACGCTGTTGATGCAGGCCCGTGCTCGAAGATGGCGGAGTTGTTCCCCCTCCCCTTCTCTCTTTTCACCTCACTATCAAACACCGATGGTAAAGCTACTTAAAACGCCTTTATATTCATAAGATAACGTAGGGGCTTGACTGTAGTGATCCCTTCAAACCAATAGCAAACCCAGCACATAATTCATTTTTTAGTACTGGGATATTTAACTGAACTAAAGTTGTTATCCACCCAAGCCCCCTCAGTCTGTGATTTTCGCTCTTCGTGTAAGTTACCTTCATTACATTTTACTCCTTCACTCCGATGACGCAATTTATGTTCTTACTGTTACTAGAAGATTTTATTCAGCTTGGGAAGAGTACCTTATCAGTGAAGGGATTAAAGAAGGAGTGAATGGATTATTAATGAAGGAGAGAAGGGATTAATAAAGGAGTAAAGGGATTAAGGAAGTAATGAAGGTGTTATGAGGAAGTGAAGGGATTAATGGAGGAGTCAAGGTGTTAATGATGGCTATATCTTGCCCCTGCAGTTCGGTAAGTCTCACCTGAACTGAATTAAATCATCTGAGGGGTAGCATGTATAAAACAAAATAAATAATCGGACTGAAGGGGTTAATGTACTATGGTGATGAGGCCTTGATACTAATACGCCTGTATTCTCATAGGTTAAAGAGGCTCGTAGCACCTCTTTCTAACCAACTTATTCATGCATATGGCTGGCTGATATATTTTTATACGCCACTTATGCAGAGTATGGGAATATTTCGGTGATTTAAACAACACGGGAGAAGATAAAGTAAGATGTAATAAACGGATTAAATCGCCTAGGAAGAGGTGTTTGGCAGCGTGTATACCACCTCCCTCCCCTCCCAGTCCCTCCCAAGTACGGGCCTGCTTATGTAAGTGTATGTACAGTACAGTACTTTGTTTTACAGCTTTGATATGCTGTGTTTGTATTTTGCCTCTTCATGGTATTGTTATAGATCTTGTATGTATTTAACCCGCGCAGTTTTATTATCGTTCATGTAGTGTATTTGGCTTAGTTTATTTATTTATTTATTTTATTTATTTTTAAATATTACGGTGTATCTAGCGTCTTCATATTTTTGTCATCGTTCTTGCGTAATTACCCGAGCAGTTCAGTTATCATTCTTGCAGTGTATGTATTCAGCGTCTTCAGTTTTGTTATCGTTCTTGCAGTGTATTTGGCTTTATTTTTTTTTTCTTTGTAAATCTTGTAGTGTACCTAGCGTCTTCACAGTTTCGTTATCGTTCTTGCAGTGTACGTATTTACCTAAGCAGTTCTGTTATCGTTCGTGTAGTATATGTATTCATCGTCTTCACAGTTTTGTTATCGTTCTTGCAGTTTATGTATTTACGGATGCAGTTATGTTATTGTTCGTGTAGTGTATGTATTCGGCGTCTCCAGTTTTGTTATCGTTCTTTCAGTTTTGTATTTACGGGCGCAGTTATGTTATTGTTCTGGGAGTGCACGTATTCAGGTCACAGTCAGAAGGGTCGAGTTCAGTTCTTGTACCGGTCAGGCTGTTGGGTGCAGTTCGTTTCCCTCTCGTCCTTGTTTATCCGGCAGTACAAGTGGGGCCAAGGTGTATTCTGGGGGAAGACTGAGACTCGGCAGCCATTTATCTTATGCCTTAATGGCCCTCTCGTGTAGTTGACAGGTATAGATCTAAGCCTAACTCTTCCTCTCCATCGTTTTCTCAGCGCCTCCATGTTCCTTCTCAATATTAACCATCTCCTTCCTGTGTTCAGTTTTCTGCCTTACCTGTCCTTTCTCCCTTAATTCCTCTCTCTCTTTTTTTCTTTCTTTCTTTCTCTCTCTCTCTCTCTCTCTCATTTTCTCCTCCTCCTCCTCCTCCTCCTCCTCCTCCTCCTCCTGCTAGTCCTTCCTTTCCTTCCTTCTCACGTACAATACCATCCTCCTTCCTTTCCCACTCTTTTCTTTCAGCTTTTCTGTCACCATCCTCCTCCTCCTAATCTTTTATGTAGTAAGAGGAGGACTATACAACAGTAAGAAAAATCATAAATGTCTTACGATATATGAGACACGTTGTGGCTTTCACTGCTCGGTTTCTTGACATATTATTTGAACTGATAAAGTGGAAGTGTTGCTTGTTAAGGAATCCCCATATTAGAGTTGGCCATGGTGCACCAGATTTTTCTAATTTCCAACAGTTGCAGGAAATTGTAAAGTAGAAAGAAATCTCACATGCGTTATGAGATCTGGAGTAGTGTGAGTCGCGGCTTGACATTTTGGGGGGGCTACTTGGAGAGACAGATAGACTAATGAGGAAGTAAAGGAGTGTTATGGTGTATGTGAAAAGCATGAGAAGTACCCTACGATGGTTTGGCCACGCGTAGAGAAAAGAGAAATAGAAATCGGAGAGGAGAATGTACGAGTATGTAAGTGTGGCTGAGGGGAAGGGGGAAGAAGGATGAAGCCGAGGGTGAGATGGAGAGTTGTGAGGGTGGTCTGACTTGGAAAAGGTCACCCTGATGGCGGGGGACGGTGACATGGAGGCGATTCGTTTGTGGCCACCTCTTCTGGGATTAAGGCGTCAATGTAACGGATGGATAGATAAATTGATAGATAAAGTTTTTCTTGGTTTCATCCTGCCTTTTATTAATCTTGGACCTCTTGTAGTGAAAGGGTAAATGAAGTCTTTCTTACTATATCTGAAGTCTATACGTAAAATCTGTTATCTGAAGTCTGTATTATTAAAACAGCTTTAACGTGTGAATGAGCCCTTGGTTTTGTACGATGATTTCTAAAGCATGTGACAATAATAAAACTTAATCTGACCATTTCGTATCGCCGCTGATCACGCTCCGTAATGTGGGATGCAGGTTAATCACATCATTACAATTGTTCCTTAAATGACCGTCAAAAATAAGTGACTTCCTTACACCTGTACACTCTGTTTTTGATAATCTGACCATAATACCTTCAGTTCAGTGAGTCTTCCCCTAAATAGCATAAAACCCTAAGGATACAGCAAGAATAAAATAATAAAAAGATTAAGAAATACAGTATACAATTCTGTAGATGAAGGGGTAAGGTTGAATCAGTTGACTACTTTTATTGCTTTAAACTCACTACCTTCAGACGATTTTCCTCAGCTTAGGGAAGACCTCTTCTAGAAAAGGGTTAATGGAGGTTGAATCTAACTCCTCCACTTCGAAAAGGCTACCCTAAGCTGAATTAAATCGTCAGGAGAAAAGATTAAGTATGACGTCCTTGGGCTGAAGTGATGATTCGTCCAGAAAGGTTTTAGACGGCGCTTACAGGTTGCCCAGAAAATGCTCTTAAGCTTTCCATTTCCTAAACAATAAGAATTTTCACACCTACTTCGTGCCATTCTTCTCCCCGCGCGCCACAAAGGAAGGCCGCTGCGTGCTCTGAGTACAAACAAAAGGGCCTTCACAGAAAACTGCAGGGGAGACGAAAGAAAATATGAATAACGCTCTCGTTCTTCCGCGAGCTGTATACCGTAGCCTTTATACATTATGGTATTCATTCTGCGATATGAATAAAGTAAGCAGTAGTACATTCTCTTCCTCCCCGAGCTGTATTGTTAAATCATTTATGATTACTGTAGCTCGGATATACAGTATTATGAAATCCATAACTACATCGTAAGGAACGTTGGTACCGTGGGTTAAGCTACTTAGTCCAGACTTTTAAGGCAAAAGTGACCAGTTATTTTTCCATGAGTGGTATTATGTGAGTAATAAACCCCAGCTATTCCTCAGATGTAATCCTGTATGGGTTGCTACTGGTTGGAGCGCCTCCGCAACATCACCAGGCGTCCGTTTGGTTATGTAGTTACAACCCAACGCAGTAGCCTAAATGGTTTCCTGAGTTACAAGGAATCACTTGGCTTGCTAGTCAATGCAGAGTTACCTCATGGTAGCTGTGCATCACGTAAGCGGATGGTGGACGCCTACACCTAGCATAAAAGATTCACTAAATGTGTCTTCTATAGTTTAGTTCACACCGCACCCAACCGCCAAACAGCGCACAACAGATCACAAGTGTCTGACAGCGGAGAAACAGTAATTAATCTGTTGTTCTTCCTCCAGTCGCAATGGAATATTTATGATTTATGATAGGCAGTGTACGGTATAAGAAAAAACATAAAAAAATCTCTTTTCCTTCCTCGACGTACGACGCACCGTAACCTTAATATTTGATATAAATTTTACTAACTGAGGAAGGAGAATGTGAATATGATGATGACGTACAGGACACACACACACACACACACACACACACACACACACACACACACACACACACACACACACACACACACACACACACACACACCACAACCCTCCCCCAACCCCCAACCCCCTACACCCCACCCACATAAGAATAAAGTCATTAAAAGAAAATTCGAAATCACACCACTGATCACTTTTCCAGCGGCTGCCAACCATGAACACAAAACTCCCCTCTAAATTAGAATACTCCACGTTTTTCATTTTGTATGGAATAATAAAAAAATCGGTGGCGCGCTGGGATTTTTCACAATTCCCTCGATATTACTGGCGGTTGTTGAATACATAATTTAATATTCGCCCCGTGTCCATATAAACGAAAGTAATTTAAGCTCGGCCGAAAATGCGAACTTTATTTCCAGCGCCTCTCCCTCCCTCCCTCCCCCTCTCTCTCTCTCTCTCAATCTAGCGCGCGAAAAGTGGGCGAATTTTTATACTAAACTAAAATGCAGGGATTAGATACAGCCCTATATTAATCCTTCGGAGTGAGGGATTTTTCTTGAGTTTATCGTCTGGAGGTAACAAGACTGAACAAAGAAAAGACGTCAGTGGCTTGAAGAGACTGAAATACATGCACCTGGTCATGCCACCTGGTGAACGGATGTAGGTAATTATTTTAGGGACCTGGACCTACCTGTGCGTGGTTTTTTGTGGCTGGTGAGGTGGATGAAGGGAAGGGTGGGGATGGGTGGTGGTGGGTGAAGGGAAGGGTGGGGATGGGTGGTGGTGGGTGAGGGGAAGGGTGGGGATGAAAGGTGGTGGGTGAGGGGAAGGGTGAGGATAGTTGGCGGTGGGTGAGGGAAAGGGTGGGAGAGGGTGTCAGTGGGTGTGGGTGGCGGTACAGCTTAGGCTGGGTGAGGCTGGGTGAACGGGAAGGATGGAGGTGGGTGAGAGTGGGTGGGAAAAAGGGTCAGGCTGGATGAGGTTGGGTGAGGGAGAAGGGTGAAGGTAGGTGTGAGTGGGTTGGGAAATGGGTCAGACTGGGTGAGGGTGGGTGAAGTAAAGGGTTAGGCTGGGTGAAGGTGTGTGTGTGGGGAAGGGTGGGGGTAGGTGAGGGGAGGGATGAGGGGTAGGATGACAGTACGTGTGGGTAGAAGGGAATGGAGGGAACTGGGTAAAGGAAAGATGAGGAGAGAAAAATACGGAAGAGTAATAATCAGGAGAGAGAGAGAGAGAGAGAGAGAGAGAGAGAGAGAGAGAGAGAGAGAGAGAGAGAGAGAGAGAGAGAGAGAGAGAGGATGACAAGAAAAAGAAAGGAGGAAACGAAGAGATAAGGAGAGAACGAATGAGGAAAGGAAAGGATGAGAGAGAGAGAGAGAGAGAGAGAGAGAGAGAGAGAGAGAGAGAGAGAGAGAGAGAGAGAGAGAGAGAGAGAGAGAGAGAGAGAGATGGCAAGGAAAAAAAAGGAGGAAACGAGGGGGTAAGGAGAGAACCAATGAGGAAAGGAAGGGATAGAGGAGAATAAATGAGAAAAGGAGAGATAGAGAGAGGATGAATTAGGCAAGAAACAGGAGTAAAAATATATACAGGAAGGTCAGCTGCGAAGAAAAGAAGAGAAATTGCAAGATTGTATGAAGGAAGGAAGGAATATGAGAGATTGGAAGAATGAAGGAATGAAGACTTGAGTTAGGAAAGTGACAGAAATTGGTTGAAAATTCGAAAACCAAAGAGATGTGAGAAAACGAGGGAATAAGAAAGACAGTGATATGGTGACTTAATGAGAAAATCTTTAAAGACTAAAAGATTTATAGGAGAGAAGAGGAGGATAAGGAGAGAAAAAAAAGGGCGGGAGAAGAAAATAGCTGAGATAAGAGTGAAGGTTTTGAGAAGAGTAATGGAGAGTGAGGAGAGGCTGATGAAAAGTGAATGAGTAGGTAGGGAGGGAGGATTGGAAAAAGCCGGAGGGGAGAGGGAAGAAGGGCGGGAAAGAGGGAGAGAGGGGAAAAGAGTAAGGAGGAAGGGAAGAAGGAAGAAAGGAAGGGAAGGAGAGAAAAAAGCAAAAAGGAAGGGAGGAAAGAGAGAAGAGAGCAAAGAATGACGAGAGGGAAGGAGAGAGGGAATAAAAATCATGAAAAGAGAATGGGAAAGAAGGTAAGAGGAAAGAAAGGTGGATGGAAAGAAGGGAGGGAGGGAACGAGGGAGGGAGGGAAGGAGCGAATGAATGAGGGAGGTAAAGTGTGTGAGTAGAAAAGACAGAGAAACCAGGTAAAAGTGAGGTGACGGGTGGGGGTAAGGTGTGTGAGGGGTAAGGGATAAGAGACAGGTGGGGAAAGGTGTGGTGGTGTGAGGGGTGAATGATAGGTGTGGTGTTGGATGGGGTGAAAGGTGAGAGTGAGGTGTGTGAGAGATGAAGGGTGAGGGACAGATGGGGTGACTGTCGGAGGTAGAGTGTGTGGGGGTGAAAAACAGGGTGGCAGGTATGGGGTGCGGGTGTGTGAGGGATGGGTTGACAGGCGGGGGATAGGATGTGTAGAGGGGTGAGACGGCTAGGCTGGGTGATGGGGGTGAGAGAGGGAGTTGGGCAAGTAGGGGTAGATGAGGGGGAAGAACCAAGTGTGGGGCAGGGAGGAGAGAAGGGAAGGGAGAGAGACGGGTGGGGGTGATAAGCGAGAGGAAGAGATAGTCAGGGGGAGGAGGAAGGGGAGAAACAGGGGGAGGGGTGGTGAGACGACGTGAGAGAGGGAGGGGGAGAGACAGGTCAGGGGTGAGGGAGGGGGAGAGACCGGTCAGGGGGTGAGGGAGGGAGTCTGGTTAATTGTGGAGTGTTTGAGCTTCGTCAGTCAGGTGTCAGGGGGAAGAATAGCCAAGTCTCCCTACACAACACAGGCTCGACAGGGTGCGACACATGCCTCTCTCCCTTTCCTCCCTCCCTCCAGCGATTCTCTCTCTCTCTCTCTCTCTCTCTCTCTTTCTCCTCTACCGTCCTACACTTTCCTTCCTCCCTCACCCTACTCTGTATGTGTGTGTGTGTGTGTGTGTGTGTGTGTGTGTGTGTGTGTGTGTGTGTGTGTGTGTGTGTGTGTGTGTGTGTGTGTGTCTCGCTCTCTCTCTTCACTTTCTCCCTCCCTCTTTCTCTTCTACCGTCCTACACTTTCCCTCCTCCCTCACCCTACTGTGTGTGTGTGTGTGTGTGTGTGTGTGTGTGTGTGTGTGTGTGTGTCTCTCTCTCTCTCTCTCTCTCTCTCTCTCTCTCTCTCTCTCCGTCGGAACGCGTGATAAGCAATAACAATCATTCAGAAATTCCTCGTTTGACAGAGTGTTGGGGGAGAGATGAGGGTGAGGGAGAGGGGAGAAGGGAGAGAAGAGAGAGAGAGAGGGAAGAAGGGAGGAAAGTGAGAGACGAGGAGGAAAGAAACAAGAAGAGGAGAAGGGAGGAAATGGAGAGAGAAGGAGAGAATGGTAGAGAAAGAGAGAGGGGAGAAAATGGGAGAGACTATGGGAGAGACTAATGAAAAGATAGATGATGAAAAAGGAAAGAGAGAGAGAGAGAGAGAGAGAGAGAGAGAGAGAGAGAGAGAGAGAGAGAGAAACAGGAAGGAAAGGAGAAGAATAAAAGAAAGAAGAGAGGGAAGAGAAGAGAGATATCGGAAGGAATAGAAAAATGGATAGAGATGAGGGTGAGGGAAGGAAAGAGGGAAGAGGAAGGTGGGAGAGAGGGTAGAGGAAAGTAGGGGAAAGGGAAGGTTCATCAGGACTATATTTAACCTCTCCAGTTAGAAAAGTCTCCCTTAAGTGGAATAAGTGGATTAGAATTGCTTAGAGCTGGTAAGAATTGACAAATATAATATGTTACTAGATTCAGCAGTTTATCATCGTGTCTTATATTTCTGTTTTTGTTTGTGGTCTTTTATTTCACACTTTTCTTTTTAACATTTCATACTCCCATGCCTACTGAGAGAACGAAAGCGTCCTTGTATTCTGGTCTAATTTCATCAATGTTATCACCTTTTTTTTTTGTGGTCAGTAGGAACAGTTTGTCAGATTTTCGTCCTGATCTTGTCATTTAGTGTTTTTGTAATCCCGTGGACAGGCAGTTGGAGGGACAGAATATGAACTGATAAATAGATAGAAAAGAGAGAGAGAGAGAGAGAGAGAGAGAGAGAGAGTTTGAGATGCAGAACACGGATGTCGGGCTGATGAAACAATGGGACAATGATGGAAGGGAAGGGGAAGAGGAATAAAGGGAGCGAAGAGAAGAGTGGAAGACCTGAGAGAAGGGAGGGTTTAAATTATATATATATATATATATATATATATATATATATATATATATATATATATATATATATATATATATATATATGTGTGTGTGTGTGTGTGTGTGTGTGTGTGTGTGTGTGTGTGTGTGTGTAAAACATAACAGACGACATTCAACACAGTCCACAGATATATGGGGATGTGACAAAAAAAAGTACTGAGTGATCTTGCATGTGAGGTGGAGCTGTTTCTGGAAGCTTCAGTGACTGTGGACGACTTCATTGGGAATTATGTCTGAAGTTTTCATAGCTTTGTACCAGTACTTTTTCTCCCCTAAATCCTACCTCTCGCTACCGTTTATGCGGCAGTCTGGGTTGCGATGATGATATACGGTATCGATATATGCAGGGTTTCCCGGAACATGACGTATTAATTGCGGCAGGTGATTCAAGCGCTGATTCGGGGTTTTAAAAAATGCCATATCAACGTGGGTCAAATTATCTGTTGTTACGGAGATACAATTACTGATGACATTATGGGTGAATTTTGAGGCAGAAGATTTTCGCCGCTAAAAACATCAATAACTCTAGCTCCATAACGGCTGAGAAGTGGCCCCTTGTTGATATACAATGTTTGTTATACTCAAAATGAACCCTACACCACTTCCTGAAGATAGTAGGTCAAATTTCGGGACACCCAGTATAGCAGTCTATCTGTCTGTCTGTCTGTCTATGAGAGAGAGAGAGAGAGAGAGAGAGAGAGAGAGAGAGAGAGAGAGAGAGAGAGAGAGAGAGAGAGAGAGAGAGAGAGAGAGAGACTAGAGGAAGCAATTAGAGAGATTACACTCAGGTCTAGTCAGCCGTTTCACTTTCTCAACAGTATCTCTCTCCCTCACCCTCTCTCTCTCTCTCTCTCTCTCTCTCTCTCTCTCGTCAAGGACACGCTCACTGATAACGCAAGATAAGAAACCGATCAGGCTTCCCCAAGAGGAGCAGCGAAACGTACTGAAAACGAGCGATGAAAAATGAAGATAAAACAGAACTTCAACATAGACTAAGGAAGTTATAATGGATATATTTACTGATATCATATTGCTTCGGCGTGTGTCAGTATGTTTAATTAAATTTTTACATCTAAACTGTTATATTTTATTTCTGATGCTTCTTCGTATTGGTTATCTTTTCATGACCAGTTTCTCTCTATAGTCTGCTTTCCGATTGCCATTTCTGTGCCGTGCCGTGTGTGTGTGTGTGTGTGTGTGTGTGTGTGTGTGTGTGTGTGTGTGTGTGTGTGTGTGTGTGTGTGTGTGTGTGTGTGTGTGTGTGTGTGTGTCTTCTCCCTCCCCTTTCATTCTTCCCGTTTTCCTGTTAGTATACCTTTTTCTCTTCCATTTCCTCTTCCCTACTTTTTTAGTCTGCAACTATTTCATCACTTTCTCTTTTCTGTTTCCCCGATCTTTATTTTAATCTCTCTCTCTCTCTCTCTCTCTCTCTCTCTCTCTCTCTCTCGTTTAATCTTGCCGTATCCCTCCCCTTGCTCCCTCCGTGTCCCTCCGTGTCCATTCATCTCTCCCTCAGTGTCCCTCCCTTCATTTCTCTCTCTCTCTCTCTCCCTCTCTCTCTCGTTATTTTTATTTTCTCTCCTTCCTTTTATTGTCTTTAGTTATTCCTGCTTTTTTTTTCCATTCTGTACCCTGTAGTTCCCATTTGTTACTGTAATTTTTTTGTCATACACAGTCATGCATATACACGTTGTCCCTCTCACACACACACACACACACACACACACACACACACACACACACACACACAAGTAAATCGAGTAAGAGCATATTTCCTTCGCTGTTTATTTTACGAGATGTATAATTTATCGTTTCTCTTTCATTTTCTTCCCCTCTTGCCCTCTCACCTCCTTACCTGCTCATTCTTCACACCTTCATCCATTGCTCGTCTCTCCATTTTCTTTCATCGTTCCCGCTCCTCACTCACTCACCCCCTTATCTGCTCGTCCCTCATACTCTCAACCATTACTTATATTCTTACTGCTCGCTCCTGGAAGTCTCGGTGCCTTAGGAGGCTCAAAAGCATCTGTCTTACGGGCTTTCTCTTGCCGTCTCCACTCTCTCCCTCATCTCTACAACCCCTCCCACTTCCTCTCACTCCCTCTCCTTCCTCCCTTCCTTCCTCCCTCTCAGTATCCTTCTTCCCACCCCTCTTTCTTCTCCCTTCATTTCTGTTTCCCTTTCCCCTTTATCTGTTTCTTTCCCTCCTCCACTTTCCCCCCCTCCGTAACCCCCCCCTTGTTGTCCCCCTCCACCTTGTCTCTCACTCCTCCATCTCCTTCCATTTTCTCTAATCTCTTACCTCTATGTCTTTCTTCCCTCACGTTGTTTCCGTATCTCATTTACTCCTCCCTTTTTCCTCTCACATGCTCCCTCTTCCTACCTTTTTTCCTCTTTCCATATTACCCCCATCATATATTCTTATTCTCTTTTCTCTGTCACATTCATAATTCTTATTCTCTTCCCTTACTTATTCTCCCATCTTCCCTCTCCACTTCTCCAAACTCATCTCTTTTTCCTCTCTTCTTTTTCCCCGTTTTTTCCTTCCCTCATTCTTCCCTCCTCTCCCCCTCTCCTAGTCCTCTTTTCCCTATCCCCCTCTTTTAATTTGTTTCTTCATCCCTTCCCACACCTCACCCCCTCCCCAGTCCTAGCCATCTTCCCCCTCCATCCTCCACCTCCCATTTCTCCACCATCTCTTCTCCGCATTCCTCCCCTTATGCCTCCCAATTCCCTTCTTTCCCTCCCCCCATTTCTATCCATCTCGTACTCATCCTTCTCTCTTCTCTGCTCTTCCGCATTACTGCATCATCACCTACTCCGGCCTCTCTTCTCTTCCCTGCCCATGCCTACCGCACATCCCCTTCCCTCTTTCCTCAGCCATACTCCCTCTCTCCCTCCCCACCTCTTCCTATCTCTACCCCTCTCCGTTCCTTTTCATATCCCGCTTCCTCCTCCTTTCTCACCCCTACCCAGTCGTCCCCATAACCCCCTCCCTCGTCCGTTCTCCCCCCTCCCCATTCTTCCCCATCTTCCCATTACCTCCCCTCTCTCTCCCCTGCCTCATTCAGCTCCCACCTTCTCCCTCCGTCCTCTATTTTCTCCCCCTTCCATTCCTCCCCTATCTTCCCCTCCTACGGCGGGCGTCCCTCTCCCAGTCCACCTTTTTCCCCACCCCAGTTTTTCTTCCTCTTTTCTCCCTCCCTTCCCCTCGCCCTTTCTTTTGCTCCCCACCCTTTTTCCCCTTCCTCTCTCCCCCTCCCTCCCTATTCCACCTTTCTCCCTCCCATTACCTCCCCGCCCTTCCTTTCACTCCTATCTCTTTTTTTATTTTCTCCTCCCCCTCTCCCCATCCTTCCTACCTTTTCCCCCCGCCCCCTTCCCTCCCCGCCCCCTTCTCCTCCCCCACTTCTCCCTCCCCTCCCCTCCTTTCCCCTCCCCTCCCCTCCCCATCATCCAGGCTACAAAGGGGCCGACAGCTGGAACAAATGGCGAACCGGCCTTGTTTGCCTATAAAGTCACCCACCTCTTTTTACTCTCTCTCTCTCTCTCTCTCTCTCACCGTCTATCTAATTATTTCTCTCCGTATCTCTCCAGCCTAGGTTTGCCACATTTGTTTCTTTCTTTTTCAGCAATCATCTGTTTTGCCTTCTGTCAGCTCTGTGTTTTCCATCTGTGTGTGTGTGTGTGTGTGTGTGTGTGTGTGTGTGTGTGTGTGTGTGTGTGTGTGTGTGTGTGTGTGTGTGTGTGTGTGTGTGTGTGTGTGTGTGTGTGTGTGTGTGTGTGTGTGTGTGTGTGTGTGTGTGTGTACTGGGCCGTGTTTGCTTTCTTCATGCCTCATTTTTTTTTTCTCTCTCTCTCTCTCTTTACTTCTTTTTCCCTTCATTTTTTCTTCCTCTTCTTGGTCTCTCTTTTTCATTTTTTTTGTCTTTATATTTTTTTTTTTTCAATTTGGCAGGATCGGTATTTGCTCCGCTTTTGTTGCATCTTGCCGTTCTTCTCAATTTCCCTTTGTCTGTCTGTCTGTCTGTCTGTCTCTGTCTGTCTGTCTCTCTCTCTCTCTCTCTCTGCCAGTAATCAACACCATCAATTTTGAGACGCTATGTATGTGTATATAAACTGAATCTCTTTTTAAGAATAGGAAAATACTGGAAAATACTCACTTAGGCAAATCACTGCGACTAGTAGACATAGATTTCATAGACAGATTATAAATAAGGACGATATATTAAACACCTTTCGAAATGTATCACTAATTGTATTTGAAATTTAGATTTTTTTTTATGTGCAATTAATCATATCATTGTCTTAAAAATAATTGTGATTTACTGTATATATATAATGAGAGAAAATTGGGTATTGCTTTTATATTACACACACACGCACACACGCGCGCACTATTAGACACACACACACACACACACACACACACACACACACACACACACACACACACACACACACACACACACACACACACACACACACACACACACACACACACACACACACACACACACACACACACACACACAGACAGAGAGAGAGAGAGAGAGAGAAGAGAGGCGAAAAGAAAAAAAAAAGAGAAAGAAAAAGCGAGAATGATAATGATGATGACGCCACGCTCTTCATTTTCTTGGCCTACCAAAATATTCCCTCTTTTCTCAATCCCTCAATCCCCCCCTCCCTCCTTGTGGTGCTCTCTATGTATATTACCTAGAGTGGACCACGCAGACCCATACACCTTTTTTTTTACCTGGGAGAAATTAATTAAGAATACCTTGATTGAATGACGGGAGGCGGTGGAGAGGTGGTGGGGAGGGAGAGGCGGTGGTGGGGGGTGAATATGGATTGGAGGGAGATTTCAGGAGGTATGGAGAGGATGCTGGAAGGAACTGAGGTGGAGGGAAGGTAAAGGAACGTGTAGGGGTGGAGGGGAGATATTGAGAGGTGGAGGAAAGATGGAGGTGGTGGAAGGGATAAGAGGTGGAGAGGTGGAGGGTCGTGCATAGGGGTGGGGGTACAGCGGAAGTGGAGAGGGAAGTGGAGGGGGAAAGGGCAGGTGGAGGGACGGGTGGAGAGACAGATGAGATAAATTTGGGTGAGGAGTTAGAGAGTTAGGGTGATGGAGATGATGATGATGAAGATGGAGTGGTGGTGATGGAGAGGATGGTGACGGGAATGGTAGTGTGGTGGTGATGGTGATGGGGATAGTCGTGTGGAAGATGACGGTGATGGTGTAGTTGTGAAGATGGTGGTGATAGAGATGGAGGTAATGGAGGTGGTGGTGATAGGGACAGATGGTGATGCAGATGTAGGGGGAGAGTTTAGCTGTAGGGGACGAAGAGTTAAAGGTCTGAGAGTAACTAATGGCAGCTGTGGTGGCATTACTTGTGGTACTTGTGATGACTGTGGGTGTGGCTGTGGTGGTAGTGGTAGTTATGGTGTCGGCAGCAGTTTGTAGTAGTGGTATGGTCTTTTTACCTTAACTTGGCCCAGATTTCCCTCCTTTTGTAGCTTAAATGACGTAGCTCAGTGGCAAAAAAAAATCAATACTGCGACTCTCCATCCTTTCCATAGCACTTCCTCGTGACTAGCATCATGTTCAAGTGTTTATATGCTGTTATGATTCTGCATTCAGGATGGAGAGATGGTAATTTTAGGCCAAGTTAGAGTAAAAGGAGTATAGTTCTAATTTGCCATCTAACAAACTGACTCTAGAATATGATGCTAGTCACGAAGAAGTATTATGGAAAGGATGTAGAGCGGCTGAGTAATCTTTTAAGATACGGATGTACGTGAGTTAAGCTCCAAAAGGAAGAAAATTTGAGCCAAGTAAAGGTGAAAGGAGTATAATCGTGGTGGATGTGTTTGGTCCCTCTAGTTCTTTAACCTGACAAAAGATCCCTAACCCCTTCCAGCTCAGGTGATGGCCAGGTGTAGTCAGATGAAGGTAAATTTGACTAGTAACCAAGGAGACTCATTCGTACTTCATAACTAAGGTTCATAAAATTTCAAGCAACCTCGACCTTGTATTTAAGTTGTGAGAGTGACCCGGTTCCGCAAGATGAAAACGAACAGATTATAGGGGTTGTTGTGGTGTTAATGTATATAGCAGTTATGGTGGTAGTGGTTGTGGTAGTTGTGGTAGATGAAGTGGTTGTGTAGGTGTTAATATGAGTTCTAGTGGGCTTAGTAGAGGTGACAGTGTTCTTTCTTGTGGTAGTTGTGGTTGTGGTAGCCGTGTTAATAGGTGCGGTAATTGTGATTGTTGTGTTTGTCTGTAGTGCAAGTTGTGGTGTTAGTGTGTGATAGTTGTGGTTGTGCTAGTCGTAATGGATGGTGTTGTGGTAGTTGTGGTGGTAGTGGTGGTGTTACAAGCAAGCTGTAGTGGTCTTAGTAATGGTAGCTATGGTCTCCTTTGATGGTAGTGCTTGTAATGGGAATGGGTGTGGTCTTTATGGTAGTTATGGTTGTTGTGGTGGTGGTTGTGGTGGTAGTTGTGGTGGTGGTGGTAGCTGTGGTAGTTGTGGTAAGTGCTGATCCTGTCGGCTACCCCCGTGACTCTGAGAACTTGAGATTGGATGAGCATCTTAGCCTGCCTTCCTTCGTTCCTTCCTTCCTTCCCTCCTCCTTCCATTCATCTATTCTTCTTCCTTTCCTTCCCTCTTCTTTCACTCCTTCCTTCTTTTTCATCCATCCATCCATCCATCCGTCCATCCTTCCTTCCTTCCTTCCCTCCTCCTTCCATTCATCCATTCTTTTTCCTTTCCTTCCCACTTCTTTCACTCCTTCCTTCTTTTTCATCCATCCATCCATCCATCCATCCATCCTTCCTTCCTTCCTTCCCTCCTCCTTCCATTCATCCATTCTTCTTCCTTTCCTTCCCTCTTCTTTCACTCCTTCCTTCTTTTTCATCCATCCATCCATCCATCCATCCATCCTTCCTTCCCTCCTCCTTCCATTCATCCATTCTTCTTCCTTTCCTTCCCTCTTCTTTCACTTCTTCCTTCTTTTTCATCCATCCATCCATCCATCCATCCTTCCTTCCTTCCGTATATTACGTACTGAATGAATTCGTACATGTATATTTTTAGCCTCACTAATGTTTACTATTTGTTTTCGTGTCTCTTATGGACGAATTTTAGTAATATATTTCATTCAAGCAAACACCAGACGATTTTGCTAAGCTGACAGAAATCCTTGTGGTGAAAAGGTTATGTGTATCTCTCTCTTATCTCTCTGGTATGGGTATTTAATCTGTCTCCGGTATCTCTCTGTTATGGACATTTAATCAAACTCTCAGGTATCTCTCTGCTACGAGTATGTAATCTCTTTCTCATATCTCTCGCTGTTAAGGGCACATTAAGGCCTTTTATTTTGGCGATTAATAGTCGACATTATTAATCCCAAAGAAACCCTCAGTCAAAAGGTTAAAGTGAGCATTAGTAAGGGGTAAATAAAACACAGTATTGTCTTCAGTTTGCTTTATTATTTACTTTATTAAATTATTATATATTGTCTTCAGTTTGCTTTATTATTTACTTTATTAAATTATTATATATTATTCACAACTCACATAAACTTACTAGCTGCGTTTTTTTTTTTAACCCACAGCTTTCATTTATTTACTTACATTATTATTATTATTATTATTATTATTATTATTATTATTATTTACGATATATACACAACGCATACCCTAACAAAGTGCTATTTATTGGACCGGCAACGTTTTGATAGGTGCAATGAATTATAAACTGCTGCACTATGACTATTTCACAGTGCCCCCTCCCCCCCCACTCTCTCTCTCTCTCTCTCTCTGGCTAACTTGTTATCCTAACTCCCCCTTCACTAGCTTCAGTTGGTTCCCTCCCTCTTTTCCCTCTCGTTACGGTCAGGCCTGCTCTCCTCTCCTCTCTCTCACTCTCTTTTGTTGTTGTCCTTTCTCGTTTTCTCTCTCCCGCCCTTCAACACCCTCCCTCCCTCTCCCTCCCCCCCCCTCGCTCTCTCTCTAGCAGTAATTCTTTTCTCCCACTTCAACTCTCAGTGTTTTCGTTTCCCCTCTCTGTTACATTCCTCCTCTTTCACTAACTCTCCTTCCTCTTCTTTATAACCGCCCCTCATTCTCACTTGCTTTTGCTCTGTCTCTCTTTGCCTGTGTTTGTCTGTGCCACTGTCTCTGTATTTATTTTCAGCCTCTGTTTCTTAGTTCATGATTCTGCTTCTGTCTCTCTTCACTTTGTTTTTATGTCTGTCCTTCTGGCTTTGTAAATACATTCTCTGTGTTTCTGTCAGTATTTTTTTATCTGTATCCTTGTTCTATGTTCATCTCTGTCTCTATGTCTTTCTCCCTGTCACACACTTTCTCTTCTCTCTCCTCCCCATCCAACAAATAGTTTTTTCAACTTTTGTTTTTATTATCTCGCTTAGTCTCTCTTTTCACATCCTTTTCTTTCACATCTCTCCTTCATTCCGCCTTTGTTTTCCTCCCAATCTCCCATTTTCCAGATATATATATATATATATATATATATATATATATATATATATATATATATATATATATATATATATATATATATATCATGCTTCCTCTTCCCCAGGTATCAATCTCTCTCTCTCTCTCTCTCTCTCTCTCTCTCTCTCTCTCTCTCTCTCTCTCTCTCTCTCTCTCACATATTGTTCAATAAATCGGACTCTTTTTTATTTTGGCATTTTAAACATTCTCTGTCTGTCTGTCTGTCTGTCTGTCTGTCTCTCTCTCATTTCAGGTTCACTAACTGTCTCTATCACTCATTCTATCGCGCTAAACAATTCTTTCTCTCTTCCCCTCATTCACTAACATTCTTCCTCTCCCTGTCTCCCTTTCCACCCCTCTTTCTCTCACTTTTCCCCTCCCTTCCTATCTCTGTCTCTTATTCTCTTCCTTTCTCTCTCTCCAACTCTATAACTCTTCCCTTCCCACGTCTGTCTCTGTCTGTCTCACATTGAACCTCTTCTTTCTCTCTGTTTCTCTACCTCCCCTTCTCTTTATCTCTCCCCTCCCCCTTTCCCTTCTCTTTATCTCTCCCCTCCCCCTTTCTCTTCTTTTTATCTCTCCCCTCCCCCTCTCCCTTCTCTTTATCTCACCCCCTCCTCCTCTATCTCTGTCTCCTTTCCTCCCATTCTCTCTCTGTCTTTTTTTTTCCCTCCCTTTCCCCTTCTCTCTCCCTCCCCTCGCTCTCCCTCTCACTGACTAACGTTGGTTCGTCCAGTCGTCCGGAAAATTAAACTCTCAGTGACATACAGCCCAGCGGAGAGAGAACTATTAGAGGCCAGTTATGTATGTAAATGTTTATGGCGGCGAATATTTACGCACACAGACGCACACGATGTTTACAGGGGGCGAGACGCATGCGCACACACGCGGGTGGAAGGTATATACACTGGGGATAGCGTTTAGTGTCTCTTTGCCCAGGTCATATGCTCGACTGGGTGAGTTAGTGAAATGTGGGTGGAGATATGCGTAGGGTTTTTTCGTTGTTTCGTTATTTTTCTTTTTTTCTTTTTGAGAGAGAGAGAGAGAGAGAGAGAGAGAGAGAGAGAGAGAGAGAGAGAGAGAGGCGGAGTGAGTTGTCCGTGGCGTATTTTGCTTCCATTTTTTTTAGGCGTGGGATACGAGGGGTAGTTTATCGTGTGGGTGTTGAAATGTGGGAACAGCTATACTCTTTTCACTTCAAGCTGGCCTAAATATATCTCTCCATCTCGAATCCTGAGCCATAACAAGAGATTAACACTAGAAATATGATGCTAGTCACGAGGAAGTGCTAAGGAACTATATCACTCCGCCTCCAAATTTCCTCCCTCCTTCCTTTTCGTTTTCTTGCATCTCCTCTTCCAGTCACACCCCTTCTTGCTGTTTATTCCTCCTCATCCTCGGGCTCCCTCTCCTCCCATTTTGATTTTCCTCTTCCCTCCTTCTTTTCCGTTTTCCATATCATCCCATCTTTTTCTGATTTACATTTTTATCCACTACTCCCTTGGATCTAATCGTGACCTTTTTTTTTTTCTCCAGATTTTAAAGTATCGATTATTTTTTATCCCTCATCCTCTTGCCCTTTCGCTCCCTTCCTCCCTTGTATTCTGACCTTTCTTTCCTATTCTTTTTTTTATTCTCCCTTTCTCATATTCTCACGCCTCTCCCTTTTCTTTGGATGTTTTGGTGACCTTTTCCACGTTTTAAAATATCGACCTTTTTCTCTTCCTTTTCTCCTGCCCTTTGACTCTCTTCCTCTCCTGTCTTCTGCCCTTTGTTTCTTTCCTACTCCCCCTGTGTGCCCTTTCCTTCTCTCCCCCTCAACCACTGCTCCATAACTTTTTTTTTTTTTTTTTTTTTTTTAATGCTGGTTGACTTCTCTTGTATATTTGCTTAATTATGTTCCTTTCTTTACACCTCCTTACGCTGTCCCCCCCCCTCTCTCTCTCTCTCCTCCTCCTCCTCCTCCTCCAATCCTTAACTCCTTCCTATCCATCCTTCCTTCTTTCCAATCCTCCATATAAACCGCCATTCTCATTCCCATATTGCTCCTCATTCTTCACCCCTATTGCATTCTTCCGCCAGACAACCAACCTCTCCTCCTCCTCCTCCTCCTCCGCTTCCTTCCTTCCGTCCTTCCTTTCCTCTCTTCTTCTCTTTACCATCATCCCTCCCTCTCCTCCACCGCATCCTTCTCTCTTTACATACTCTCTTTATTCTTCTTTTTAATCCACGTATTCTTGTACTTATTTCCAATCTGTTTTTTTGTCATTGCATTTCACATCCCCCCCTCTCTCTTTCTCTCTCTGTCTGTCTGTCTGTCTGTCTGTCTCTCTCTCTCTCTCTCTCTCTCTCTCTCTGTCTTAACCACTATCCTCATTCACTTTTTCCAGCCCTCCTTTCTTCTCCTTCCTTTAATTTCTCCCCATTCAAACTGTCAGCTGTCACTATCCTATCTTTCTGCCTTTTTTTTTTTCGTCACCCCAACTGCATTCCTTGACCAGGCATACCGTGCCATCTCTCTTCCTCCTCCTCCTCTTCCTCCTTCCCTTTCTTTCTTCATATCTTCTCTTCCTCCTCCTCCTCCTCCTCCTCTCTCCTCTCGACTGTTTCATCCTTGTCTCTCCACATCCTGTTCCTCTTTATCTCTGTCTCTCCCACTCACCCATAATTTCTCATTTGATTTTATACATTTTATTTCCCTCACTTTCTGTCGTTTCTTTATTTCTCTCTTGAGTCCGTTCCAATTTCTCTTTTCCTCTCTTTCTCTTACCTTATCTGATTCTCCCTCTCTCCCTCTCCCTTTCCCTCTTCTCCTCTTCCTCCTCCCCGGTTCCCTCCCATAAGTTCCCTTCTCTCACTCTCCATCTCTTCTTCCCTCAGTTTCTCTCCTCCCTCTTCAACTCTTCCATTCCTTTATATTTCGCCTCTCTCCTTTATTCCTTTTCATCACCCTTCCTCCTCTCATTCTCACTTCTCTTTTCCATTTTTCTTATTTTTTCTTCTCTCTCTCTCTCTCTCTCTCTCTCTCTCTCTCTCTCTCTTATCCTTCCTCCAGTATTTCTTTCCCTCCCTCATCCTGCCTTCTTTGTTTCTCTTCTGTGTCCTCTTTTCCCCTTCTTTCGCTCATTCCCTCCTTCCTCATTCTTACTTTTCTCTTCCGTTTCTCTATTTTAAACCTTCCTCCTTTTTGTTTCTCCTTCCTTCCTTCCTCATTTTTTCTCCTCTGTTTCTCCCTTTCCTTCCTCCTTCCTTCTCTCATTCCCTCCTGCCTCATTCTCTCTCTTCCTCCCCTCCCATTTCTCTGCTTCCTTCCCCATCCTTCCCCCTCACTCCCCTTTCCTTCTATATTTTTCTTCCGTTTCTCCGTTTTCCTTCCACCCTCTCGTCACTTCTTTCTTCGTCATTCTTTCTCTACCTGTCTTCTCCCTCCCATTCCATCCCCTCTCTCCTTCCCCTCCCTCTCCTTCCATTCCTTCCCTCCTTCCCCTCTTCCTCCCTTCCCTCTCCTATAATTTCCCTCCTTCCCCTCTTCTTCCCCTCCCTCTCCTCTTCTCCTTCCCTCATTCTTTCTCTCTTCGTTCCCCCTCTCCTTCCGTCCCTCCCTCCTTCTTTCCCCTTTCCTTCCTTCCCTCCTTCCCTCCCCTTCTCCCCACCTCCTGCCTCTCCCTGCCAACAGATAAATTCTTAAGGACTTCAATTGCCATTCCTTTGCTCTAAAATTCTTCCTGTTTTCGGTGATAGGCTCATTTTGTGGCCTCGAAGGGTGAAATGATGGTGGTGGGTGTGATAGTGGTGGTTGTGGTAGTTGTGGTACTGGTGGTGTTTGTGGTAGTTTAGGTAGTGGTGGTGGTTGTGGTAATTGTGGTAGTGGTGGTGGATGGTGGTAGAACCGTAGAGGTGGTGGGGACAAAATAGATGTGTAAGGAAGAAATGTTGGTGGTGGGTGTGGTGGTAGTTGTGGCTGTAGTGGTAGTTGTGGTGGATGGTGGTTGATGTGGTAGTAGGGATGTATAAGAGTAGAAGGGTGAAATGATGGTGGTGAAGGTGGAAGTGGTAGTTGTGAGGGATGATGGTAGTTGTGGTAGTGGGGATGTGGGGAAGGGTGAAATGCTGCTGCTGAGGGTTGGAAGGGAAATGGTGGTAGTAATGGTAGTAGTTGTGGTGGTGGTAATTATGGTAGTGGGAAGGTGTTGAAGGGTGAAATGATGGTAGTGGGGAGAGAATGGCTGTTGTGGTAGATCTCGTAGTGGTGACAGAGGTGGTAGTAATAAGGATAAGAAACAGAGAGAGAGAGAGAGAGAGAGAGAGAGAGAGAGAGAGAGAGAGAGAGAGAGAGAAGAAAAACAAAAATATAAGAAAAATACAAAACAGAAAATCCACTATGCTAAGACCAAAAACATAAATACTCGTTATTATTTTCTCTCCGCCTACGATAAAAAAAAAATGGGAGGGGGGCACTCCTAGAACGTGGAATAATACTGAATCACTTGGAATAAATTTTAGAGCAATATTAGCAGTTTTTCGTTAATTATAGACGGAATAATAGTGAAATAATTAGGAAAACACATAAGATAAATAACTCTTTTCTAACAGACTTAAATACTCGTAATAATAATAATAATAATAATAATAATAATAATGATAATAATAATAATAATTGTAATTGTAATAATCCATCCATCCATCCATCATCCAATCCTACGTTGCCCCATGAGGAGCGTAGGAGTCCGGGGCTAGGCAAGTTGGTCCTGACATTTAAGATGAGAGTGAAATAATAATAATAATAATAATAATAATAATAATAATAATAATAATAATAGGAACAGTAATAATAATAATAATAATAATAATAATAATAATAATAATAATAAAAACAGGCGTGGGGAAATAGATAAATGGGAGGCTCTGGAGTAAAATGATTGTTCAGAAAAATCCAAAGACTCTAGAGGAAGGGATTAAAAATATTCAACATCTTAAAAAAAAAAAATAATAATAATAATAGAAACCAGACTAAAAATCCCTCCATCATCCAGTCTTCTTTTGCCCCATCAAGAGCGTAGGGGCCCTGGGCTAGGCTGCTCAGTCCCGGCATTTAAGGGGAAGGTGAAAATGAAAAGGAAACCCGAGAGAAAAAAAAAAACGCACTCGAATTTCATAAACCTGACAAAAATACAAAATCAAGGAAAAACACACAAAAAACACGAAAAAACTTGAATTTCTTAAAGAAGAGAAAAATACAAAACCAAGGGGAAAACAAACACACACACGAAAGAACACGAAAAAACCTGAATTTCTTAAAGAAGACAAAATTACAAAACCAAGGGGAAAACACACACACACAAAAAAAAAAAACGAAAAAACTTCAAATTAGAAAATAAAAACACAAAATCAAGGGAAAAAAAACACGAAAAAAACACGAATTTCATAAAGGAGACAAAAAATACAAAAGCCAGGAAAAACACCGAAGGAAAAAAAAAACATCCACGAGGAATATGTCTCCGGCAGCCGAGGAAAGAGAGAAAAAAAAACATCTTTCATATTTTTCCTGCTCACATATTTTTCTCTCCCCCTTCAATGGAGAGAGATTTTTTCCCCCTTTCCTTCTGCAGACATAAAAGTTTTGCACTTGAAGGGAGCAGAAGAAGAGACATCGGGTTGGAGGGCCAGTTTTCAATCTTGTACATGGAGGAAGGAAGGAAGGAAGGAAGGAAGGAAGGAAGGAAGGAAAGAAGGAAGGAAGGCCGTCAAGAATATGAAGAATAGAAGAAGAGACAGTAAGTTAGAGCGCCAGTTTTCAATCTTGTACATGGAGGAAGGAAGGAAGGAAGGAAGGAAGGAAGGAAAGAAGGAAGGAAGGCCGTCAAGAATATGAAGAACAGAAGAAGAGACAGTAAGTTAGAGCGCCAGTTTTCAATCTTGTACATGGAGGAAGGAAGGAAGGAAGGAAGGAAGGAAAAAATGGACATCGGGTTGAAGGTCCAGTTTTCAATCTTATACATGAAGGAAGGAAGGAAGGACGGAAGGAGGAAGAAGAGAGGAGAGGGAAGGAGGAAGGAAGGAAAAAAGGGACATCGGGTTGAAGGTCCAGTTTTCAGTCTTGTACATGGAGGAAGGAAGGAAGGAAGGATGGAGAGGAGAGGCAACGGGTTGGAGGCCCAGTTTTCCATCTTGTACATGGAGGAAGGAAGGAAGGAAAGAAAAAGGAGATAGATAGATAGATAAATAGATAAAGAGAGAGAGAGAGAGAGAGAGAGAGAGAAGTAGCAGAAAAATGCACACAAGAATAAAAAGAGAGAGTGAGAAAAGACGGGAAGAGGAAATTCGAGAAGAACGTCGTGAAAAAGATGAAAATAAATAATGACAAAACAGAATAAAGGAGAGTATGAAAGACTAGGGAAAGATTAGGAAGGAAAAAAGGAAGAGCAGGAAGACAAAGAACAATAAAGAAGGTGGATGGAGAAAGAGAAGAGGGGGAGGAAAGGAGGGAGGGAGGACGAAAATAAAGAAGGGAGAAGGAAATAGGAAGGGAGGGAGGGAGGGAGGGAGGGAGGGAGGGAGGGAGGGAGGAAGGAAGGAAGGAAGGAAATAAAGAATGAAGGAAAGCGAAGGAGGGAGGGAAGGGAGAAGAAAATAAAAAAAAAAAATAGGAAAGAGAAAGAGGGAGGAAGGAAGGGAGGAAAGGAAAGAGGACGGATATAAAGAATGAGGAAAAAGTGAGAGATGGAGGGAGGGAGGAAGTATTAAGTCTCTCTCTCTCTCCCTCTCCCTTTCCTCCCTTAGGTCTTGTGGAGATGAAACTGGAGGAATTTCTCTCCATTGTGCCTCTGAAGGATATTACTAGAGGGAAAAAGTAAGCCATTCTCTTGTCCTTGTAAAACTCGCAGGTCTCTCTCTCTCTCTCTCTCTCTCTCTCTCTCTCTCTTTCTCTCCTTTGTCCTTATTTTTTCTTTCTTTTCGCTCCTCTCTCTCTCTCTCTCTCTCTCTCTCTCTCTCTCTCTCTCTCTCTCTCTCCTTTGTCCCTATTTTTTCTCTCCGCTCCTCTCTCTCTCTCTCTCCCCTTCTCCTCCTCCTCCTCCTCCTCCTCATCTTTCACAGCTCATCAATAGCCTGGCGAAAACGAAGAAAGAAAAAGAAAGAAAAGATCTCCGTCTTAAAGAATAAAGACAGAATAATAAAGATTGGAAAATAAAGGGGAAGTATAAGTACTGTAGTAAGAATCAGAAATGTATTAAGGTGTCATGTATGAAGGTGTATAAAGGTGAAATGTATGAATGTGTATAAAGATGTAGTGTATGGAGGTGTATGAAAGTGTGTGAAGGTGAAATGTATGAAGGTGAAGTGTTTAAAAGTGTAGTGTATGAAGGTGTATACAGGTGAAATGTATTATCGTGTATTGTATAAACGTGTGTGATGATGAAATGTATTGCGGTGTCGTGTATAAAGGTGTCTATAGGTGAAATGTATGAAGGTATGTATAGAAATGTATGAAGGTGAAAATTAAGGTGTCATGTATGAAGGTGTACGTAGGTGAAATGTATAAAGGTGTATGTAGGTGAAATGTTTGAAGGTGTATTGTATAAACGTACATGAAAGTGAAACTTGTATAAACTTGTAATGTATATATGTGTATGAGGGAATAATGTATAAAGATGTATAACCTTGTATAATTGTGCATAAACATGTATAAGCGTGATATGTATAGAGGTGTACTGTAAAACGTGCATGAGGGAGAAAAGGAATGACTAGGGAGAAGAGGGTTAAAGAGGGAGAAGTGGGATAAAGAGGGAGAAGAAGGATGAGGGATAAAGAGGAAGGGGGATACCTAGGGAGAAGGATAAATTGACGGATAAACAGGGAAGGGAGAAGGGAGATAACTAGAGATAAAGAGGGATAAAGAGGGAGAGGGAGGGGGAGGATGCGTGGGCATAGGACTGGCTGACTCCAATTAAAAACAATCCTACAAGGGAGACTCGTTGCCCTAAGTTCACTCCCCAATTAGCAAGGATTCGTCGCCTAGCCTGTGAGCTTAGAGGGTTGGACAGATGGGGCATAGGCGCTGGTGTAGGTAGACAGATGGAAAGATGGGGGATAGATCGATATATGACGGTGAAATGGATAGGAAGCGTGGATAGATAGATGGATATGAAAAAAAGATAGACAGACGTACGGACAGACAGATAGGCAGACAGATAAACAGATGGAAAGATAATACACAGATCAATAGATGGATGGATAGATGGATACAGATAGACAGGCAGATGGATAAAAACAGATGTAGTTAGATAGACCGGCAGATGGAGATAGCTAGGTAGGATAGACGGATAAACAGATAGACAGTATATACAGACTCAGACAGGTAGACAGATGGACAGGAAACAGATGGATTGCAGGCGAGGGGCAACTTCAGCCGGTACCCCATCGGCTTAACAACAACAACAACAACAAACAACAACAAGAACATTCCGCAACTGCACACGCCAAAAAAAAAAAAAAAAAACACACACACACACACAGATAAACAAAACCATTTCCTCTCTCTCTTTCCAAACCAAAAAAAGAAAAAGAAAAAATGTGCTAAAATCTAAAATATCCCAAACGAAGCAGCGAGCGAACCGGAGATGAAACACATGAAATATCGCAGCCGTCTTGAGTACCGCGAACGAAGCGGAAATTTAATTATTAGAACAGAGAAAAAGAAAGAAAAAAAAAGACTGAGTGGGTTGAAAATATATACTATTTTGACGTTACGGGTCTGTGTGTGTGTGTGTGTGTGTGTGTGTGTGTGTGTGTGTGTGTGTGTGTGTGTGTGTGTACTTTGCCCTCCTCCTGCAGTCCACCATCCTCGTTTTTTGGGAGGGATAGGGAAACAGTTCAGGGACGATTATACCAGGAAGTAGAGCCGCCCAGTTATATCAGTGCCACCACGTGAAGGCATCCCTCTCCAAATGCCTTAAATCAGAGAAGCGAAGGGGAAAAAGAAGTCATAAAAATCTCAGGAAAGAAAACGGAGAAGGCGGCCTGTCTCGGGGAGGGGAAACTAAGATGAAAAATACGAGGACGCGACGGGCCATTTAGGAGAGAATTAAAGGAAGTTTGAGAATGGGATTTTTGGTTTAGTTCTTATACCCTTGTGATACGCCGTTTAGGACGATGCTTTCTCTCTGTCTGTCTGTCTGTCTGTCTGTCTGTCTCTCTCTCTCTCTCTCTCTCTCATTTCTTGTCACCTATCCTGAAGTTCCTGGAGACTTGTTCGCTGCATTTTTTTTTTTTTCCATTTTTTCCTTCATCACATCGTCATTTGCCTAATCGACTTAAGATGGTGGAACTTAACCCCCTCACTTCCAGGACGATTTTTAGTTTATATTCTTGCTGATGATGGACGGTTTTCACTGAGTAGGGAGGTGAGAGAGAGAGAGAGAGAGAGAGAGAGAGAGAGAGAGAGAGAGAGAGAGAGAGAGAGAGAGAGAGAGAGAGAGAGAGAGAGACGCCTTCATGTGGTGGCACCGATATAACCAGGCTGCTCCACTGCCCAGGTTATATAAACATTCCTAAACTTCTTCCCTGTCCCTCCCTCCCCCTCCCCCACAGGAGGATGGTGGAATGCAAGAAGGGGGGGGGGATCTTAAGCCTGCAATCCACTGGGGTCACTTTGGGCAACAACGACAATAACAATAGAGATCACTGAAGATTTTTCGTAGAGAAGGATTTGTGAGCAATTTCCAGCTTATCTCTTAAATCCGATGGCGTGCTGCGATGCCTTTCACTCGTGTTATTTCCAGACGATTTTATTCAGCTGGAGAGAGCACCGCGGCACTGGAGAGGAGTATGGAGGGGTTAATTCCTCAAGCTCAGACTCCCTATAGGTGAATCAAATCGTCTGGTGGAAGGGAGAATAAAAGACGGCATGGGACTGACGGGGGTTTAATCTCACTCTTGTCACCGCCAGACGATTTTATTTAGCCTGGGAGAAGGGTTTAGAAGTCTATTAACCCCTTCACTCCGATGATGCCTTTTAAAAATCTATTCTTGGCAACTCCAGTCTATTTTGTTTAGGAGACAATTTTCGAAGTGGCAAGGCTGGATATAACATGGACTAATCATTCACTAACTCTTTCACTGCATAACATCGCGCCCCAGCTGAATAACGTAGTCTGGCAGGGGCCCTAAGAAAAAAATAAAACTCACTGGACTGGTGGGGTTAAACTGACTTTTCGAGAATTACTATGTGAATAACTGTGATGGAGAAAAAAAGAAATGTAAATGAAAGATGTAGGCTATAAGCATAAAGGATGGACACAGAGGTGGTGATATGTATGTAGGGTATTTATGTGGTGGAGGGAAAATAGAGGCGGTTTGGGAGTCATGGGATCATATTCTCTCTCTCTCTCTCTCTCTCTCTCTCTCTCTCTCTCTCTCTCCCTCCTTTAACGCTCCCCTGACATTTACTGGCATATTAAACTTTTCCCTACTTTGACGAATTTTCCGTAATAGTTTTGCTGAGGAAAGGGACGCTGATATTTAGAGGAATAAAACAGAGAATTTTTTGAACCCCTTTGAATACCAGGCCTTTGTTATGCTGAGTAAAATCGTCTGGGAGTAGCCAAAAGAAAGACGATTTTTTTTTTCTAAACCCTTCAGTACTGTTGTCTGTTTTCATCTGAGGGAACAGGGTCACTCCTTCATCCCGAGTACTAAGTCGAGGTTGCATAACATTTGATGGGCCTTTGATATGATGTCAGAATGAATCTCCTTGGTTTTTAACCAAAACAACCCTCTAATCTGACTACACTTGGCCATCAGTTGAGCTAAAAGGGGCTACATATCCTTGTCAAGTCAAAACAACCCAACTATAGAGGCTTTTTCTAAGCTGAATAAAATCGTCTGAAAGTAACAAGGATAAAAAAAGAAAAGATCATACCGATTTAAGAGGCTTTGGTTTTTGTCACTGTTATTTTTCCTTTCCATTATGAGACCGGGTTTAAAATTTCTTGGTCTTTCTTGATGTTCGTTTTCTTAAATTTTATATATATTTTTTTTCTTTCACCCCAGTTTTCGTGAGGCTGGCTTTAAATTGTCTTCCTCTTCAATAATGAGTTGGTCGTTTTCACTATTTTCTTATTTTCTTTTTTTTTTTCCTCATCGTCGATCGGCAACATGAAGAAAACCATGAGTGCAAGTTTTTTTTTGTTTTTTTTTCGTCCTTTTGCACGCTAAATTCACGTAGCTGAGAGGCAGAAGGAGGCAGTAAGTGGCTCTGCATCCTTTCCACAGCACTTCTTCATT